>NW_024355205.1:33802242-33950921 GCF_902729225.1 Pteropus medius
ACGCTCCCACCACTTGAGAGTTAGTTGCAGACTTTCTAAGAATTTTAATAAACCTCCTCCTGCCTGGAAAATGCTGCTTTCACGTGCCTTGAAAGAACAAGCCTCACACAACAGAGCGTCTAGACCTTGTTCATGTCGCAATGAACAGAAACAGACACATGAACTCTTTGTTTCTGTCCTCTGACCAGCCGACGCCCTGCCCCCCGCCGTGGCAGTCAGGGAGCCCCTCTTACACCACCACTTTCTGGGGAAGCCCCGGAGCTGCGGTCCCCAGGGCCAGATTTCACTCAGCATGTCCCCGAGGCTGGGAGCGAAAAGAAGCCCCATGGTCTGAGTTGGACGCAGCATGGAGGCCCCTGGGATGGTCTCGTCCCCAAGAACCCCTAACTCACCTGTCCTGTCCTGGGCCGCCTCACTCCAGCTCATGACCGCACATGGGTTTGTAGCTGGGGTGCAGCTCACCCCTTTCCCTCCTAGGAACCCATCGTGAGCCCCAGAGCAGCCCGGGAGCGCTGGGGCCTCGGTGGCCCGCAGGCAGCCATGCAGATCGCAACCTACTGCATGAGATGAATAATTGATGCTTTGGAGTGGAATTACCTACCAAGGTGGGTTCCGGTCCCTCCCGCAGCCCACACCGGTCCTGTGCCTGCGGCTGCTGCTGCCCTGGAGAGTACGGCTCTCTTCAGAAAAGCCACCTGTCCCAGCACACACAAAATGCATCGCCTTCTGGCTGGGAACATATTTGCATACTCCATTCCAGGTCCAAATGCATTTGCATAAAACAGGATTAATTATGTGGCAGGATTAATTAAGTGGCAGGAGGGGTGTGAAACCTCAGTGGGCTGCCACAAGCTCCCCATACCACCGGAGGAACCCATGTACCGGGGCTGAGGCTGCCCTCTGGCGTGGAGAGAACCCCAAGTCTAAGCCGGGGTACTCAAAGAACAAGTGGCTGCTCCCCCTAACGGATATTTAGTGAGCATTTACTATGTGCCAGCGCTGTGTAAGGGAATAAGAGAGAGAATACAGCAGTGAACAAGTCCCTCCTTTCACGAAGCCTCCACTTGGGTGGGTGGGGTGGGTGGTGTGCAGATGGGGAGACAGGCCATAAAGAAATAACACTGCATGGGGATGATCAGAGCAATCTCCCGGACAGGGTGCGCAGAGAGATGGGGAAGTTATGACAGATGCCCAAGAGATGCCTTGCTCTGTAGCTGTTCTCAGATCCTACTGTAATTTGATCACCACGCACTATGATCAGTGCTGTAACACTTTGGCTTTATGTAACCGTCACAACATAGATTTCAACGTGCCCATTTTACAAAAGAGGATATTGAGGCAATGGGTCCCAGGCCACACAGATAACAAATGGTCGAGCTGATACTCGAACCCCAGCAGTTGGCCCCAGAACCCCACTCTATGCTGTGCTGTAATGTATGTTTATCTATTTCCTCTTCCTTTGCAAATGCACTTTGAAGCCAGAAATAACCAAATACACGAAAAGTACTTTGAAAAGTAAAAGGCCACCCCGTTATATGGCGTGTCTCCTGGTTCTTGCCTAAATTTCTGGTTGATTCCTCAAGTGGGCAAGAGTGCATGATTACAAGAACCATTTACTATGTGAGGAAACTGAGCCACCCAAGGGTCCCCAAGCTGCCTGCAGCTATGGCTGAGCTGCATCTGCTCCGGTTGGGATGCCAGTTGCTGGATTTTAAGTTGGGGACCCAGTGGGTGACACCGAGAAGACGGGAGGCCCATCAGCTCCTGGCTCACAGCAACCAGGTTTCCATCACAGGGTGCTGCCTGCGAGCCGGTGGGTGGTGGGGGCCCCCAGGAACTGGTGGGAGACGGCGGGACAACGCCACGCCCTGGTCAAGGCGTTGCAGCACCTGACTGCCATCCACCACTCGTCACGAAGCCGACAGCACTTTCCCTGAGCGATGGGTGCCAGGCAATCCAGCCCCTGAGGGCAGCAGGGAGAGCCAAGTCCTGAGCACACAGAACCCATCCACAGAGCAGGTCCAGCTGGATTCCGGATGCCCTAGAATCCTTAGCCCTGAGACTACAGGCTCCAGAAAGTCACCCCTGGCCCCACCACCTGACTTCCCGTAGGGGGATTAAGAGGGGTTGGAGAGGGGTTATGGACGGAGCAGCACATCTGAGGCTGGGGCGCGTTTGGACTTCCCTGTGCATTAACCACAGGCAGCTACTCCCCCCACTCCCCGGAGGGCACGCTCAGACGCCCAGCGAGCCAAAGCGAAATTTCCTGTATTTTACCCAAATATGCCGCGGACGTTGGAATGAACTCTACCCCTCCTTCCTGCTGACCTGACTGCAAATCAGCTTCTGATGGGGGTGGACAGTTTGGAGAGGTAGGCGGTGATCACGCTGAAATATGATGACAGGGGCAAGACTATAAGGACATCGGCGAAGGGAGACACGTGCACAGAGCAGCCATGCAAAAACCATCAGGACAATAAATTCACTAATTGCTGAAAGTAACTTAACAACAAAACCACAATGCTCTCTGCTGTTCATCCTAGTAGCTACCGCAGTGGGTGCCGATTCCATTTTGCTTGCTGGAGGGATCGTAAATATCAGGCTGGTTCAGCAGTGTTTGTGGGTATCAAGCAAAAAAGCGTGGCTTTTGGTGATTGAAAAGTAAATGGCTCTCCAGCCTCAAACCAATGCAGGGGCTGGAGGTTTGAGGCATTTCTTAAACCGATGGAGAGAGAGAAAGGAAGGAGGCGGGGCCCTCTCATCCGCTACATTTCTCTCCTTTTCCCCATCAACTTTTGTATTTTCTCCATTCAAACCAGAGCGATGGGCGTCTCTTAGATTTTGGAGTCTTAAGAATTGATTTTTAACAAATAGAGATTCAAATGCAGAATTCGAAAGAGCCTGGGACTTTTAAGATTGAATGCGCAGAAATGAGGTACCACGTAGACACAGGGACCCATTCTTGGGTTGGGTAAAGAGACTTTGCTCTCCCAGTCCCCAAGTCTTTGGGGGACTGCTTGTTACAGATGATTCTTCATCAGAAATTAGGCATTGCTCCCTGGTATCAGGAGTAAATGCAGTGTTTGGCGCCCAGAAGAACCCTTATGCTCCAAGACGATCGAAGACAACCACGAAATATGTCGCCTTCAATAACTCACCAGTACATACAGGAATACAGTCTCCCTAAGCAGATGGGCTCTTTGTGCCTTAATGTCTCTTAAACTTGCCCAAATCTTCAAAGATGTGGATTACTCAATCCTCATTTTTTCCCCCTTTGGAGTGTTTGGCAAAAAATAGGCCAAAGTATTTTTGCGAGGCATGTTTGTACCTGCCTCCTCTCTGTAGTTGGCCATACCCCAACGGGAAGTTGCGTTTCCCAGAGTCCTCTTGGTTCTGTATTGATGTTTTTTTATTGCAACAAGTAGTTTATTTATTTCTTTCCAATTAAAATGATCATGGCCCGAAATTTCAGTGTTTTAAAGACCAAGTTTGCTTCTGTAGACCATTCCCAGGAGATGTCTGGCCAGCCCCGTTAAAAGGCTGAGTGGAGGAGGGGCTTGAATTCTTACACGTGGGACCTCACTGAGGATGGCCAGCTTTTCCGAGAGGCTGTAAGCCCTCCCTCCAGCTGCCAGAGCCAGGGACAGTGGGGCTGGCCTAAATGGGTTCCCATGAATAGCCAGCCACCATCCAGGAAATAGTCAGGGGTTGTAACCTCGGACTTCCTAAAAGTTTGGAGAGAAATCATATTTCCAAGGCTGTCTAACCTCTAACTACTGTGAACTTTATACTTGGATTAATTCAGATCTTCAGGGACCTGCTTATGGGAGTGCCCGGTTTTCATTCCTTGCAGAATTTCCTTTACTGAATCGCACATTAGTCTTATCTTATTGACCCCCTTCTAAAGGAGACTAGTTAAGAAGACAAAGTCTCAGGCCCCACCCTAGAGTCTGATTCGGAATTTCGGGGGAGCGTGAGGGACCGTCTCCCTGAGGATTCTCGGTGTCAAGTCAATGGCCCTGCAGCACGTCATTCAAGTTTCATTGCTAGAAAGAGCTGTGCTTGTTCCGAGCAGCTGGCTCCTTTATTTATTTATTTCGTCACTAGAAGCTGAGGCTTCTAACCCGTCGCATGACATCTTTGCGCTGGCTCCGGGAATCTCCGATCCAAATCCGCCCCCAGGAAAACGGACAAGATCGTCGGGTTCGTGCTTCACGTCCGTCTTCTGGTGACTCTGCCTTCGCTTTGCTTCCCTTGCCCCGCCTTCCTCAATACGTGCCCTTGTCTTCTTTACTATGCAACATGTCAAACACAACGTAAGCATTTATTTTTGTTATCGCGAAAAATGTCACATGTACGTAAAATAGCGAGAGCACACTGTAATGAACCCTCGTATATCCATCACCAGGCTTAATGGCTTTCAACTTTGAGCCAATCTGTAAACATTTATTTTCAATCTTATTGGCGTTTTGGATCTTTGTAAGTCCCCCAGATTCTTTTTCTAATGAGACGGAGAGTACATTTCAAATAACCATAATAAATCAGTGGTTCTCATCTGGAGATGATTTTGCGTACACACACACACACACACACACACACACATACACACACGCATCGCGCATGCGTGCGCGCACACGCACACCCATAGGACATTTGGCAATATATGGAGACATTTTTAGTTGTCACAACTGGGGGGTGGCATTGACATCTAGTGCGCAGAGTCAGGAAGCATGAGATGGTCCCCACAGCAATGAGTGATCTGGCCGCGAATGGCAATTCTGCTGAGATTGAGAAACCCCACAGTAAATGACAAGGAATGTTTTTCAAGCTAGAATAGTTCTAGGAAATCGACTTTGAATAAAGCAAAACCTGAATTTTTAAGCTGAGAGGTGTTCCAAATACTATAGACTTGGTGGCTTATTATATATTCATGGCACATACGCTGGAGCACCAGTCAGGAACGAGCCAACAGGAGTCGTGTCTGGGGCTGGGAACCGGGAGATTGAAGGGTGAGGCAGGATAAATACTTTTGACTCGTTTGTGTCTTTTATATTTTATAATGTGTGCATGTCTTCCCTGCTTGAAATAGTGCATTTGAATAACTCAGTGTACATGATTGGTTTCAAAGGATTAGAAAACACAGAATTCTTATTTTTTTTAAAAAAAAAAAAAGCTTTAAAAACGGTTGTGTAAGGAGACCAAAAGGAATCTTCCAAAAGGGCTTTCTCTGCGAGCCTGTCAGACGCCGAGCGCGGCTCAGCAGAGCCCAGGGGCCATTAAGGGAATCAGAAACACGTGGAGGGGAGGCGGCTTGGTCCCTGCATGATGGATCAATTGCGGGAGAGCAGAGTTAAATGAGATGGTGCCCATGCCAAGCCTTGACACTAATGAGCCCTCAATGGCGGAGGGGCGGGGAAAGACAGGTCTCCTAGGCCAGGTGGGGAGGGGTGACAGCAACCTGCAGCCCCAGAGCAGGCTGGGAGCAGCCTCAAGCCCTGGGGTTGAGTCCTTCCCCCCGCTGGCTAGTGGCCACGTGCCCGGGCTTGATCTTCCGGAGGAGACAGTTATGGTGAGTAGTAAGTGGTGCAGAAAGTCAGGTGAGCCTCCCTCTTCTTTCAAAGACAGCAGCAATTCTCCGACAGGCCCAGCAAAAAGGCTGCCCCTCTCAGACCCTCCTGCCTGTCCACCCTCCTCTCCCCGCAGCTCCTCCTGCCCTCCCAATCCCAGCTCCCGAGACCTTGTCAGAGTCCCTTGTCTTCGCGGTGTTCCCCTCCACCGTAGGGGCTTGCGCATGCTGTTCCTTCTTCCAGGCACACTCTTCCTTCCCCTCTTTCCTCGTTCATGTCTGCTCATGTTCACTTCTTCCAGGAAGCACCCCCTGACTGCCCTCAGAGGTCATCGGGACCTCTCTCTCCTAGCCCTTAGAGAGATGTGTCTTCATATTGTTTGTGCAATTATGTGATAAACGTGTGTCTCCCCGCTGGACTCTAAACTTTTGTGGGAGCAGAGCCTGAGTCTGGCTCGTTCGCATGACCCTGGAGTAGCACCTGGCACATACTTGAGACTCAACAAGTATCTGTTGGCCAAGTGACCCAACAAATAACAGAAATAGCCCTGCTCTAGTGGTGCGAACCACCAAAAGCTGGTCAAGGCCCTCCTGGAAGAGTGGACAAGGTAGGAGGAACAGAGAGGCCTCCAAGGTGTGGGAGAAGTGGGTGGCCTGGAATCTTCTGTGACTTCACCAGGGGTGCGGGCTTGCGTGTGGCCAGGTCTGGTCTCTGGCAGAGGGCCCTCCTGGATTAGTACCCTGGCCACACCTCAGCTTTGGCTTCTCCTCTCTCCTACCTGGTCCCAGCGGAGTGAGACAGACTTACCGATGCTCAAAGGGATGAATTAATTGCCCCCAGAGGCTGGTCAGTGGATGTGGGAGCCCAGGGGTGGGGGAGCTGAGATTCTCCAGGACAATCTGGGGAAAACGAGGAACCCTCCTTTCCAAGATGACGCATAAGAGAGGTGATGGGTTCTCACCTTCTCTGACTGTGGTGACCCCAGGCTGCCCTGCATGCTCCTTCTCTAAGCTCCCATAATGCCCTGGGCGTGTTCCAGTTGCTAAGCGATGGTGCTGGTGACCTCGTTATATGCCTTCTGCTCGACTAGGCTGTGAGACCCCGACAACAAGACCAGGATTCTTTTTCTTTCATTTTAATCCCCAAACCATGCACAACACCTCCGTTATCAAGGTGCTCAGTAAATGTCTACAGAACGGGCTTCCCATTATATTTTGTGTTGCCATGCCCAGAGGGTTAATTTTTTTTTTTTAACTTGTCCTTCTTGACCCGACTTCTGTCAGCATGAGCAGAAGTGAAGACCGAAAGAAAGGGGCTTTGCTTCATGAAAGACTTTTATATTCCTTCAGGTGTTCATTAAACACACACAGACACACACTCTCAGCTACTGAGAATTCCTGCGGAAACCAAAAAATGGTAGAAGTGTAAGAAAATGTAAAATGAGAAAGATGTATTTGGTGCTGAAAAGTGAATTGATGAGGAGAAGCTAGGTGCGGGCTCCGCCTGGGTAAGAGGAGATGCCCTGGGGACACAGAGGCTTGGACACGTGAGGACCAGCTGGCAGGTGAGCGGGCCTCCCCGGGAGACCCCCACAGAGGCCCTGGAGGGCGAGTCCCCTTCCCTGGCTTTCTAGAGACCAAACTACCTCCGGAATGTTTTCTGGGGGAAGGGCAAGTGCTTCTGGGGTTGTCCCAGCCCCAAGGCCGAGAGGGAAAAGGAGGGGCCACTCTCAGAAGGCCCCCTCGACCTCTCGCAGCCATTTTTTTAAGCGCACGATGGGTGCGGCTCTCGGCCCTTCTCACTCCCGACCTGGGATGGAGGGCTGCCCTTCCCCGGGCTCATTGTGTCTCTCCATTTCTGGGATCTGTAAGTAACAAACCTTGTGACTTTACTTCCTTTGAGTGAAAGTATTGAAACTGTGCCTTCAATCGAAAAGGCTCTGGGGTTTTCGCTTCCCCGAAGTGGAAGCTCAGATGCTGAGGTTGCCAACCCCATGTGGGTGGCGTGTACCTCCACATTCGGCAGGTCACAATCTGCATGTTCTTAACTTAATACACCAGCTCCGGCTCTCCAGCATCCCACCCCCCAGACGTGTGTTCACCCACAGAGCAGAATGTGGCCTTGTTTGGACATAGGGTCTTTGCAGATGTCATTAGTTACAATAAGGTCACACTGGAGTAGGGTGGGCCTTAACCCAATATGATAATGACCTTAGAAGAAGGCTCTGTTGATAGACAGGGACACACAGGGACACGGGGAGAAGGCAGGGTGAAGTAGAAAGCAGAGACTAGAGTGATGCATCTACAAACCAGAGCCAAGGGCTGCTGGCAGCCACCGGAAGCTACTCCAGAGGCATGGAAGGACTTCCCCTCGGATCCCCCAGGAGAAACCAGCCAGGCACACACCACGATGGTGGACTTTCAGCCTCCAGGCTGTGAGACGATAACTTCCTGTCATTTCAGCTGCCCAGTCTGTGTTCTTTGTCACAGCAGCCCCAGGAACCTAACACAGCGACACAATGGCCTGGCCAACCTCCTCTGGGCTTCTGGGAGAAAGGAAAAGACCCCAGTGATGCCCCAAGCAGACAGGCCATTGACCCTCAGACAGGCTTTGTCCCCTGAGCCTCATCCTCACACGAACTGGCCGGGGGAGCTCGGTCCTCAGCACTATTACCCTTTCCAAATGCCCAGAGTCCTTGTCTGACTGCCCTCTTCAGCCCGTGAACTTGATCATCATTTCGTTCCAGGCTTTGGGCAGGGTGCCTGGCACGGGGCAGAGGCCCACGAATCGCTGCTGGATTGCAGCCAGCACATTCTTTAGAGGGGAGATGGGTCACCGCAGTCAAGGAAGCTGCTTTTCTGATCTGGGTCTGAGACAGGACCTGGGGGGCGGGGCAGGTATCTCTGAACCAGCTCCATCATAAGGGCCCCTCCTGAGGACCCCAGAAGCACCAGGCACGATCCCCCAGCTGGTTGTGCTACGGGACCACACCGTTTTCACATGGAAAAAAAAAATGGTGCCGAAGGAAGTTCTCGTTTGCTGTCGGAGAGCACTGAAACAGACAGCAACTCAGCTTTCTGTCCTGTCGACCGGGATGCACGCTCGGCATGACCCTGGCCATCCCGCTGCTCCTAGGCGCAGACAAGCCATCCTTCTTGGCTGCTGTTCTCATCATTTTTAAAGGACTGTCGGGCAGGGGGAGGAAGTAGGGAGGAGGTTGTCTCATAGGAGATTTCTCCAGTTTGCTAACAGTAAAAAATGGGAGGAGCGATAAAGTTACGACGTTCATCAGTCATCCACCCCGAAACATTTGCAACTGATTATGTGTTTCAGAGTTGGCACTGAGTCCTGAGGTATTCTTGTAAGCAGCTTGCTGGCATGAGCCAAACGCAGGAAAACTAGAAGGTACCTCTGAACGTTCAGAAGAAAAATACTCCCAAGTAATAAAAAAGATATGGAGACCAGCAGTTGCTTTTCTCAGCAGCGAAACATCCAGTGTTGCCTTCAAAAAGAATAAGAATGGTTCCAGCAACTGCAAAGATGTGTGCTTTTGCTGCCTATGTTCATAGACAAGCGGACTTTCTGAGTCCCTGTCCTTGTTAAAAGATGTCCCATGTGAAAAAAGGAGCTGCTGGTCGTGTGAACAGGTGGACTTTCAGCCCCCTTGGGGCTCTAGGTCACACTCATGGCCAAGCTGAGTGACCTGCTACAGGGCTCATGAACCTGCAAGGGTCACTATTGACATCTGCTAGAAATTCTTGCCCCAACTGCTCTCATGCTGGCCTTCTACAGATGGCATGGAGAACCCTACTTTTGGCCAAACTAGTTTTTACTGACTTTTGAAGTAAACTAAACTTGAATCTCTGTCACACAACAAGATAAAAACAACACACCTTACCGAACTGGAGAGGACCTCCACATTTTCTAGAATGAATGTATCAGAATGCCCATTCTTCTCTCCACTGAAAGGGAGCTCACCCCTATCCCTGCTCTGAGCTCGAACACCTTTACCTGCCTGGGTTTTGGTGGGAGGTGAGGCGGGGGCAGAGACCCCTCCTCTCCTCATCTCTAAGTGGAATGTATCAGCTGCCTTGCCACCCAGGGCCTGGATGAAGTAAGTCACGCCAAGCTGTGGGCAGAGGCCTGACGAGATGGCACTATCTCAGCATGGGCTGGACATGTGCTGATTCTTCTGGAGGCTGCTGAGCTGTGATGGGCATTGTGCCTCAAGGTACTGTGGCCACAGAAGCCCCTGTCCAGCGGGAGGACTCACTTGAGCAGACCCAGGGACTGGCGGCACCTGCTCTGGTCTGACTTCTTGCTTTGATGGATTCCTGGTTTCCTAAAGAGGCACAAGGGCCAGAAAAATGCCTAGGTGAAGGAGACCAGGGGTTACATTTCAACACTGTAGAGGCCGCCAGCTCCAGCAAGGCCAAGTCCCCTCCTGTGAGACAGACACCTGGGAGGAGGGGGTCTTTGGCCTAGCCGATGCTCCTTCCAGCGCATTTCTGCTTGGTGCCTGCTCCTAGGCCAGTGGTCAGGAACCCGAGAGCCAACTCCAGCAGCCCAGAATCTTCTCTCCCCATTTCCTGCCCCGGAGCCTGGCGCCCACTCTTGGCCAGTTCTGGTGACTCCTTAGGAAGGGCGTGGCTTGGCTGTGTTGATCAGGGGAGATGATTAAGTGGGACGCCCCTTCCCTTCGTGGTCAGTTACTGTCCCCCAACATGGACGGGACACTGGTCTCCCTGGTGAGCCACTGGCAGGACCTTATTACAGTCCACAGCGCCTGGAAGGAGGTAGTCTTGATCCCGTCCCAGGTGAGGCACGTGCGCCTGAGGGGGTGAGGTAACGTAGCCGGACCGCGCCCCTCCCCGCCCCCCCTCCACCACCAGCCCTCCTGGCTCTGAACCCATGGCCACCTGTCGTGCCTCCTCCTCCAGTCACCACCCTTCTGCTCCCTCCTCCCTTCGAGGAGCGTGACTTGCTGCCTGGTCCCTGGTGCCACCGAAGATGGACTTGGGCACATAGACCTGCAATACGCGGTGAGAGATTCCCCCCAGGACGGAGACAGAGGCGGGTCAAGGGCAGGTGTAACAATATAAATGACTAAGTACAAGAAGTGCTCGGTGCGAGTCAGGCCTGCCTGGTTCCGAGTGCTTCACTCATTCCTCACAGCATTCAGAGAAGATACCTACTATTATGACTGCCATTTCATAAGTGGGAAAAGTGAGGCACAGAGAGGTTAAGAAAGTTGCCCCGAGTCACACAGCGGCGATGACGAGGGCAGATCTGGTATTCTGGGGTGTTAACCACTCCATTGCCCTGTTTCCAGCAGCACAGGCCCATGGACGTCTCACCTCCCCGGCTATATTTTAAGTTCCTTAAGGGCAGGAGAGCCACATTCTCCCTCCCCCCACAGGATGTATTATCATAATCAACACTGATTATGTTCTGCCCCTACCTCTGCAGCACCAAGAGGCCCCAGGCAGCCTGGGAGGGATCCCCAAAATCTGACGGGTCTCTTACAACCCCTTCCAAGTCCGAAGCCTTCCCCAAATCATAGCCACACATGCCTTTCACCAAACATCTCTGTGTTTATAGGCTCGTTTCCTCATGTGCTGGGCATCCCAACACACTGCAGGACCCGGAGAGCAAAGGTCAGCCTCTCTCACCTCCCCTGGGTCTCCTGGACCAGCCAGGGGCCTGGCAGGCCGTAAGCCATCCGTGGACATTTGTCAGACGAACCTAACCTCTAACTCTGCTTAACTGAGCAAGTTAAGAGTCTGCTTGTCTAGAATACCCTTAACGACTCTCCCTAACTCAGAGAGCGCCGCTTTTCTATGATGTGCAATATATAAGGAAGGGTTTCAAACAAATTGCCAAACGACAAGTTAATGCACCCCCGGCTTTGCCAGAAATCACTGGAGAACACGAGCCGGCGGCGGGGTGGGGGCCGAGGGCCCAGCCCCGCGCATGCGCACTCGCAGCGCACGCGTCAGTCCCCTGGAAAGCGGGTCTTGGCTGCCTGCGCCGTCCGGGGGGTGCGCTGTGAGGCTCCAAAACAGAACTTATCAACGATTTAGTCTCATTAGCTTGTAAGAAAACAGGCAGCATGTTCCAAGGTCATAAGTTTTCTCAAACGTTCAAACGTTTCCAGTGTTTTGTAAAAGCGAAGGAGTGTGGGAGCTCACGGGGTTTGCTGGGGTGATGGATGTATGTGGAGTTTGCGACAAGCTTTTCCGGGCCGTCTGGAAAGTCAGCTCGTTACAGCCCCATGGGCCACAGTCTAAGAGAAGACTGGTCAGTTGGTGTGTGTGACCATCTCCAAAGACACGTAGGTCCCACTTAGCATTTTTAGCTTCACCAGAAGCTTCCAAAGCTGCAAATGTGGATGCACACGGCCAGACTGATCCTACTTTTCTGTAGGGTGTGTGTGTGTGTGTGTGTGCGTGTATGTGCGTGCGTGCGCGTGTGTGTGTTCACTTCGGTACACGCACACACACAGGTCAGTCTGCACAGTAAATCTGATTTTGGCTGCACTTCCCCAGGATAGAGAATGTCAAGAAATTTCATTTTGATCATTTACCAGCCCACATCCTCAGTTTTATCCCCAGAGAAGTCAGTCCACAAACATTAGCCCCAAACTGCAGAGGTCTTGCAAGGGTACTTTGCAGGAATCTCAGCTGTCTGACTGATGGTGAATAATTTCATTACAGTTGTCCTTCTTTATCTGCGAGGGACATAGGCCTGAAACCCTGGGTGGTACCAAACCCTACATAGATTTCATTTTTTCCTATACATACCTGTGTACCTAGGATAAAGTTTAATGTATAAATTAGGCACCATAAGAGACTAACGACGACAACTAACAACAAAATAGAACAGTTACAACAATATACCGTGGTAAAAGTTGTGTGAATGGTTGGGGCCATTATTAAGTAAAATCGGGGCGACTCAAACTCAAGCACCGTAATACCTGATGTTCCATCTGATAACCGAGAGAGCTGCTAAGTTGAGTGTAGACAGGGTGGAGATGCTGGACAAAGGGACAACTCACGTCCTGGACAGGGTGGAGCAGGACAGCTACTCAGGATGGCGTGCAATTTAAAAATTATGAATTGTCTATTTCTGGAATTTTCCATTTAATATTGTGAGCCTGCAGTTGACCACAGGTAACTGAAACCAGGGATAAGTGGGGGTGGGGCACTACTGTGCCTGATTTCCTGAGGCTGAGCGTGGCTGTCTGATTTATTGGCTGGCAGATGAGAGTGGCAGCTGCAGCTCACCTTTGGGGAAACTTTCTGTCTTCCGGTTTACAATTCTAAGAGCAAAGGGACTTATCATTTCCTTCTCTGGAGTCCTCAATTGATAAAGTATGTCCTCCAGTTTTTTCTAGTTAAACCAATCTACATTACAGGTAGGAAAAAAATCTTCCATTTGTATTAGACTCACCCAGGGGCGGAGGTCACCTAAGTCAGAAGTCTACACAGCAACGGAGAAGCAAGGGAGGGAGATGCCCATGGTGGCCGTGTATCCTGAGGTGCTCTCGATAAAGTCTCTTTTCTTGGGGGTCTCATGGCAACAGGTTATGGATGTGGTCAGTGAACCACAGCTTTTGAGTCCAACAGACGTGAGTTGGCAGTCTAGCCCTGCCCCTTGCAGGCACGTGACCTTTGGCAAATTCCCCAGCTTGATTCTCTGTGGTGTCATCTTTTTGTGAGAGGATGCCGTTGGCCTCAGTGGGTGGCTATTAGCATTACATGGGACAAACAACATAAAAGCACTGAGAACAGCATCATGTGAATGAGAGGTACCATTTCTCTTTGCCTGCAGTTGTCTGCTTGAAAAAAAAAAGTCTTAGTAAATGGAATCACACTCCCCATTGAGTTACACCAGTTTTGTGCAAATATCTTGTTTCTGTTTGATTTTCAGTTGAAGAGGCTCCTGTAGAGTATGTTTATGTGAGATGTTTCCCCTCACTTCAGAGGTGATTAAGTTAACTATCCCCAACACATCACTTACATGTGACTGGGGAGGTCACTATTTAAGAGGATCCGAGGTAAACAGATCTGAAAGCGAAGCGTCCTCAAAATTCAAGGCTATTCCTCTGTGACAGACTGGTCTGGTAAATGTGGATTTTTCTATATGGGATCTGTGTACAGGTTATTTATCTTTAAAATGGTCACCGCTGACAAGGCCAAGGTCTTAATCACGGTGCCCTGGCATAGAAGCTACCTAAACTCAGAACCTGGTCCCTCTGCTTTGTGAAGTCCGACTTCACTGGGACACCAGACTCGTGTGCGCCACACGGTCCTCCTGCTGGGAGGGGCAGCTCTCACATCTGTAAAGTCAGATTTTGCAGCCTGTCCATCTCGAAGCCCCACACTCGTTACCCCTTAGGACGTGTCCCTCGTTAACACAGTCTGGGGGCGGGGTGCCAAAGAGAAGGCTCGGGAGATGCAGCGGGGTAAAATGGGAAAATATTCCTTCTTAGGACAATTCAGAGTGCAGGACATGTTACCATGTTGCTTCTTTATTTTTTCTTCAATGAATCTGATCTTCCTCTTCAAGTCCCTATTCACTGGGTCGAAGGGAAAAAATGTGTTTCATCTGGTTTGAAACATAGTCTCATCTATAACCCAGTGATTCTTAAACTATCCATATGGTAAAGGAAACTTTTTGTTTGTTTGTTTGTCTGTTTTTAATTTCCATCTGGTTGCAGACACTTTCATGGAGTCCAATAGAAATGAATTACTAGAAAATAAAATTTAGGAAGACATACAAAGTGCCAGCCAATTTATTTCACGATTGGTTGGAATAACATGAAATTATTCTGTCAAATTGCTACAAGACTCTCTGAATCTCTACCCTTGGTTCTTATACTTCTGTCATTCTGTGCTGGCAACAAACAGTTTGAGGCTCCACCCCAGTCCTCAGACCCACTCTGAGTGGCACTGATTTCAACAGTCTCCAAAGGTTTGTCTCAACCCGTCTAGTTCCATCCTCACCCCACTGTCCCCTCCAAAGTGGTATCTGGGCAAATAGAGGAAGGAGGGGCTTAAGTGCACGGTGGCGTCGGGGGAAGTGATCTGGTACTCATACATGTCTGTGGATGGGGCTGGGCAACTGAGTGGGGTCGGCCACCTGACGTTCATAGCCGATGAAGCCGAGGGCTAATCCTTCTTGACCAGTCAGGACCAGGTGGCCCTGTCCCATGGCTTGGGTTATGGCAAGGAGCATTCTAGGATTCTGCCATGGCCTCCTTCTACCTCTGGCATCCTCTGGTGCAGGTCACTTGGCACCCACCATAGTGGGCCACTGGGCAGACCCTCTACTGCTCAGCTTAGCTATCTACTAGCCTCAGTCCAGTGTCACTAGACTCTGCCAGACAGTGCTCCTCCATCCTCTTGGTTTCTCAGGGGCCTCTATTGGTTCCTCTATTGGAGAGAACCACCCAGCAGAGGGAGGTACCCCAAATAGAGAGCATGGCATGAACCCTCTGCCTTCTGTATTCCCTTCGACTTAGCAAAAGCACTTTCCTCTCTCTGGGTCTCTTCCAGGAGCGGTGAGTTGGGACCCACATATCTGACCACTATCTCCTCTTTCTGTCAGCCGCCTGCATCCCACAATCCTTCAGGGCTGGAAGGAGCAGGCACCACTCCCCCTTCCCTCTGAATATAAAACTTTATAGTTTAGTTCTCCACGTCTGGCTCTTGGTATGCCGATGGATAGAAGAGAATTGAGGAAACCTTTCCTCTCGAAACTACTTGACTTACAATTTTATTGTTTTGCTCCAGAATCCTATTTTGAGTGGCAGAAGCTAAATATTATTTTTTTTCATTTTCTTTGCATTCTTTCCACGATACTCTTAAATCTCTTGATTCATGAAAATACAGTGAAGAATGCCATTATGATGATGATATTGATTTGGCTGATACTTTGTATGTCATCATCATCATCATCATCATCTATGAGCGGTGACAAACCATCTAGCTAATGTATTCATTCGGATAAATTCTCTGATTAATCCACTTGCATATATTTTCACATAGGGAAACAGAAACTCTGAAGGAATAGGATGAGGATGGGTAATATTTGATGGCGGTGCAACAATGGCAGATTCCATGAGGCTCTGTTAGTGGACATGAGTCGCCAGGAGGACCCAAGGACATGAAGTAAGCTGCAGCAAAGAGGTGGGACCCCAGGGGAAATAGGAAAAGCACAGAGATGAACGTCACTCGGTTCATAATTCTGCTGCAGTTCATCCTTCAGCTAAATACTAAGCTTATTCCCACTTTCTGGCTTGAAAAACATAATACTACTTCTGGAGCATTCCTAAGGAAAAGGCCCATTTTTTTCCCCCTAACATGAAGTCTCACCAATTCTCTATAGTGATGGCTTCCAACCCGCATGTCACCTTGTATTTATGATTTACTCATCAGTTTTGCTTTAAAAAATAATTTTCAGTAACCTCCAAAGAAATACTTTCTCCCTATCTCTAAAATATTCAAATGACCCCCTATCCATCCTTTTTCTCTGAACAAATTACATCTGGCTTCTTTCCTGCTTGGGGAGTGGACAATGATTGTGTGGGACAGAGGCTTGGCTTGTTCTTGGAACGGTATCTATTTGTCAAGCCATATAGTTTTGTGGTGAACCCACTGGCCTGGGAATTCTAATAACCCTGGCTTTATGGGTAATTTGGGCTAAGTTATTGATTCTGTTCTTAATTTAGCTCCTCTGCAAAATGGGGCAAATACTAACACAGCATGATTTTGAAGCCATAACAAGATGATGGAAATGAAAGTGGTCACCTTCGTCTAACCATGAACTTGGGTGCTGCACAAATGTGGAATGAAATGTTATCATTCTTCAGGGGAGTCACATTTCTGTGTTTTACTTACAATTTTTTTAAATATAAAAGAAGTAAAGAAAAAATAAACAACGATACCAGCCGAGGATACATGGGTTCCATTCTCTGCTTCTTGTTAGAACGAGAGACGTGTCACACTGTCTTGAAAAGTTAATCACAGAGGACTTTGAAGGGTTAGATCTAGGCACACTTACGGGTACTATAGGAAAAATATTGTGGCCAGAGTTATCCCCATGCATTATTTGGGTTTTAAATCCTAAATCACTACATAAAATACATGGTCTGGTTTAGGCTACCCAGCTAGACATGTTGGCCTGGTTTACGTTCTCCAGAGCTCTCTCTCAATAACCAAACATAAAAAAGCAGGGCTTTTTTCAAAGTTGCAAGTCATTGTGCTGTAAACATGGGTCTGAGGTTAGAATATTGAATTCCATGAATATCAACAATCTGTCTTACCCCATTAATCAGAGCTTTACAATCTCTATGGTCTTATGAGCCACGGGGCCGTCACTGATAATTCTGTCAAAAAGAAATGTAATCATCTGGACATGTGCTTGAAGAGGAATTTTTCCCCTTGTTGATTTTATGTAGGAAATGATTATTAGAAAATGTTGGCTCGCATGGCGACTTAGAGGTTTGGAGACGGGGCCTCGTGTTGGGGATGGTGGAGACGTGGGTGCCACACAGGGCCCTTGGACAGGGCTCTGCAAACCCAAAGAGATCCTGCAATTTATTGGGTTGGGTCTCTCTCCATGTGGTCTCCTCTGGGGCCTTTTCTAGAGAAGTGAAATGAATAATCTTCCAATCCACCCTCTCTCCCCTAGGTGCTATTACACCGTATTCGAATTATGTTATCAAGACACAGACGTTGGTTAAATTCTGGCCTCCCAGACTCTGAGGAAATCTGCTCCAGCCCTGGCAGAAAAGTACCTTTATGGCCTACAAGCCCAGTTTCTTAAGTCTGGCCTCCCTGCTCCCCAGCCGGCTCCACCCTGGTCTTGGGACATGCCAAAGATGAAACAGGCTGGGAACATGCCTCCGTGAGATCTGCCCTGACACCAACAGGGAGCCAGTCACAGTTAGAGTCCCTGAAGTTGGCACCATCAGTCATCTTTGCCTTCCTATACCAATCTTCCATTGTATATCCCGTGGCACGTGTCGAGAAGGTTGCCCGATTCTCTAAGTTAGGGGTGATCGCTGTGTGCTGGGGCTCGACATGCATGCACAGGTGGCAGGCACCAGAGAACTTCTGTCTGTATCTAAGCTGAGCCGAGCTGGAAACTAAGGGCACAGTTTTAAGGAGTTTGGGCAGAGTAGCCATTTGGGATAGGAAAACCTTTGATTTGGGTCCTCAAGACTACTGAACTACCAGAAAAACCCATTCCCAGTCTGGAACAGATATGGTTTCACCCCACATTTCCTTGGCCATCACTGAGGAGAGAGGCTGGGGTTGAGTCATGTTAACTAAGTCCTTCAAAATATATATACATATGTACGTGTATACATGTATGTATATAAAATTCTAAAGTCACTTCCAGCGTGTTTCACTGAAGACCTTAGCTGTCGTGGGTCACTAGGCCAGGCAAAATAATCTCCCACCAAAGATGTCCACACCCTAATCTCCAGAATCTGTGACTGTGTTATGTTATACGTCAAGGGCCAGTTAGGGTTGCAGATGAAGTCGAGGTTGCTAACCAGCTGTCCTCATAATAAGATTATTCTGGACGATCTGGGTGGGCCCAATGTAATCACAAGAGCCTTTAAATGTGGAAGACAGAGGCGAAGAGTCGGTGTCAGAGTGATGCGATGTGAGAAAGTGCATCCGCCATCGCTGGCTTTGATAACGGAGGAAGAAGCCATGAGCCAAGGGATGCAGGCAGCTTCTAGAACCTGGCGAAGGCAAAGAAACGGAGTCTCCCCTAGAGCCTCCGGAAAGGAATGCGGCTTGGTCAACACCTGGATTCCAGCCCAGCATGACCGGTTTCTGACCTCCAGAGCTGTAAGAGAATGAATCCGTGCTGCTTCAAGCCACCCAGTTTGTGGTCATCTGTTACAGCAGCAACAGGAGACTAATACGGTTGTCTCGATATTTTCCTCTGACTGACACAAGCTACACGAGAACTAATTTTGCTGTTTCCCTCCAAATCATGGCAAGTCAGATAGGAACAGAGGTTGAGGGCAGAAGTTGGCCACTCTCAGCATGTGCGTAAAAGCAGGCACAGGATGGATTTGAAACAGCACGTGTGTGAGCGGCTTTGTCTCCCTGCTGCTTGTGGGGACAGGCATGAGGTCATCGCGCTCTCCCCCTTGTTCTTTTGAAAGATGGCCATCTCGAGCACCCGAGCCATCGGTTCTTCAGAAGCAATGCTGCAATCTTCTTAAAGTACAGTTGACCCTTGAGCAACACAGGGTTTAGAGGTGCCGACCCCCTCCCCATGCAGGCAAAAATCCGCATGTCTTTTAGTTCCCCTAACACTTAACTACTAATAGCCTATTGTCGACCGGAAGCCTTACAATAACATAAACAGCTGATAAACACATATTTTGTACGTTATGTGTATTATATACTGTATTCTTACAATAAAGTAAGCTAGAGAAAAGTTTATTAAGGAGAAGAAGAATACATTTACAGTATGTATTGAAAAAGTCCGTGTGTAAGTGGACTCACACCATTCAAACCTGGATTATTCAAGGGTCAACTGTACCGTGGTTTCTGTTTTTTCCAATGTGTCTTTTTTTTTAATTTATTCTTTTCAGATGTAGCCCTGCCTTGTTGGAAAGATCCACAAAGGTTCAGACTTCCTTTTCTGGTGGCCTGCTGGCCAGTCAGTTCTGGGCGGGGTGGCAAAGTCACTTTCTATAGCCTTGCTATGTAGCATTTGCCAATTTCTATGGTGTAAATGCTTCTGCCATGGCTGATGTCAGGCTGGCAACTTGATGTCACGCAGAGGTGGGAATTGGGATTGGGCAGGCTGCAGCACACCCTGAAGAGTGTCTGAACCCCCAAGGGACTGTTGAGCTCAGGGTCCCTGGGCCTTCAGAAGCACAACACGCTGGCGACAGTTTGGCCCTTCATAAACACTGCCGTGGGGTCTCTCAGAGCAGCCGCTCTGTGGTACGGCCGGTCCTGTGACTAAGTCCCCTCATCGCCCCACTGCAGCTGCCGAGGACCGGTGGGAATTACGCAGAACCAAAGAGTAGAGTCACGGCCACTATGAGCTGATTAAAGACCCTGGTTACCGGTGGTCAAGACCGGTTTCGACTCTGGAGTGTGCATTCTCTAATTCTTTTATTCCTTTTTTTACAGTTATTTTTCCAGTCTAGCCTGATCCCATAAGGTTATTTGAAAAGCATTGAAACCTGAAACCATCCGTTTTGGGGAAATTATTAAGAGCACTTTGATCATATAAGTATGTCTCGTTTTATATCCATCATACCTAAGCGAACTAGTAAGTCTCATTTCTACCTCTGACTGCTCCAGGATCTATTAGTAATTTGATATGAAATGCTTAAACCAGTGCGTTGGAGGAATTCTAACGCGCATATTGGAGACATCATATGTATGCAAAAATATGACCGTTGACTTGCAGTCAGGTATGTGAGAAAGGTAATAATACTACCCACCTCACAGGGTTGTTAGAAAGAGGAAAGGAGCTAATAGGTGTCACTTAGACGCGCAGTAGGTGCTTTAGAATTGTTTGTTTAACAAATACGAACAAATAAATATGACTTTTTAAAATCGAGAACTTAAGAGGTCTTTGACTTGGGAGACGTGGTCAGATATCGCCCTGCACTGTAAGTGGAAATCGTGGCATAATCAGATAATTTCTCCCTTGCGTTTCTTTTTTTCACGAAAGCTTTTGTCATTGTTGCATTTCAGTGAAACCAGACACTCGCGGTGACTCTGCCTTCTGAGCTGGGCTCCGGGGGGGCCGCACGGTCACCGCGGCCCGTCGGCATGAGCTCTCACCGCTACAGTTTATGACCTGCTTCATGCAGCTGCTCTCTCTGCATGATTTACAGGGCCTTGGCTCCAGCCCTTCCGAATGTGGGCACCAGCAGGCCGCCACGTGCAAAAGCATTTTCCTATGTGCACGACCGCACAGCACAAACCTAAATGAGGTGGCCCGTTCGCTCTGGGCTCCACGGTTCCCTCCAAAGGCCAGGTGATGGTTTGGCCTCAGCAGCCCCTGCTCGTTGGATTCAGGATTATAAATCAGGGGTCTCGCATCGATGGGTGAAGAGGCCGGAAGACATCTGTCTGGCAGCGGGAAGAAAGGGGGCGCTTGCAGCCACGGGGCTGACTACAAGCTCTGAGGCTCCCCGGAGTGGGAGGGCTGAGATAAAAGGCAAAGGCAAACGTTAAAGATGCTGGAGCCGCATTTTCCAGAGCGTCTCTTCATCCCACTGCGAATTGATCTGCAGCCCTGGCTTTCATCAACTGCGTAATACCTCAGAGTCAGCCGGGAAAGACAGCCTGACATCTCGTACTCACCAACAATTAGGAGGCGGATCGGGGAGGCCTGCCCTGCCTCAGGATGGAGCTTTGAGGGCGTGTGCGTCCTTCCAGAGGCACTCAGAAGGGGTTCTTGCCGAGAAATTGAATCCAGTTTCTTCCTCCTGTGTTTGTTTTGCAACCCGCCCTCGGAAGGGAAAGCCGACCTAGAAAAGCAATAATTCTCCAAGGTGCAGCACTTCGATTAAGAGACGGAGACACCCAGAGGGGCCGAGTGCTTCGGGAGGAGCCCGCGGCAGATTGATGGATGCTCAAGAATGCTGCCTTCGAGGCCTGGAATTGCTGATTTATGTCTATTCGCGTATCCTGGAGCACTTGACTCGGGCATTCCTTAATCATGATTACATGACCACTTTCATTTGGGGAGTCGGGGTGAATGGGTCTGTTTAGCTGGTTGAGTTCCTATAACTTCACTCTTTAGTACAATGCTTTGGGCTAAAGCATCTTTGCAAACGGAGAACAGTTTCCATCCAGTCCCCTGTGCCTCTCTTCTCTCGTCCCACAAAGAGCCTCCTTGGCTGTTCTTAACGTGTCAATCATTTTCCTCCTTCGAGCCTGAAATCGCCCAGGTTCTGTGCACCTTGCTCCCAGGTGTATTTCATTGAGGGCCGTTTGATTGAACTCAGCTCAGCTGTTTGGTTTACCAAAGGAGAAGGGAAATCAGTGTATTCCCCAGGATTAGCCAAAGGCATTTCTTTTTCATTCATTTGTTTCACTCAGAGGACATTTCCTTAGCACCTACTATGTGGCAGCTCAATGCTAAGCAGGAAAGATTCGGGGAGAAAAAGAAGCCTTTGCCTTTTCACATGAACCCACAGCGTAGCTGGGGAGACGGGTGAGGAAAGCGGTAATTACGCTTGAGTGAATGGCCTTGAGAAAAGGCAGCTGGGAAATAACGCTTCCAGGGGAGAGGACTCGAGCTGAACATTAAAGGAGAAATGAAAGTTTAGCGAGTGGACTGGGGAGCCAGCTTAGGCACAGGAGGGAACTCGGCTTATCCCAGGAGCTGTAGGTATCCTGGGCTGGATGGAGCATGCGGTGGTGGCAGCGGCTGGTGACTTAGATGGTCCTACATGGCATGTGGTGACATGGGATGTGCTGCTCTGAACTCCCTTCAAGAATGGTCTTACCTCCCCAACTTGGGTCCGCCTCAGCTTTTGAGCCAAGGACACGCTGTCCTTGGGGTTGCCCCAGCCAATGGCTGAGCAAGGAGGCACAAGTTCCCAGGTACTGTCACCCACCTCGGGGCTGTCCATGTTCTGGGCTCATCTACAGCCCCCCTGGCACAAGGGGTGGAGAGAGTTTGAACACAGTGCCACTCACAAACACACCCTGCCTATTATTCCTTTAAAAATTCAGATGGGGACTGTGTCACTATGATGCTACTAGACAAGCCATATTATGGAATTGGACTGTCATTTGAATCCAATAACCAATCGATTTAACTCAATTAACCAGTCTGACTTTTTCTTTTGATTATTGCTGAATTAAGTGGTTCTACTAAATTTACTGGTGCCCTGGTGTCTTACAGACACAAAGTTATATCGGTACGCTAAAGCCATTTACATCAGTAAACTACAGAGAGTACGGCATTTACGAGATAAGGATAGCGAATTATTTTATTTCAAAGGATCCATATATTAAGCCAACTTACTCTAAAAATTGGTAACTAAAGAAAAAATGTTTGGCCATTCATCAGAGCTACACACTAGCCCTGATTTTAAGGGGAACTCTTCCTTAGGAAAGAATGCTAATTAGTAAATATCAACTAAAAGATCACATTAGAAAACCACCATTTTGTAACCATGAATGAAATATTCGATTCGGTCGAGAATCACCAACGGACGATTCAGGGAAGAGTTGATGGAGAACCTGATAATCTCCAGATGCAAAGTCTTGCCCCACAAATGACTTGCGGGTCACAAAGTGAAAGATTACTTTACAAAGGAGAGAGATCTGTGGGTACCCTCTTACAGCAGGCATCAATCCTCACATCACTAAGAGTGGGGGAACGTGGCACCCACGTGATGCGATGTGGTTTCTTGGCAAAAAATGTTTACCCTGAAAGTGACTGATCTTTACGCCCTAACTGCCAGCGTACAGGAACAAGGGGTAGTGGATTGCCTGTGAAGACAACAAATGTGATGCAGGCTATGAAGGAATATATTCTTGTTTTTGAAGGGATGCTTGCTAATGTGCATAGTAATAGAGTGGCATGACTACATCATCGTAGTAATGTCTATAATTTATTTTAAATTACATCAACAATAACAACAAAAGATTGCCACAAATAACGGCATAATACTAACAACTGTTCAATCTGAATGGTGAGTATATGGTCGTTTGTTATACTACGTTCTCTTCTGCATGTCTGAACTTTTTCATAATATAAAGTAAAAAAGAGAGATGCTCAAGACAAAAAAATTTAAATGAAAGCGTCTAGAGAATTTATCCACTTTTTTTTTTTTACCAAGTATTTTAATGGTTCTGTGTAGAAAGTTGCATATTCTAAGGGATTTTACGCAAGTTTAGAAACAATTCGAGTTGGAAAAACAAGCCATTCATGGAACAGAATGCACGGCATGCTCCCTATAACACCCTTCCTGTAACATATTAATAAGAATAATTATGTCGGGGTGCTTACAATTATAGAAGTTCGTAGTTTTTAAAACCTTCTCCACTATCTCTCGCAATGCAGAGTTTATTTGCTGTAACGCAAAGGTTTTGCGGCCATTGTTCTTGTGTCACGATCTCTGACACGGTCAGTGGTGTTCAGAGTGGCAGAGAAGAGCCCAAGGCAATGTGTCCTTCGATGTTCAGAGACAAGCAGAATTGGTTCTGACTCCACTTCTGAGGTGATGAACCCCAGGGTTCAGGTTCAGGTTTGGCGTTGGAAGGTTTCCAGCAGTCGGCGGGGGAGACGCCTGAGAAGGAGTGAACTTCAAACCCCATCGCGGACTGAAAAGATGGAGCTTCTTGGAATGGAATGTCTCTTGGAGCTGAAGAACGGACTGTTACCTCCAGGTGCCCTGATTGATGCTGAAGGACCCTGCCAAATTCCATCCTCCAGCCTGGAAATTCCAGGATAGTGCTGGTACCGGTGAGTGACATTTTCTTGGAATGTCACCAGGAGTTATAAAGTGCTCTCCATACCCCTACGTGTCTCAAGGTATGAAGGGTAAAGGTCGACATATAGAAAATTTAAATGATCCTATAAACATCACTGTGGATTGAAATAGGAAGAATCTGCAAAGGACAGCGTCTCGCTGAGTGGTCTCAAGCCCAGTCTTAAGGACTCCCTCCGCCCTCAGTGAAATCAGATACAGCCAGGAGATTGCCAAGTCGAGCCTGCAGTGAAGCACAACAGGCTTTGTTTTATAAGCGTCTCTTTATGATTCTGTAATCTGCAGCATACAGGGGGACCTTTTGCAGTTCTGGTGCCGACGCTCCCTGGGCTTGTTATCCAGGCTTTTACTGCCCTGGTTGGGTTTGTTTTGTTTTGTTTGGGGGCTGCTATGTAATTCCAGCCCTGGTGTCATCCACTTCTGCGTAGGGGGCTTGTATGGGTTGTATGTGAGTGAAGAGGACATGCTCCTCAAACGGCAGGGAGCACCCCAAGGGCACACCGTACATCCTTCAAACTCTGCATAAGGCGCTGTGGTGACCCACCCTCTGCAGGGGCTGGGCTCAGAGCTGCTTCTTCAGCCACAGAGCTCCACACCCTCACACAGGTCCCCACGGTGACCAAGGATTGAGAAGGACTTGGTCTTCTCGGCACCTCACTTAGCTGACACAAAAAATTTATTACCAGCCCTCTAACATTATACGGCACTAAATGAAAGTTGGCATTGTTCTTATCAGCCTAAGAATTATCAAGCCTGGCTAAATTTATTTTTCTATACATAGCAAGTGTAGAGAATTACGATTGCTTTTTAAACAGATGCTTTGGAAGAAACTGGTCAAAACTATGGGCTCCAAAGTCAAGAACTTTGATTCAGATCTGGACTCTGCTACTTATTAACTGTGTGACCTGGCAAACAACTGAATCTTAGCCTCAGTTCCCCTATTTTGGAATTAGATCTAATGATGATGCTAATTTCATAAGGTCTTGGAGAGGAATGAGTGAAGTGATGCATATAAATTGCTTAGTTTGGTTCCTGGTAAACAGTTGGTGCTCCCTAAATGATGGCCATTATCATTTCCAATCTTGCTCCTCCCTGCTCCATGCCAAAACTGAGGATGTGATTTACGAAGGGACAACTGGAGGGTATTTTAAAACTACCTCTACTATACATGTACAGGAAATACACTGTAAGAATTGGAGGAAAAATGATGGTACTAGGTATTAGCAGTTGCCGCAATTTGAAAAGTAAACAGACAAAGGGGTGAATTATAAGTAGTTGCGAAGTCTTGGGGGCCAGCCTAAGTCTGGGTGTTATTTATTTAGAAGCTTAACCACAGAGTTTTGAAATTTTGCAGTTGATATGAAAGATTTGTTATATGAACTTTCCTCTGTACAAATCATCCCCCTCAAAACTATCGCTACCACCACCACAGCGCTAAAAACTTTAGAAGCAAAGACGTGTTAGTAGATGGTTAAAACAATAACACCCATGTTTCTTAATTTATTTACTACCTAATTAGCCTTAAGTTGTTGATTTTATATCAATAAAACCCTAAGGATCTATAAAATTACTAGAATTACATGAATTTAGCAAGGTCATAATTCAGAAAGTCAGTCCACAAATATCAGTTATATTTCTATGTGCCTGTAATAAATGTTTGAAAATGAAATTTTGAAAGTCAGTACCAGTTACAGTGGCATTCAGAACTTTAAATACCTAGGAATAAATCTACAGAAAGATGTATAAGACCTCTACATAAAAACTACAAAACATTTCTGAGAAGAATTAAAGAGACCTAAATAAATGGAATGTTTCTTCACAAAATGGAAGACTCAATATTGTTAGGATGTCTATTTTCCCTAAACTTATGTATTGGCTCAACACAATCTCTATAAAAATTCCAGCAGGCTCTTTTTTTTTTTAATAAAGACATAAATGAGCCAATTCCAAAAGGATCTATAATATCCAAAATAGTTTTGAAAAGAAATACAAACTTGGAGGACTTACACTATGTGATTTCAAGATAAATTATAAAGCTACAGTAGTCAAGACAGTAGGATATTGGGATAAAGATATACTTATAAATCAATTGAATAAAATAGAGAGTCAATCAATAGACTGACACGTAGACCATCACTCGATATTCTACTAGGTTGCCAAAGTAATTCAGTGGAGGAAAAAAGTCTTTGTAATAAACATTGCTAGAACCGAAAATGCCATATTGATACAATGGAATACTATTCAGCAATGAAAAAGAATGAACTATTGATACACCTAACAATCGATGATTCTCAAATACAATATGTTAAGCAAAAGAAGCCAAACTCAAGAGAATAAATACACTTTGATTCTGTTCATAAGAAATCCAAATAAAGACAAAAATAATCTATATGTATCCATTTATAAATAAGTCAGGAAGTGATAAGGGGAGTTGAAGTTGACTGAATAGAGGTTCCGATGTGATGAAAATGTCCTATGTCTTGTTTTGAGTGGTGATTACCAAAGTATATACAATTCTCAAAGTTCGTTGAACCAACACCTAATATTTATACAATAAAGTATATCTAAATAAAATGTTTAAAAAAAAGAAGTGAAAGATCATTAGAGGGAGAAATGTTTACTTAGTGAACCGCTCTCTTCTCCTATCTGTTCTGCCTTTCTCTGCATGCTTTTGCAAAGAACCCATGTGTTATGATGGTATGGGTCATTTTGTATGACTTCTTAAATTGTAACCCAATTTAAATCTTTAGAATCCTTTTCATGTGAAATTGTTTTGAGTAATGAAAACACAATAGAATGCTTTATACTCTTCGTGGTGGAAGAGCTTCTAACACAAAGAAACTAGCTTTTCCACTTAACCTAAATGACACGGTTTGATTGAATTTTTTTATGTTCTGTTGAATTTCCAGAGGACACAGAAAATGGAAGTCTTTAAAGCCAGTTCCCAATTCTTTGCTTCCTGTCCCTGTACCCCTTCCCCAACCCCTCATCTTTAGTTACCGGTAGAGACAATTTTAAGGAATAAAGTCGTATTTAAGAAGAAAAATCAAACTGAAAAACAGACATCTCGTTCTCTCCCTAAGAATAAAAATGGGTGGACCATATCACCCATAGACCACATCCCTATAGATTTCTCTCTACCACGTTCTCTTTTAATAGAATTGAAGTTTCTACTATTGCAAGTGAATCTAGATTACCATTGCTGGTCATGCTGTTCGTTTGCTTTCTCATCTGCCATCAGGCGATGTACAGGTGCCCCTTCGTTTACTGCTGGTTTCCCCCTTGGGTCTATCAGCTGTAACTGACTCTGATGCTTAGTGATGTCAAACTATGATAATGAGCCAAGAATCACATGATCACATTATGATCACACGAATCGAGTCCGTACTATACGCCGGGCACTTGCTTATGTTAATAATTATCCCCACAACTGCCCTATGAGGTAGGACCATTGTTATCCCCATTGCACGGACAAGGAAACTGAGACACAGAAAGGTTGCATAACTTACATCTTATAAGTGGCAGAGCTGGGGGTCTGAATCCAGGTGGTTTGTGCCCAGAATCCCTGTTCTTAGCCACCATCTCGTGCAACCTCGCTTATGTTTTAGCAAAAGGGAACACATGAAACCATGGCAGGTAAGGCTGTTGTTGGTGCTACCCGGTAATGAAGACAGTCTGGGGAGTGGGGACGTTGTTTGCGGGAAGTACCAGTAATATTTATTGGCATAGACAGACACTCCTAAACACAATTCTTGTGATTTCATAGGCGTTTATGGTCTTGAACTTCATAACATTGCTGCTGTTGATGAAGTCTCCCTGGAACTGTGCCTGGTTTCACTGACTCCCTAGGAGAAGGAGCTGAAAAGATAACCCCCGCCTTTCTGGTGAGATGAGCTCAAACCCCCTGAGAACAAGCCTCTGTAGGGGTCCTTCACGGAGAACTCAACGCCATTTCTGCAGTGGCTCTCCTGGAGATCCCTGCACCATCCTCCCGGAGACTCCTCCAGAAACGCACTGGAGTTTGTCCTTCCTTTGGAAACTGATCTTGTCATTAATCCACATGAATGTGAAGTCTGTGTCTCCCAACAGCACTATCCCATTTCCATGTACTCAGTGATTAGAAGGCAAACGAACCATCCCTTCTTACCCAAGGAAGGTCGAAATAGGGATATGCTTTGCTTACATCCTCCAGAGTCTAGATTCTAAGCAGTCAGAGTCACTTAATAAAGCAAGTTGGTGAATTAACCATTGACCGTGCAATCTACTCTTTAGGAAGCATAGACATTTCTCATCTTTTCCTTCTATCTTTCTTTCCTTTCTTTACCTCCTTGCCCATCCGACTCCCAAATCACCTAATTATTCACCTTCCATGGTTGGCAGAGACTCCAACCTCAAAAAAAAAAAAAAAAAGCGGAGATGTAATTTACAACACATAAGTGCAACTCACCGTGTTGGGGTGTTCCTAGCCCCGTCCGGCACTACATCCGAATGCTCTCCCAGGATCCTCTTAAACATCTTACTCAGCCTCTCGCCCAGGTGCCCTCAGCGCCTGGCTTTTGCCTGGCTGGGTTGTGTGCACTCCCTCGGTAGCTTCCCCTGGCTTGACAATCAGACCTTCTGGCCTCCAGTGGGGCCTCACTCTGCTCGTCCTTCCTGAAGCCGCTGGGCTTTCGGCTGATGCCCAGCTCGCTCCTGCATGGATGCCTCTCGGAGCTCCTGACAGTCCAGGTTCGTGGCACACCCAGTGTCAGCTATCAACACTTCCCTTTCAGTGGCTGTCATCCCAACTCTGTCCACTCTGAAAAGAGGCCAGTGTCCTTCTCAGGCCTGGCTTAAAGAGTCCCTATTCTCTTAACAAAAGGCCGATCGAATGCTAAGATGGTTTCACTGACGTCTCTCCCGGCTCAAATGACCTGTTTTCTGAGGCCTCATTGTTGCGGGTCACCGCTGGTGCCTCTTGGTGTTCAAGTTCAGGAGAAAGCCCACATTAGGAGAGTGGCATTAGGAAACAGAAAAATATCTGGAGGAAAAGCAAGGGTGTGAAGGGGGCCTCGCGGAAGAGATATGTGCAGCAGACCAGTTAGCACTGAGGCCCAGAGAGCAGGAAAGGAACAGGGAACAGTTGGCCAGGGGGTGAAGACCACCGGGAGGTGAGGAGAAATAGACACAGGAATGGATCTTAAGGATGAGGCCTAAAACTGTTTTTGTCGTCTGGGAAAGGGGAAGGGAAAAGAAACCTCATCCCTCCATGTGCTTTCTGCCCGGGTTACTTTCCAAAGCACACCCACCTCCATGTTCCCATATGGGCCTCATCCTAACGACCAAAACCAGGCAGGCGTTGTGGCCTCAGTGGTTCAACTGAAGCCCAAGGTCTAGAAAGCTTGGACATCTTCCCCACGAGGAGCCCCAGAGTCTTTCTAGAGCATGACTTAAAGCTTGGTATGCTCATCCTTGTTCACTGCTCATTCCTACCTAGCAGAGTTTGTCCCTCAATCCAATTCAACTTTGATCAAGAACATAAGGCCTCCAGGCACCGCTAGTGTGTAAGGCTGTTCTGGGCACTGGGGTGAATCAGCATAGTGGACTGGGAAACTCTCCAGTCTTGGAGGTGAGCAGGTGTGGGTTTGAGTCCCAGCTCTGCAACTCATTAACCACGTGGCCTTAGAGGAATGTTATATGCTCTCTGAATTTCTGTTTTGGTCTTTAAAATGAGGTTAGAAATACTTGCAGGATTAAGGAAAAGAATGGGTGCAAAGTGCCAAACAGAGTGCCCCCAATCCTCCCTGCTCCCTGCATCTAGACCCTTGCAATGTGACATGGCAGCTTCCCATCAGAAAGTGGAGTTTATTGCTCTATCTTTTGATCTAGGCTTGGCATGTGACTTGCTTTGGCCAATGAGACATTATAAAATGTGACACCAGCAGAGATTTGAAGAGTGGGTTTACTGGAGCTTGCTTTCTGCTGCTGCCGGAAAGCTGTAGCTACCATGTAACAAGGGCAGGCTGGCCTCCTGGGAGATGAGAGACCATGTGGAGAGAAGCCCCAGCCATCCCAGCCTTTGACCCGAGGTCCTAGAAATGGAAATGAGGCCATCCGGGACCATGCAGTCCCAACTGAGCTGTCTCAGACCAAAAGAATTGTTCATTCAACTCACGAAATCATGAGATCGGAATATGGTGGTATTATGATCCTAATCATACAAAGATTTGTTATTTTTAGCCATGAAGTTTTGGAATGGTTTATTACACGGCAACGCTAACTGGCACAGCAACTAATAGCTGGTCATCAGAACCAACAGTTATTGAGATTTTATTAACACCAGGCACTCTGCTAAGCACATCCCAGTTCACCATGCTGAATCTCCCTAGTACCCAGGAGAGAGTCTCAAACACCAGAGATTTGCCTGCTAGACATCATTTCAAGAATCTCTAAAATTTATTTTTACTGTTCCTGAATGCAGAAAGCTTAAAAAGATACTAAAACACAATCAAGCAGCATAAGTTAAAAAAAAGTAGATGTAAAAGAAGAAAATGCAAGCGTGGAAGACATAAAATGAACTAAGCATAAAGCAAAAAACAAGAGCAAACTTAAACCTCTCCGTGGTGGCTACGGTCAGAGGTATTAGTCTGCCGGGGCTGTCGTGACAAAGTGCTGTATTCTGTGTGGTATCAACAACAGAAATTTATTTTCTTACGGTTCCGGAAGCCGGAAGTCCATGACGAAGGTGTCAGCAGGGCTGGTTTTTCCAGAGGCTTCTCCTTGGCTTCTAGCCCCCCGTCTTCCCCGTCTCTTCCCATGATCTTCCCTCTGTGTGCACCGGTGACCTCATTTCTTCTTCTTAAAAAGACACCAGTTATGTTGAATTATGGCTCACCCTAAGGCCTCTTTTTAGCTTAATTACTTCTCCAAAGGCTCTGTCTCCAGATATAGTCCCATTCTGAGGTCCTGGGAGTTAGAGCTTCAACATATTGGGGGAGGGGGGACATAATTCAGCCTATAGCAGTAGAAAACCAATTTGCTCTAAGCTTTCCACAGCTGACACCCGAAGGGAAACCAAGACAATTACACAAGTTCATGTCCATAAAAACTGAACTACCTCGTCGTTAGCGCTCAATCTAGACAGGGTTTCCACGAGCTGTCTCATAAAATGGGATGCAGCGACATCCTCAATACCTCTGTTACGACAGAAACAGTGGTAACTTACATCCATTCTCCACACTGGCCAGTCTTCCAAGCCTGGAGAGAATGGGGTTTAATCAAGTTTTCCCCTCGGCCTTGTTAAATGAAGGAGTAACCACTAGACACGGTAGTATCAACCTCTGGGCCATTTCTTTGGACAGCAAAGAGGTTTTCATTATAAAAAATTTTCCATTAAAATGCACACTATGGTTGAGAGCCAGTGAAGGTGAGAATGACCTGAGCAGGCCTATTGAAGACCCAAGAGGGCAAACGGAGAGAGAGAGTCTCCTAGACCAGAGGTGACATGTGCCAAGGGCCAGTTTCCTTTATTTCACATTTTCGGGGTGATACACCTTAACCTCCCAGCATCTTTCCCCGTCGTATAGTGGACATGTTTATGGTGACATGCTCCCACAGCCCCTTCCAAGGGAAGATAATCTTGGAGAGGTCTTCTGTGGACAGTTACACACATGTCAACAGTGACCCTCCTCCTCCTGGTTTTAGCTGATGGTCAACTGACCCAGGGCCTGTCAACACGTATATTGGCCAGAAACCCTATGACCTAGGGCCTGGCACAGTAAGAGATGCTCCGGCAATGAGATTCTCATTGGGCCAGATGGGAGTGGGAGCCACTGTTGTAAAGGGGGACCAGAGCCCTCAAGGGTTCAAACCCAGTCTGAAATTATAGGGAAACAGAAATTACAAGGAAACAGAAGAAGCCATAAGGTATTAAAAACAGCAGAACTCACTTCACACTTAATAGCAAGAGAAAATATCCTCAAAGGAACAGAAAAAGCAAGTGCCGGGGAGGACGGGGAGAAGCTGGAGTCGCTGTGCATTGCGGGAGGAGATGTACAATGGCGTGGCCGCTGCGGAAGACTGTGCGGTGGGTCCGAAAACATCAAACAGAATTACCATGCGATCCAGCGATTCCACTTCCAGGCACGAAACCACCCAGAGGCATCGAAAGCAGGGACTCAAACGGGTTCTTGTTTTCCATCCATACTACAAGTTGCGAATGAAAAAAATGAACGTCATCTTTGAGCAGAGTGAAGACGTTTTGGGAGGCGACGCATTTTGACTGGAGCGGTAGACGGTCCTGGGCACAGGAAGGCAGGGTGAGCAATGCACACACGCATCAGGGCTCCTCAAGGGTGGCCAGATGGATGCTGAGGCGTGAGAGGCAGGACAGCGAGGCGATGCAATAAATTTAAAGGAAGGGACAGATGCATATGTACGTTATAAATCTCGGATCCAATAAATAAAAGATTAGGAGTGAGAAATGGGAAGGCTGAGAGGTGTTATCTGAGTGAACACCTTGTTGAATGAAAGAAAAGAATTTCCCCACAGGATTAGGTAGAAAAACGCGCCTTTCCCCCTTTATCCCAAAGAGTCAAGAACTCACCGAGGAAATGTATTCTGCATGAGAATGGTCACGGCGAGTGTTCAACAATAGAATCGGACATTTTGAAGATAAGAAGCCTAATCAATGGCCTCTCTCTCAGTGGTCAGGAAGTAGGATGGGGAACAGATGCCAAAGGCAGGCGCCAATCCCCAGAGGAGAAAGGACGAGGCTGAGACGAGAATCAGGCCAGCGCCAGACTGAGAACGAGAATGTCCAAGGTCAAATTCAGTCTGCCTCCCCCCAAACCAGGACGGGGTTCCACGGGGCAGCTCAGCAGCCCGCCAGTGTGTGCCATTAGGTCCCCACCCAGTGTCCACCCAACACGTACTGCTTCTCCTCAGGCCCAGAATTGGACAGAAGTTCTGCCCACAGCAAACGGCTGCCAGGAAAGGGTCTTAAATCTCCAGCAATGGAAGCGTCTCATTTACGGCACACTCCATTACCTGGAAAACTAAACTTGGTATTGACATAGAAAGAACCGCAGCTCAGGTCTCTTGTCCCCAGCCCCCCATGATGTCAAGAGTGACAGCAGAGCAGAGGCCTTGAATGGGCTGTCAGCTCCTCAGCAACATCTGGGAGGATAAGAGGGCACCTTCTAATGACTGCCCAGTGGCCCCCAGACCCACTCCCTCCACGGGAGCTGTCCCCACAGCCCCTTCCAGCCCTCTCGTGGTGCACGGGTAAATTAACAGTCTCAGCCAGGTTCTCCTTCCTGCCCAAGGCTAAGTCTGGGAAGGGGTGGGGGATGCTGGGCTTGAGAGAAGGGAGGGAAAAAGCCCTCATGCTACCAACGAAATGCAGGAGAGCGGCCTCAGGGGTCCTGGACCCCCCCGGGGGCCTGCCTGGCGGCTCTTCACAGCTGCCGGGGGAATCTAGGTATTGCCACAGACAAATTGCTCCAGAGATGTGGTTGACAGACTGGGGAGGACCGCAAGTGTCTAGAAGATGCGGGGCCTCCCTAGAGGTAAGCCACAGTGCCTCCCGTCCCGTCTCCTGCCATCGCCTTGTGTAGGTCCGGTGTCACCTGATGTTTGTCACTCCTGCAAATGGGCGGCGACATCCTAGAGCCTGCCGTCGTGGGCGCTCCAGGGAGAATCCCCGTTCACCGCGTCTAGATCCAGCTGTTCGCTGGCAGCGCTTGGTTCATGGAAGCGTCACTCCAGCCTCCACTTCCGTCATCGCGTGGTCCTTGTTCTGCGTCTCTGTGTTCAAATTTTCCTCTGTGTGGGGACACTGGTCATATTAGATTTACAGCCCACCCTAACCCAGGATGACCTTATCTTAACTTGATTACATCTGCAAAGACCCTATTTCTAAATCAGGCCACATTCTGAGGCTCCGGGGGGGATATGGATTTTGGGGGGATACTACTCCACCTAGGACAGTAACTTAAGGTAGAAAATGCCAGAACTTTCACCTTGTAGGTATAGCCAGCTTTCATTACAGTATCCTATTTTTCTCCCAAAAAGCTCTCTGAAATGACCGTTCCGTAAACCTGGTCTAACACAGGGGGCTCAGCTTTCAAATAAAGGGGTTCTCCAGAGCTTCTAGAGGCAAGGACGTGTCTTGGCAGTGGCAGCCAGCGGGGCCAGGCTGGGGGCTCTGCTTTGGAAGGCCTCTCGGGATTCCTTCCAGGTCAGGGAGGGCATCAGCGTAACCCCTGGCTCTCTCTGCTCCCAACTGGTAAATTTGAAAGGAGAAACAGGTCGTGAGCCATGAGAGACTCTTAAGAAGAAGCTGGAAGTCCAGATGGGCTCTCCCTGAGGTGGGGTGGGGCTGCCCAGGCCCACCACACACTCCTGCCTAAGTCCTGGCTTCAGTATTCGGGAGCTTACCTGTCACAGGTACAAACCATACCTCCAACCTAAACTTTACCAGTGACAAAGGTGGTCTTTGGGATGCCTTACCCCTTCATGTCATTTCTCAGTTGCTTCAGGACTTGGGCAGAGAAGTGTCTTGGGTACACCAGCCAGACACACGCAGGGCTCGCTTTTCACACCAACTACCTTCTCAGCTCTTTACAGACAATCCATCCGTGTCAGCCTCACACCCTTAATATGCAAAAAAAAAAAAAAATTATCTGGGGCTGAGAAGGACAGTGCCCAACACAAGCAAGCTTGAACTTTCCATGAAAGAAAGGCCAGCGAGGGAATTGATTGCTCCTCCGGTATTTTACAAAGGAGTCGGGCCAAGCTGCGGAAACGAGTTTAAGTGAAAATCTTCCAAACACCAGAATCTCAAAGGAGAGGAAGTAGCTGGCCACCCCCACGGCTATGGTTCGTCATAACAGAGCCTGTTTCCGTACGACGGGCTCCACGATTATCTCTGTGCAGAAGAGGACAAACACAGCCAGCATACTCTGTGTCTGTGGAAAGGCCTCGATCAATAAGAGTAACAGAAGAATGGAGAAAAGAGAAAAAGAAAGGCTGTTTACTTTAAAGATGCCCTAAAGACCTGCACAAACACACCTGCTTCTTCAGCGGGAGAGCAGAGCAAACATGTCCCTCCTTTAAAAGAAATGTGTGGAGAAAGACACTGTAGCTGCAGGCAGGTGCCCACCTCTAGGCCAGTGAACATTAGCAGCTCAGTCTTCAGATCAAAAACTTTAAAAGACTGGTTGGTGATTCCCGTATTAACAGGGCTCTGAATTAGCCCGATATCACACTGGGGACAGTGGGTGCCGGGCAATAGTTAACAACCCTGACCTGTAGCATCTGCCAATTTCTGTGGTGTAAATACTGCCACTGTAGCTGATCTCAAGCTATCCATGTGACCTCACGCAGGGGGGCGTTGCCGAGATGCGTGAACTAGTTTGCGTCGCTATGGAACGTGTCCACTCTGGAGATGTGATGGATGCAAACGAGGGCTAGAGCATGGGTGATGAGAAAAGATGCTAAGATAATTAGGAAGTGTTGAGTTTTGAGGATTTATTTCATTTGTTTTAAATATGATTTATTTAATTGTAAGTATATATATTTTAATTTTTTAAATCATGACTGTTTAATGATCAACTCACAAAACTCTTGAAAATTTAAAAGATCGGCTCGAGTTGGAACAAACCACTCCAGTGCACACCGTCTGGGGTGTTTTTGTTTGTTTGTTTGTTTGTTTTTAAATACTAAAGACCCTTTTCTCTCCCTGACCCACAATTGCCAGAGGCCCCCCAGGGTGGCGACCACGCTGGCATTTTTTAAAAAGCTCTCTGGGGCGGGGAGAGATTCTAATGGACAGACTCAGGTGAGAGACACCCCTCCATCCTATGGAAAGGGAAACTGAGGCTCACACATCCTGGGCGGTTAACATTTGACTGAGCCGGGGAGTGACTGCTAAGTCCCGTTTCCTCCCCTACCCTCACCCACCTCAGTTAGATGCAACTTTGGGTCTATTTTTGAAATATCGTGCCTTGTATTAGGACCTGTATAGCATGACCTCATTACTTTTTAATTATTTTAACAAGAGCTAAATTAAAGTTTAACTTTAGACTGTCTATGCAAAAAATTGACAAGGAAATTCACAGATAAATGAGACTAAAAGCAGACTACCACGCCAATGCTCTTAAGAAATTTTAAAGCCAGCTTTGTATCTATGTTTATGCAAACACTGTATATTAATAACAAACGATTCTTATCTACTCACAAAGAGGCTGACTGAACTGGCCATTTTTAGTTAGTAATTAGTGTAAGTTATTTTTTCTTTAAAAAATAAAATTTCTCTGGGTAGCAAGATTCTGGGTGGTTTTCATTTACTGTGATTTACTCTTCTATATTTTTTCTAAGACTTCTTCAGCAAGGGTGATGTGGTAATGCCGACACATACTTTAAAGATGTTTTTATAATCAGTGAAAAGTCGACAATATAAAAACAAAACCAAAATCGATTCTACGTCTTTGTGCAGCAGACTTTCCACAAACCCAGACTGCCTCCCCGCTATTCTGAAGGAGCAATGGGGGGCCGCTGCTGTAGTTCCAGCATCTTCGAGCTTTTCTTTCAAGATTTTTCCTTACTCTCTACCTCCTCTGAATCCCTCACCCCTCTTGGGGGCTGCAGGTCCCCAGGGGATGGGACACAGCCGGGGATCTCAGTCTAGCTGGAATCGGCGACCGAGCAGCAGGGCTCAGGCTGGTTTCCGTCCTGCTGTTAGCCGAGAGGGCATTCCACGACTCGTCGTGGACCCAGCCCCCATGATGGGAACTCCGTCTCGGTGGGAGCCGGCCCACTTAAGCCGTGTACAAACAAGCACACGCCTAAGCCAAGAATGAGGCTTGCGGATTCTGGCATCTTCCCTGTCCCCTCTCCCCGTGTGTTAGCGGGAGCTTCTCCTCCCAGTCCTGAAGACAGGCCATGGGGGACCCCACGAGTGCCCTCGTCCACCCCGCAGTGGGAAGAGCACCTCTGTGGGGAGGAGCCAGCTGTACATCCCGTAGACCAGAGTCCCCCAGTGGATGACCTGCCAGGAGCTTCCTGACAGTCCTCGCCCTCAGGCTCAGAGGAGGTGGCGACAGCTCCAGGTACCTGAGTTTGCGGGACTGTGGGGGCTGGGCCCGGCTGGAGGCACCGGCCGAGGGGAAGCCTGCAGCTTCTTCCTTAGACAAAGGGCACGCCCCAAAATCTTTCCTCTTCCAGGTGGGCCAGACTCCTTGGTGCAGGGAAACTTGACAACAATTTTCTTCTCATAGTCCAGGTGGCTTCTGGTGTCTGCAGCCACACAGACCCTCACCCCCTTCTAAGCCACTCGCACTAATCCCCAACTCTACACCAGGCTCTCTGACACTGGGTTCTTCCTGTGAGAAGGCCACATGCACCGGCCAGTCTTCCCACATGAGTCCTCCACGCCTGCCCCTCCCGACCACCTCACTGCCCTGGGGCACGCGGGCTCCTGGAGACGGTCATGGCGGGAGGTGGGCCGTGCCAGCATGCCCTCCTCCACCTGTCAGATGTATGTTGGGACATAGTCATATTACCTCGTAGCCTCTCAAGGATGTCACTGGCCAGCTGGGCATAATGATGTCCACCCCATGGATTAGTGTACACAGAACTCTGCCCACTGCAGCGCCTCCTGCCCTGAAGACCCCTCTTCTGAGTCCCCTGGGTCCCTGTGCTGGCACTGTCTTCATGTCCCCATGTCCTTCGTATTCTCAGTAAGATTGCCAAATAAAATAGAGGATCCCCAGTTAAATTTGAATTTCAAATAAACCACTAATAATTTTTAGGATAAGTATGTCCCGTGCAGTATTTTAATTTGCTGAACCTGGTAACCCTGATTCAAGAGAGTATACGTTTCATGGGGTTGGACCAAGTCTGATTCATCTGGGCTCTCCGGCCCCCCTCCCCTCCCCAGCCTGGCCTAGTGCCTGGCACACAGAGGCAGTATCCCATAGACACATGGTTCTCAACAGGGCCGGTACTGCCCCCTAGGGGCTGTTTTGGAGGTTGGAGGGGGCACATATGATTGGCACGATTAGGTGGAGGGAGGAGGGACCGTCCTGGCATCTAGGGGACAGGAGCCAGAGACCTGGCAGGCACACAGAACAGTAGCTCTCAACAGAAAATTGTCCCTTGTCCCACACAGGATTCATCTACGTGAAAAGCCGTTTATGAGCGTCTGAACCTGAAAACTAACTCCTTATCAGCGAAAAGTGGATTCTGTTCACTATTTTCCAGGAATGCAACTCCTGTATGAATCAAGGGAGAGCTGTCGTTTGTTCTGCTGGGAACCAAGAGGTCTCCATTGTGTCGGAAACCGTTGCTTCGGTGGTTTTGAGACCCCAGTACCGCACGCCCTCCTCCGTGTACTTTTGTGGCTGGAGATCCCCATTCTTCTGCCTCTTTCTGACCTCTCCATTTTGTCCTCAACGCCCAAGCATGCCAGGCATTGAAGATATTTTATTTTATTACCGAAAAAAAAAAAAAAGAACTACTTTCCTTTTGTTGCTCCTTTGCAGTGCACTTAATATATACATTGAATACACATATATTTAGTTTGAATCATGTGCTGTAATATGTAATGTAATATGAGGCTGCACCATTATCTATGGTTTTCATTTCAGGATAGGAAAAGGACAGTTACAAAAGACTCGTTCTAAAAAGGTCACCCGCTGACTCTGTGTCTCGCCTGTGCTGGTGGTTACACGGCTCCATGCATGGGATAAAATGGCACAGAATTGGACACGCATTGTACCTATGCCAAGGTTCTGCTTTTGATACCGTATTACGTAAAATCTAACACTGGGGGGACGGCTGCCCAGGAGCACTCTGGTTATCTTTGCAACTTCCTATGCATCTAAAATTAGTTCAAAATAAAAACAAAACAAATTTTTTAAAGGAGAGGGAGCCACCGACTCTGACGTCGGGTCGAGACCCACCTAGGAGGTGAACCTGTGTGGTTATTCCTCCTGCCTGAAGGACACCCTGGGTTCGTACTGCAAACTTGCTGCTGGAATAATCAAGGACCCCTGGGTGCCTGAGCGGACGACCTTCTGCCAGGACCTTCTGCCGGCCTCGGAGAAAGTGCAAGAGCTCCCCGCTGGATCTAAGTGGGGAGGCAGGTCTACAGCCACGCCGCCCTGAACGAGCCCGATCCCGTCTGATCTCAGAAGCTAAGCAGGGTCGGGCCTGGTTAGTATTTGGATGAGAGACCACCTAGGAAGACCAGGTGCTGTAGGCATAAAGGATTGTAAGCTGACGAGGTCTTTGCAATCTATGAGGTCAACCAAGGGTTGCCTCGCCTAAAAATAAATAAATAAAAAATAAGTGGGGAGGTGGGTTGCCTGGTTCCCGCCCTGGGGCCTACCCCTCACACAAAACCGAGATGCTGCGGCAGGCAGTAGGGTACCGGCAGGAGCAACCTTAGAAAACCAGAGTGGACTTGGCGGGCTATCCCCTCGGCATTGGCCGAGGCTCATCCCCCGACCTTCTGCCCCTTCCCAGCCTCCAGCCCGCGGGCCTGGAAACCTGCCACAGGGGCCCACCGCACACTCAGCCTTAGCTTATATTGGAAGGTCTTCTCATCAGCCTGAGCCGATGCAATCACTTCACCCTCCAGCTTACAGATTTGGGTCACATCTTCTAGAAAATAAGGAAATGCCTTGAGGATGAACTCATTTTGATTAGGAAGAAAAAAGGGGGTTGGGGCAGATGCATAAGTATGTACCCCAGAATTCGTGCGGCTCCCCCTCCATCCCCAGCTCTGTGTTAGGCACCGAACACACAAATAATGCACAATTGGCATGTCTCCCCGCAAGGATTCTCAGTCAGGCTGACAGGTAGGCAGGCCCTGCCCACCCAGGTCTGCCTGGGACACTCCGGCACCTGTGAGCATCCCGTCGCCCGCATGAAATTAAAGCGAACCACTCATCACCCAAAGGCAAGAGCTGGGTTGGCTACGGGGAGCTGGGGAAGCAGAGAAAAGTTGAGAAAGAAGAAAAGAAAGAGGCGGTGATCATATTCATAGCCTCTAGATCGCCTAGGAGGCAACCAGGCATCTGGGTTGCTGTCGAAATGTGAAGTCTTGTCTCAGCAAGGAGACGTTTCTCTCTAACCTGCCCTCCCTCCCTCCCTCCCCTCTCCACCCCCTCCCTCTCCTCCTCCCTGCCCCTCCCTCCCCTGCCCTCCATGTCTCACAGCTCGTCTAATTTGATAACGTTGGCCTACCCACGATTAAGATTTTATTTACTGCTCTGGCCGCCTTTGTGCTATCATGCTTCCTCCCATCCTCATTAAATTTGTTTCCAGAATTTTTCCTCTTTAATTTCTCCTCTCCTTCTCGACCTTTCCTGTTGCCTCTCTCCCCTGCTCCCTGCCCCAACCACGGCGAAACCATGCTGTAGGTTCGCCTGTTAGGATGAATTTAGTTATTCTTTTTTTTTTTTTTTTTTTTTTTGCAAACACCTAGAATGGGGCCTGGCACATTGTAACAATGCTATGTGTAAAGTATAACTTAAAAATATTTTTTAGAAGAAAACGAAAGAAAAGGGTGTCTGTAATCACCCAAATTGGGGAAGCATGGGATAGGGCCGTGAGACCAGTGTTTGATGCTTTAGACGGCGAGGGACCCAGCCCTAGACGGTCATCTACTCAGCGATCAATGTGCCCTCCCTCCACGAAAACAGCTGGGCTACCCCTGCAGCCCTCTCTTTGCCTTAGGGGACACGTCCTCCTACTCCGGCAGAGGGTAAGACATAGAGATCCCCGGGCTGGTGGGAACCAGCCCCTTAGACACTAGGCTACTGGATAGATAAGGAAGAGCTTGTTTGGGGTGGTCTATGGCTGACCTTGCCCGAGACATTGGCACTGAGAGCCCCATCTTCTGAGGCCCCCCAGGTGGCTGGTGTTATACCCGAGGGTCTCCGCTGACGACACAAAAGCTCCGAGGGTTCTCTGATGCCAGGTGTCCCTGAGGCAGGCTGGGGCCCTTCTTGTCATGCCCAGTTCCAACCCTGCACGTCCAGGCAAGGTTAGCAACCACAGGCTGGCGTCTCAGGGCTGCAGCTTACTCCAGACCGCCTAGCCGAGGAGACTGCGGAGCGGAAATGACCCGCCGCCTTTCTTCTTGCCTCTGCTCCTCGGGTAATGTCACAGCCCAGGTTCTAGGACATCATCCGGCCCTTGGGCCCTAAGAACTGTGCTCTGAATGAGGAGGATTTATTGAGGTGGCCCATTTGTTCACAGGAGAGCATTGCAGAGCAAACGCCACCAAGACCTCGCAGACTGGCGAGCGTGGCTGCCACCCCAGGCAGGAAATCCTCTCTGTGTGGTCGTGATGGAGCACAGCGGGCCTGGAGAGGGAGGCTGAGTTTTGCAGGGCGGGTGGTTCCAGCTGGAGTGCACCTTGCTCAGATTGCATCTGGGGAGCTAGTGGAACACAACAGCCTCCCTAGAAAGAAGTGTCACTTAGCAGGGACAATCGGGGACCACCCTCTCTTGTTTTAACTCACAGAGCTGGGCATTAAATGTGGTCCTGGGTTCCTGTCCCGCAGACGTGGTGTCCCACAGACGTGGCGTCCCGCAGACGTGGCCTCCCGCCATCCCTCACACCGAGTCCTTCGGGGAGGGGCTATGAGGAAACCCGAAGGGCTGTGAAGTGGCACCAGGGGCCGAAGAAGAGACCCAGCCTCGATGCCACGCTGGCTTCTTGGAGGCCCAGGGACATGCAGGAGGGACTCCGAGGAGGCACCTGTCAAACATGGCCCTGGACCGAGGGAGTGTGTGTGGGCTCCCAGGCCTGCCCGCACCCCCACGCCGGGGCCCGCAGTGTCCAGATGGTCCCAGCAGAAACCCCGCCACAGCCCACTGGCACCTGAGGAAACAGGGGGGCTTTTAACCCAATTATTCCCAGCTGGTTGTTTCCATGGATCACATTCCCTTGATGATTGCCGGGCTCCCCACTTCCGGGCGGGGGTGCAGTTCTTGCGTGGGGTAACATGCAGGCCCTTGCTTTCCACGCACTGGGCCTTTGTGGAATAGCGTTCTGTTTACCGCCATTAAAGTGAAAGGAACACAACCAGGGAGCTTGTGGGGCCAGTGGGGAGGCCCGGGCCGCTCCTCACGGAGGGAGGGGACTGGTGTCAGCCAGCCTGGGCCTGGCCCCCGTGGGACCCCCGCCATCTGGCCCAGACCCCACCGACTCGGCCACTCACGGGGTGTTCGCGGAGCCGGATGCTGCGCAGAGCCGGGCCATGGCCCTCTCCCCGGCCCATTTCGGGAGCCCGTGTCCTCACCCCGGCCCCCAGGGCTCCGCTCGCCCCCTCGGCCGCCTCTCTATTTCATCTCCTGCTGCTCTGTCCCTCAGTCTCTCTTTCCAGAAGGGACTTCGTGGACCGCCATCGGGGCCCCTTTGCCCAGGCCTCTCGCCAGGCCTGCTTTCCTGCCGTCCTCGGTCTACTCGCCTTTCCTCCAGCTCTACGCAGCCCCCAGGGCCCATCCCAACCCTCACCTCCTCCGGGGATCCCTGCCCGGCCCCCTCCGGCGTCACCGGCGTCTCCCCTCCCAACTCCCGCAGCATCCGCTGTCTCTACCCCTCGACTGCGTTTGCCGTTCGTCACCGTCCCTCGCTTCTGTCTCCGGGCTCCCCAGCCAGCCCGTGAACGCCCAGGGCCTCCTGTTGTGGTCCAGGTCCCAGCACCTGCAGTCACATCACGCTCATACGGAGCTCAATGTGTCCATCCGCGGGCTGAGCAGGTAACTGGGCAGGAGCTGCTTGAGTCCCACAGGCGTCCCTTCCGGCGGCATCCACTGCTTTTAAGGACCAGGGCCGGGCCTCCCGTATTCCCCCTCCCAAGCCCCCTCTCTCTCCCGTGGGGACCCACACAGCTCTGAGTCCCCCGAGCCTCTGACATGAGTGGGGCTCCCAAAGCCAGCCTAACGGGAGGTTTCAGAGCACTTGAGTCCCACCCCTGCTGGCGTCCAGCTCCTCTGGGTGGACAATCGGTGGGCTCAGGACTCTTGGAAAATCAAATGCAGATGAAATGGGCTGAGACTCACGGGGACGTTGCCATTGACCACCGAGGAGGACGGGCAAAACGACCTCTTCTTCTTTCCACCTTCCCCCCCCAGTCACCAGAAGTCGAGCTGCCGTGCCTGTCTGTCATGTCACCCTCTCCCAGATGAGCATCCCTACCTCTCCTGGAGGAGTTGGTGCGCATCGGTGCATCTCAGGACTTCTGTGGTATAACTTCTATGTGGTCCTCAACCAGGGAGGATTGTGCCCCCCACCCCCACCCAGGGACATTTGGAAATGTCTGGAAATATTTTTGATTGTCACAGCTGAGGGGAGGGGTGCTACTAAACACCCTACAGTGCACAGGACAGTCCCCACCACAGAGAACGACCGGACCCCAAATGTCATTAGCGCCGAGGGTGAGCGCACTGCTAGGTTCTGCGGTGCGTTTAGGGATGTACCACAGAGTGCTCCTTCTGAAAGACTCAACTGTTGATTTCAAAGGTGAGTTGACACCTTCTGCTCTTCCTTGCTCAGGTGAGCTGCCCACGCCATCCCAGAGGGCCGAGAAATGAAGACCTGGAGGAGACTTGTAACTTGGTGGAGAGCCAGGGGCACAGGACACCCACAGTAAATGGCAGTGAAGGAAAGGCAGGCGGCTGTGTTTCTGGGAGCCTCCCTTTGAAATTCAGATTGCTCGGTCTGCCCAGCCCACAGGAAGCCTCATGAAAGGCTGATGAGAGACATGGAAAGAGAGTGCTTTTGTTTCTGAGCTTACGGGGCAGGGTGGGGAATCTTTCAACGAAGCCAAACCACATACACCTCTACTGGGCCATGAAAAATGTGCACATCAACGAGACAAAATACTGCACGTGACTCAGCTTTTCATGCGCATCGCACACACGGCTTAGCAAATGAAACGCGAAGGCCTGTTTGTTTAGTGGAAATTCTCAAATAATGGCTGTGCCTGTTGCAGCAGGTAGAACGTGCAGTTTAATTGTACTAAAGTTTTCAACATAGGATTTCTCTGTTTGACAATATTTGAACAGATGGTGCATGTGGCAGCACCTATGACAGCAAAATGCCCGAGTGGTTTCCAGCCTGAGACCCGGATCCAAACGGCCCCTATTGTTGGCCACTGTGTTTACGGAACCTGGAGCACCCAAAGGCCGTGCCTTCTGCATTACTTACAACGCGCTGGCCTTATTTTTGCTGGCACTTTCTCCCTGCCGGTTATCGATTGCATCAGTGAGGATAACTTTCAGCTGCGACCAGTGGCAAACTCAACTAAGAGTGGCTTAAGCAATAAAGGCAATCGATTACATCAGGTAACAAGAAGTGAGAGGTAGAAAAGCCCAGGGTTGCGGCCATGTGGCTATCGATGACACTGAGGACGCCTTTTCTGCTTAGGGACTCTCAAGAAGTTGGATATTCATCCTTAGACTCATCCATCACCTCATGGTCACAAGCTGCCTCTGCAGCTGCCAATGCAACGACGTCTCAAACGGGAAAGAAAAGGTAGTCAATGCTTAGGGTGACCCTTCAGCCCCTTTTCCCAGCACTGTAGGGGGGTTCCCTGGGGAGGCGAGGTACACTGGGAAAAGTCGGTCACCCCGTGGTCTTCTCTTATTAGGGAAAGACATCTCCCCAGAAGCCTTTATGTCTTCTGATAAAAAACTAAGTCACGCTCTCACCACTAGGCCAGCGACGGGAAAGAGGTCTGGACCTCCATCATGATTCACCCCGCAGCTGGAGAGGGTCTCCCCGAGGCATGCCCAGCTCCGGAGCAGACTGGTGTTCTATCAGGAAGAACGTGAGGTGTGAGACTTTGCCAGAGTGCTCAGGAAAAAGACCTAATTTTCCAGTTAACAAAAGTCTCAGCAACTGAGTAAGGTCTTACAGATTACTCATTCATTCACGTGTCCATTCACTGAACAAAAATGTGCTGAGCACCTAGCACGGACAAGCCCTCACCTGGGTGCTGGGCGTACAGTCTATGCGCCTCTGAAGCTTCCAACCAAGCGAGAGAGTATCTGCACTGAACATGTTAGTTCAAGTGTGATGAGCGGCTTCAAGAGGCGGAGCTCTAGGGCCAACTAGTCAGGGGAGTCTTCCTGGAGGAGGTGACCATGGATCGGAGACCTCAAAGGTGCATAGGATTTGCTAGAGCACGGGCAGGAGAGGAGGAATAAAGCGGAGGAGGGATCCTCTGCTCTGCATGGGAGGTTGGGAGGGTGGAGGGTGGTGGGTTTCTGTTGGAGGTGACTGGAGGGCACCCAGGGGAGCCCTGCGGGATCCCAGAGAGGTGCCAGCTTGGGTACCTCTAACCTCGGGCCCTGGATGTGGTCTCGGCTGCCTGCCTTAGCCTGCAGTGGCTTTGCTGCTTCCTGTCACCCCCAGCCTCTTGCAGAACGAGGCCCTCCTTCTCCACCCCCAGGTTTCCTGAGGATGGCTGTGCTCCTGCCCCGCCCCCTCCCTCATCTCCCCTGGAGAAGGTGTTTTGGGAGCAGTGGCTCCCGCCCTCTCTCCCTCTGGGGAACCTGCGTCCTGTGGGCTGAGGTCTTTCGGGCTGCCCGTGGACACCGTCACCTAGTGCTTCTCAGACCCTGACGTGCAGAGAAGTCCTCCACGGCCCAGGTATTCCCAACCTGGATGTGGGCGCTGCCGGCCCAGGGGCTGCACTCATTACAGCAAAGCCTCCATCAGATTCTGGAAGCGCGTCCTGCCCAGCCCTGACCAGTCACGGCCATGGCCAACGCCTCTGCTTTCCTCTCTCTCCTGTCTTGCTTTCTATCTTCTCGATTGCTTTAAGTTTTAAGATGGGACTCTCCTCGAATCCCAACCAATATACGAAATCCACTTACATTAAAGCATTCGTTCCTTTAATGAGTCCTTCCTATGGCCATTGAATAACTGACGGAACTGTGGGCTACGAGCACTGGCCCTCTGTGGCCAGGAACAATTCAATGAACAATGAAACAACCCATGTCATCACTGAGTCCCTTCTGTGACCTGGGTAGTCTTCCAGGCGCTGGGGATAAAGCCAGACAAGAATACCCGCTCTCATGGAGCTTAGATTCTGCGGGAGGAGCTGGTCCCAAAAGAGAAAGAACTGGTATGTGCTCAGGAAAAGAATAGAAAGACGAGAAGTAGAAATTATATGCAACGCTCAGCAAACAATGTAGATTTTACTGCAAATGTATGCGGATCGGGGAGGATTTGTCTCCCTTGTCACATAGCACAAACACCTTTTGTGGTTTTGTGAAATCCCCACATCCCTCCCTGCCCAGCGTAGTCCCTAGGTGGTGGGGGCGGAGGGGGGTGGGTATGGCTGGGCCATCTGCCTGTCCCCAAGGGACATTCCCATAGGCAAGTCAGCCATACAGTTTTCCCAAGACTCTGAGGGAGACAGTGCCTCCGTTTCGTTGCAAAGGATGACAGGTTTAATCGTTGAGGCGATGGGAAACATTTGAGGGGTGTCCAGCAGGCGAGTGAGGGCATCGGATATGTGCGTCCGTCATTCCCGCCTCAGTGGGGAGACACCAGCATCTTGCTTTCGTAAACCACGTTACGCCCTTGACAAAGCCACCGTAAACCCTTGCAGAACAAGGCAACTAAAACGCCATCTTTTTAAGAAGAGCGTTCCCGTATTATCTTATTGGCACTTCGAAACAATCTTACATGGGCGCAAATCCTTGCACTGTCACTTACTAGATGTATGACTGCCGCAAATTAACTAACGTCTCTGTTCTTCAGTTGTTTCATCAGTATGATAGGGATCAGTGCCCTTTTTCAGAGGATCGTTGTGAGGATTAAGTTCATAGAGATTCCTGGCACGTAGCTAGTCCTCAATAAATGTGACCGTTTGCAGTAGTTTTAACTACGGGGCTGCAGGGATGAGGCAGGGGACAGTCTGTGTCCCCTCTGCTTGGATCTGGGTGGGCTCTGCCACCTCCTGGATCACTAGGGTACAGGGAAAGTGTGACCCTTAAGGCTGAGTCCCGAAAGTCATCCCTTTCGTCCTTGGTCACAGGGAGCACCTGCTCTCGGCCCCCTGAGCACCACGTAAGACCGCCCACTCTGGAGGGCCACGTGGGGGCGCTCTGGTCCACAGGCCAGCTGAGCCCAGCCTTCGGCTCTCTCTGCCCAGGTGCCAGACATCACAGTCCCTCCACACGGGCCAGTCTGCCCGCTGAGTGCCACCAAGGGCTTCCATCCTCCCACACCACGTGCCATAGAATGGCCCAGCCCACCTGAATTCGTGACTCACAGCACCAGGTGCCGGAATAAAATGATCGTTTCGGGTCGTATGGCGTCGGGGCGCTTTGTTACACAGCGGTGGATAACGGGGACTCTGCGGTGTGATCACTTTTGTTGGTAACACTCTTACCATCAATATCCATAACGGTGTTAAAGGATCGATAAGCCAGGCACGACGGTGCCTTCCTAACAGAGCAGGGAACAAAGGGGTCTGACCAGGTGACTTATAAATACAGCGAGTCCCCCGGGATGGGTGTCCTCGCCACCGGCCAGCATGGCCTCTTCACTGAGTCTCGCACGACCCATCTCGCTGGAAAACTGCTCTGTGCAAAGCTGCAGGAATATTCCTGTCACCTGTTTTTCCAGGACTCGATCTCCAGAAAAACTTCTCCTGTCATCTGGCCCCAAAGAACACATCACCTCTGTACATAGTGAACACGGCCACACCGATAGTCACTGTTAAAAACACTGCGAAATGCACAGCCAAACCAAACGCCGGAGTAAGCACCACCGCCCCGGCCCACTCCCGTGTTTTGAATTAAAATCTTGTAAAATCTAAAGTCCCGGTTTCCCCTGAAAATAGCAGAGGAGGCTTGGCGAATTCTGAGCTCTGTATATACACCAACCAAGAAGGAAAGACTGATGACCGCTGTGTCTTCTGCCCGTCAAATGGAAGAAAACCACAGGATGCATTGATCAATATCTAAGTGACACTCACCAAAAGCTGTCGTTGGAGTAAAGTGTAACCTTTATCTCTTTAAACCCCTTTTATTCATTACTCAAATAGGAAGTTATTCTTTCAGAATTAGCTGCGTCTGTCTGTAATTTTTTTTTAAATTAGTGTTTTAACTCAGAATAAGATAGTGGGACAAAGCCACACCAAACAATTTGTTTTTTATTAACGGTTCCGTGGACCGACACTTATTTTCAGCCCCAAGGTTCCAACTTTCTTGTCTCTTTTGTCAGTTTGAGAGGTGCCCAGTATGTTCTCAAATGCGTGTGTGTGTGTTTGTTTTTGGTTTGGCACAGGTGACAGCTCTCTGGCAGAAAGCAGTTAAAGCAGATGAAAATTCACTGGATTCTATCTGTGTAAAATTCCATGCGTTCACTTCCATGGGTTCCTTGACTGCATTAAATTGATCAAAATAAAACTGTTCCCTTTCGGCCCTCAGACCTGGGTTTCTAACCCCTTATCAATGGGTGGACTTTCCAGCTTTAGGCCATGGCTGAAGAATACACTGATTTGTACCTTGTGCCTTGTGCCTTCTGCCCAGGCTCTCCCATCTACTGTGCCCGCCCCTCCCTATGAGACCCTAACCCTGTCTTTCTAGTGACACAGAATTAGTTAGGTTAGTCTTGGTGAATTTCCAACAGACTTTCACCCCTCAGGCACTGGCATGGTAGAGACCTCACCCACTGGGAAAACACACCTAGAGAGCCACAGTACAGCTCCAGGGGAGGGCCATCCCCAGAGAGGAGGGTGCTTCATTTACAAGAGAATGGGCTTGGCCGACCTGGCCTCAGAGGCGCTGAGGGCCACGTACCCTCAGTCTTTACATTAGTGAACTGCCTTTGGGGCTTTCTGGAGCAATCTGGTGCAAGAGAAAGCCAGAGAGGTAGAAACAGTTGTTCAAAGACTAAAAAGCAAATACATTTGGTTGATGTCTTAACCCTGCTTTTACCTTTATCTAACTTTTGCGAACCATTTGTTGCCTGCCACATACACACACAGGCGCACACACGTGAACACACGCATGCACATACATGCACGCACACACACACACACACACGCGCACATACAACCTTTGCTAGGTTCTCTGTTAAGCACCTATGGCAGCCCAAGCCCTAACTAGCAGGCTTACTGTGATATTTTCCAGATTTAACTTTAAAATATGTATTATTTATTGTACCCTGCCTTCTTCCAGAAAGGGTTTAAGGCAGCTCACTGAAATATATAATCATGAAAAGCTGATTCAACTTCTTCTTTGGTTAAAGAAGTTCTGCTGTAAATGGAAAAAAAAACGTTTTGAAATTCTCTTTTTCATTACAGAGTGAGTTATTCGAGATGATTACCTTATTTTACAACAAACAGACGTTTCTAGTAATTGAATACAGTTAAGTATCTGTCCAAAATTTTCCTTTTGACCTTATAAATTATAGCTAATATATAGTGTTTTTGTTTCTTTTGAACCTCCAGGAAGTCTGATGTCATTGTGTAAGTTACGCAGGAGAAATGCTTTGCATGGGCAACGCCGGACAATCGCGAGGTCTGGATGACCTCTGAAGCCAGTGCCCCTGCCCGCATGGCTGGCCCTCGGCTCTGATCCTTCCCAGAATACCCCCATTGTCATTTCCTTCGACACCGAGGCACAATGCTTTCTATGGGACACTTGAAATCCCATGTTTCTGTGATGTATTAAAATATCCAAATGCCACTCTTTTATTCTGAATTTATAAATAAACTTTGGGCTGTATCTCTGGGCAGAGCTGAGTTTGCATACTCAGGCCAGGCCAGGCCTCGGTGGCACTCAACAGCAGTCATGGCCATGCGGTCGATTCCACCCGACCGGTCATTGCTGCCTCCAGAAGTGTCTGCCGTGTCCCTTCCCCTCGTGGGTGACGGATTCTGGAGGAAGAAGGCGAGGAGATGTGCTTTGCCATCTGGCATGGAGACAGACACCTGCATAGCCACTCGCTTCCGCCCTCCTACTTTTGTTCAGGTGGACGTGGGGACAGACATTGTTGCCAAGTCGTTCGCACTGGGTGGCAGGTGGTTCCTCCTAGACAGGAAGTAGCTCCTGTCAGTTTCAAGCATTCCTATGCTGGGAATTTCGCAGACCTTGGCTTTTTGGAGAGAGGCAAGCTGAGATATCCAGCACCTCCAGGAGCCCAGAACACGGCAGTCCGGGCACCTGCCCCGGGTCTTCTCGCCCTGCTGTGCTAGGTCACCTTCACGCACAGGGTCTCCCAGTGGAGGGACACTGTCACCTACATTTTACGAATGAGTAAATAGAGACTCACAAAAGCCAGGATGTTCTAAAGATGTGCCTAGATTTATTTCAAATGGCAGGACATACAAACACAGAAATGACTGTCATGAAGGAAGGGGTTTATAGTCACAGCTCTCTAGAGACAGGAGGCACCAATGTCATGTAGGGCCATAGGGGGAAGCACCAGGATGGGTCAGGAGGCAGAGGCAGGAGAGGGGAAAGCATAGCTCATGGCCTTCACTGTGGTTTCTGTGGGAAGGCTAGGCAAAGCAAGCAGTTGACATTGGCTAGTTTGAATAATTACAGCGGGCTCTGGACTATAAGGCTGTCGTCCCCAGCTGTCGGGTACCTGGCCCCGGGGTGATGGAGGGCAGGGAGAATATTGACTTGGCATGTGAGAATCAGATACGTTTGACATGCAGACTTTGGGTTAGTTGGTTTGTATATCAAAGGCATGCTTGCAAGAGAGTCGTTCGCTATCTCTAGGAATTAGCTATTCCTGAGATCAAAGCCCCAAATGCCAGAGAAAAAGAATACAGAAAATAAAAATATATAGTCAGTACACAGGACTTGGCTTAAATGTGTGCAGCTAATGAGAAACAGAGCCAGGGTTCAGACCCAGGCTGCCCAACCCCGAATCCTTCATAGGATTCAGCCCCGTGAAATGTGTCTCACCCTCTGCTGCCCACGGCCAGTTCACACGAGCATGGGACCAATTAGGGTGCGTGTCCCATTCTTAGGAGCTTGCTCTTGTTTGGAAGTGAAAGAGAGACAGAGGCAGACACGAGATTGGGAAAACTCTCCCGCAGGAAGGTCATCACATCTGATCAAAGGGTGTTTTCAATGCCTCGGGCACACTCATGTTTTCAAGGAGGCTTATGATTCACCTTTTCCATGAACTAGGAACCCACTTTTCCCGCTTTCCCTCCTTTTTCTACACCCACCTTTCCATGCCTCTTTGGGCTGAGGAGTCAAGTTTACGAAGAAGAACACATCTATTCAGCCGATATTTATGTGTCCGCCTAAGAGATTTCTGAAGCCGAAGGGGCTGTCAGAGCTTGAGGTTTTCAGAGAACCTTCCCGTCGTCCTGGGTCTCCCCTGTGCCATCGGCCACGTGCAGGCCCCCTGCTCCCCACAACCAACGCATAGGTACGCAGAGGTCTGTGGAACCAGCAGGGGACAAATGACAGATGTACTGAGAGCAACAAATCAGTGTGATTGTTCCATGTCAGTGCCCAATAGAAATACACACACACCACAGCTATGATTTTAAATTCCAGGAAGCCACATTAAAAAGATAGACAGAAACGGCAAAATCAATTTTAGTAATCTCTTCTACTTAACCCAATACATCCCAAATATTATCATTCCATTACGTAAAAATGATTAATGAGATATAGTCTATATTCCTTGTTTTCTCACCAATCTTTGAAATCGCTGCCTATTTTAGACCTACGGCGCGTCTTGGTTCTCGCCAGCCACGTTCAGATGTCACATTTTATGTGGCTGACGGCTACCATTCCGGACGGCACAAACGTACATAAACAAATCCTAGGTCAAGTCGTCCTCTCGGTTTCTATGGGCAGGAAAAAGAAGAACTGTCATCTGTCTGGACACAAAGAATTGATGGAAGACGGTTGGGCTGGCTATGAGCATTAGAACAAAAACGAGACGGAAGAAGAAAAGGTATTAAAGAAGGGAAAAGAGCAAGCGGGAGAAGCACAGAAAAAAAAATCACATTCAGAGAGGCCCCGTTTAGTGCATTTGTCCGCTGTGTAAGCTCTTAAGATACATCACGAAGTTCTCACAACTGTCTGTGTCATCTGAGGAGCCTGAGGCCCGCAGCACACATTCAGCTCACAGCTGAGGAGTCAGGCTCGCCGGACTCCACCCTGGGCCTGCTGTACCGCCCCAGAAGTTTCCGTAACATGTCGTGAAGGTCAATTATGTTTGCGCCCAAGATGGAAAATTTTCTGCTGGAAAGATTTATGAGTCAGTTGCCATGGATCCCAAAGTAACCTGCTTTGCATGGTTTTCATCCCAATAGTGACTGGAAAATTTAGGCAGGATAACCTCACAGTAACAGGTGGCTGGGAAACTGGGCATCACTCATACGCCACTTAACTCACTTCTTTGGGCAATTTTAAATTCAGAATGAAAATACCTTTATTGTTTTATTTTTTAAAGGAGCGCGTGCACGTCTCAAAGGGTCCAAAAGCATAAAAAATAGCTTCTGAAATTCCTCTTCCCATTCTGCAAGAATCACCGTAGACGGTTTTGTATCACTGGAATCGGGAGAATCCACACGATCGCCGTGTGCCTGCTTCTCTGACGATGCACCGTTCCCCTAGAATGCAGGGCCCCCCCGTGCAGCTCGTCCCTCTGTAGGGCTGTCGACCACTCTGTTGATGACCAGACAATTCGACAACCCCCTTTGATGCGAGTGGGCTTGTTTCCAGGGTCACGATGCATCAACGCCCCCGCGGTGAGCATTTCGCAAACACTCATACATCTCACGTGTCTCGGGCATTTCCTCAGGACAGATTCACAGGGCAGGTTCTAAAAGATTGGTAGCCGCACCCCCGAGGGTGAAAAATCCCCATCTCCGTAGCAATGCAACCTGCTCTCGCGGCTTTGTCCGTGCCTGCCACCGAGGGACCCCCAAGCCTCCCGGAAGCGTCTCCCCTAATTTCTGTACCCGAGAGGCAGGACACGGTCCTCTAAGCCACCTGCAGCTTCCTCCGCCTTCTTCCTCTCACTTTATCTGTGCCAGTGTTACGAGATATCAACAGCCCTGTCCACCTCCGGGGCCCCAAGCCTCTGAGCGGACGCAGGAATGGCAAAGAAGCCCCAGGCTCTGTCCCGTGCAGTCCAAGCTCAGCTCCATCCTGGCTCCCGCAGACACTTCAGTGCAGACAGACCGGGAGATTTCAACGCCCGCGTGTGGGGACAGTATGATCGATCATGCTAACCCGGTCTGGAAGGTCTGCTGGTCCCCACTGTTGACAGGTTCTTTGCTTGGGGGCTTCTCAGGCCTCAGACCACTGGACTCCTGGCTCAAGCACCTAAGGCTTTGGCAATGCCCGGATTCACCGAAATCCTGGAGTGAACTGGCTTAGGTTCTTGCCAAATCCCCACCGCAGAATGGCAAGGGGCTACTTGGAGGTTCTGTGGGGAGAAATGTCATGGGCATCTCCATATGCAGGAGGCTGAGGATGACCAGAGGGGGGGGGTGTACGGGGTGGGGCCAGCCACGTTGGAGAATGTCAGAGTGTCATTGCTGGAGGGGACCCGAGCTGGCATATTAGTGAGCATTGCTGCCATGGCACACAGCCCTGACGTCTCTGCGGCTACAATACCAAACACACCTCTCCCCACCTGCCGCCCTGGCCCCAACTTAGGCACCTTCTCATTCCAGGATCCAGGCCCAAGAAGCAGCTCTGCACCGGCTCTCGAGGTAGAAGGGAAATAGAGCGGTGGTGAGCAGAAGCTCCCCCAACGCTTCCTCTGCGCACAGCTGGCTGAAGTCCGCGGCACGCAGGTCGCATGGCTGAAGCGCACCCCAAGGACAGGCCCGGGCCAAGGGCTCAGGGATGGAGACTCCCCAGCCGGGGAGGAGGAGCGAACAACCGTGACGCCACCTCTAACCTGCGCAGACGGCACATCCCTAGCTCTGTTAGCACCTGAGCACGGCAAGGGGGCGTGGCTCCCCAAGGTCCCCGCCCAGTTAGAAGCAAAACCAGGGCTGGCACCCAACCTCCCCACGATCAACCCCACGCTCTCAGCCCCACCCCCGGAGATTCCCCAACTGCATTGCAAGAAGCATTGACGAGAGTCTTTATTAGACGACAACTGAGAGGCTTTCATGCTGTGGAGATTTACCCTCTGCCCGTCAGGGGAGTGGGCTCTAGCTTTCCCCGACGCCCACAGAACCAGCCGAGCAGCAGCGGTGAGGTTGGTGCTGCCGGGAACACACTTTGGGAAACCGCGCCAGCTAATCAAAATGACCCTAATTCGCCATCAGGAACACGAAACCTAAAGTTTTATGTCGCTATAAGGAATGTCTTAAAACAACATAACCTTCCTATAAATTCTTCACAGCGTAGAAATAGACACAGCTTTCCTTTTTAGAAAGTTCACATTACTTTGCAAGGCCATCATTAATTTTGATTATTTTTTCCACTTTCATTTCTTTTTCAGTTGCAGCCAAAAATGTAATAAATGTAATGAAACAGATATTCATAAAGTCTTTGGTGGATGAATCATGGGTATCTGGAAAATGTGTTTGCCTCTCTAACACAAGTCTTTCTTTTTTTCTTCGATAGAAACAACAAATATTACATATCATTTCTCAACAATAAAAATGTTTGAACAAAACGAAAAACCTGTACTTTGATGTGAAAACGGCAACACATCATGTCATTCTCAAGACGTCTCAAAGGGTCGTGAGAGCCGCTGGTTGGAGCTGCAGAATTCTTCTGAAAAAGCTAAGAGAATTAGATCATCTGAGATCATTAGGGTATTTTTTTCCACGATGATTCTTTTGATCTGTAACATATGTGAAATTAAAATAAACTTGATATGGCTTTGGATTTCCTCAAACCCTTCGAAAAGTAAAATCCTATTCAAACGGCTCAAAAATAAAACCGAAATACACTCCAGTCGCACTTGAAAAGAATTTTCCGACTTGCGAGACCAGGTAACCGAGGTGAGGACGGTGGGCTCTCTCGGTCCCGCAGGCCGCAGAGCCCACAGATCACAGGCTCCCGGGCCAGAAGAGGCCCGAAGGCTGCCCGGGGCCTGAGTCCTATTGATGCACAGGCCCCAGAGACAGACTTCTTCCCTGGGACAGGTCAGGCGGCACCGAACTGTCCTTTGCATGCAACTCAAACACTTCCCTACGATTTCCATCTCCGGAGGAAGAGGCGAACATGTCTGATTCTTCTGCGCCATGAGCGTCTCTTCAACTATTTCAAGACCACCGTCCCCTCCCCAGCTCCTCTTCTCTAGTCGAACGCCTGCGGCTCCTGGGCTGCTCCCGGAGTGAATATTTCTGGGGACCTTCAGCGGCTAGAGACAGGCGTCGACTTAAAGGATCTACGTGGGCCCGTGACACCAAGACGGGGCGGAGCTGTGGCAAGTGAGGACAAGTGGAGGGCCTCACCTCCTTCACGCACGATGTCACCGTGACTGTGCCCCACACTTCTGTGGTGACAGAAAAAGACCCAGCCTCCACGTGCCCTCTTCTCCCAGGCCAAACCAGCTGACGCATGTAAACGCGTGGGTGATTAGGGTCATTTGGACATATTCCGAGTTCATAGAACCCAGTAACATAATGAGAAATGCGTGTTGGTTGTTGAGGATGACCACAGTGAATAATACTGTATTGCATATTCGAAAGTGGCTAAGAGAACATACATTAAAATTCTCATCACGAGAAAAAAATGTGTAACTATGAGTTGAGATGGATGTTAACTAGACTTAATTGTGATTGTTTCATAATATATACAAATATCAAGTCATTATGCTGTACCCCTAAAATGAATACAATGTTATATGTCAATTATACCTCAATTTTCAAAAAAATCAGTATTAAAAAGAGTTCTGTTTATTTTCCAGGTAGCATTGAAAATAGATTTAAAATATTATAAGTCATTTAGTCTTGCTGTCAAAAGAAAAGTCTGACCCAGTTCCTGTTTTAACAGATTCTTCAAATAATACACGGTCTTCTTTTCTCTTCAGGGTTCCCTGTTGAACCCCATCCAATCCTGCTTCCATGATGCTAAGGAGACAATAGGAGCAGGTGGAGAGAGTGTGGTCAATCTGCTTCCTCTCCACTGGCCGGGGCCTGCTCGGGGGGCCTGGCGGGGCTTCGTCCTGTGAGCCAAGAGGCCTGGCGTCCTCACGTCCACACCTGAGTGAGCTGGGGACCTCTGCTAATCGCTGGGATCCGACCACCTCCTGGTTCCACTGAGGAACAGTAAGCCATCGCTTTGCGAAGGAGAAAGTTACGTTTTAATGAATGTGCGGACCCTCACCTCCCTCGCCGGGGACCGAGACACTGAGGTGCCGGGTGTCCCCGAGGGACCCACAGCTCAGGCCACAGCTCTCCCACCTTCTCCACTCCTGCAGGTGCCTCCCTCATATCCCCAGGCGCACTGCGCTGCCGAAATCAGACCCCGCGGGAGAGGACTGTGGGGCGTATTAAAAGCCGCAAGCATAGGCCACTTGCTATTTCTCGTTGCCGCAGGGGAAGCATTCAGAGTCCTGTAGCCACTTGGACTTGCCGGAAATCACAAGACGCTGGAACACCTGAAGGATGGTCAGCATTGTCGCAGTGTCCGCTCTGTCAGGAGAACCCCGAACTCGCCTGCGCAAGGTCCAGGGTGCCGCCTACACCCCACCCCACTCCCACTCAGCACAACCGCATTTCGGTAACAGCAAAGGGGACATAGAGCAACCCGCGGGTGCTGGGTGCATATTTTTCTAACAAGGCGGTAAGGACATACTTGCTACCTGAGAGAGTTTTGCAAGTCGGCGAAGCGAGCAGCTCTACATGTGGGTTGCATTATCCCCAGAGCCGAGCCTGGCTCTCTAACACGTACTAAACGGGCGTCTGCAGGAGGGTGAGTTTAATAAAAACTGCAACTTTCACTAGTGCTCATTGGCAATAAAGCTTCAAGCATCTCAAGTGCTTAAGAATAGGCTAATTGCTGCGTTCCTACAACCCTCAAGGAGGCTGGCCCCAGAAGACAAACTTGGGGAGGCGCTTGATCACCCTGCAAGCGTGGACCCACTTGGACCAGCCTGTGATGGAGCTTTGGAAGCATCCGCACGCATGTGTGGCACGCATGTGTGGCAGGAGGCTCTAGAGCACGCTCCCTCGGAGGGCTTTGTGCAACTGAGGACTCCCCCAGCAGCCGCTTGGCCAGGCCCAGTAACGGTCTCCAGTCCTCAACGAACTGACGTTCTTTCTTCACGATGCTCGCTCACGAAGAACACGCCTCTCTGGACCCCATTCATTTGGCGCTGGGAGAGTTGCTTCAGTGTGTTCATGTTTATGGTGATGCCCTAGATTTAACTGAGGTCATTACCAGCAGCAACTAGATCAAGATTGCTTCTGCATTTGGGCTGAAATCATTGCCAAGGGCGGGCCCATTCTGTCACCCAGCAAGACCAATAGAAGACCCAGGAAAGATTTTTTTTTTTTTTTAAGAATATAATGCCACATGGGAAAAGCCCCTTAAAAGCTTGCTGGCTCCCTCTTTCTGATGCAACCCAGTGGCTACTAGGAAGTTTATAGCCAAGTTTAAGGATAAGTCTCAGGAATGCCCTGGGCTGCGCTTACTGTGTCCACTTCCTCCTCATTTGCACGGTCTTGGGGTTTTTTTTTGTGGCATTACCATTGCCATATATGTTATTTGGTTTGTTTGTAGCAGCTTCCAAGCCTTTTTGGAAAGAAATGGCAAATGAAAGAAAGAAAGAAAGAAAGAAAGAAAGAAAGAAAGAAAGAAAGAAAGAAAGAGAGAGAAAGAAGAAAGAAAGAAAGAAAGAAAGAAAGAAAGAAAGAAAAAGAAAGAAGGAAGGAAGGAAGGAAGGAAGGAAGGAAGGAAGGAAGAAGGAAGGAAGGAAGGAAGGATGGGAAGGAAGGAAGAAGGAAGGAAGGAAGGAAGGAAGGAAGGAAGAAAGAAAAGAAAGAAAGAAAGAAGGAAAGAAGGAAAGAAGGAAAGAAGGAAAGAAGGAAAGAAGGAAAGAAGGAAAGAAGGAAAGAAGGAAAGAAGGAAAGAAGGAAAAGAAGGCTGAAAGAAGGAAAGAAGGAAAGAAGGAAAGATGGAAAGATGGAAAGATGGAAGGAAGGGGAAGGGAAGGAAGGAAGGAAGGAAGGAAGGAAGGAAGGGAAGGGGAAGGAAGGAGGGAAGTTGAAAGACAGCAGGCAGCAGGCAGGCAGGCAGGCAGGCAGGCAAGCTAGATACTGCTTACTCCATAAACAAATTTTTTTCTGGATGTCTGCAGGAATCACCTGCATCTTCAGGTCTGAAGACACCCCATGGCATCGGCGTGCAGTCCCACTAAGAAAAGTCTCTAAGACTTTTTTGCAAATCTAGAAATGCAGGGAGTAGGAATCCCTGTCAGCCGAATGCAGAAATTCTCTGATTTTGTGAATGGAGGACAAACACCGGTAAGTTTTTTAAAAATGGCAATTTCCTCACCCAGTCCTGGGAAATAAAGAGACAGACAAAGTGCTCTCTATAAGAAATCTTTTTTTATCAGACGGCATCTTCACCCTACCCCTCCCAAACATATTCATTTTTTAGAATCCCTAGTTAGAAACTCTATGTTATCACTGATTTAAGGGGGGAAAAAACTGTTTCTAGAAGATAATTAACCCACTAAAGCAGAAACCTCTCAAAAAGGGGATTAAATATTGTGGTTTCCTTTATTTTCTATGACATCACCTAATAACTAACCTACTGTCAACCACACACAGGAGCTGGGAAGGAGCTCAAAATTAATTCCACCCCAATTTAAGATTTTTCCAGGAGCTGGGAAGAACCAATTCTGTGTGATGTTAAATTACCCTTCGTGAGCTGCTGGCCGAGGATTCTGGTCCAGGCTCTTTCCTTGGTAGCTCTGTGACCCTTGGACACCACTTTTCTTCTCGGCCTTGTTTCCTTATCTTTGAAATCAGAGACATGTCTCAGATTATCTTAATGTCTCTTACTCTGAACCTACTGCCTCCTGGTGGAACCAACCTTTCCTAGAATTGCTGGTACACACCTTCCTACAGGTAGTATTCAAAAACGTCCACCAGGCGGCGCCTGACTTGCTGCAAACACAGGCCAGGGGACAGGACAAACTGGACAAGTGGGGTGACTTCAGTTTTCCCATCCAGTCCTGGAACAATTCCAGACATCCAAGAATATGAGGTCTTCCTAGGGGTCAGGCTAGAAATGCACCATCTCCACCAACCCGCTTCGCAATTTATCCACACCTCTGAGCAGCCGTTCTGGACACCTCTGTATTTCTGAAGTGTCCGGCATTTGGTAGTTTGGGGGCAGCTACCTATGTGAGAAACATCGTTTCAGTCCGTTCACTTATAATTTTAGACAAAGCCAAGAATCGGGGAATTGAATGAAGCTGAATTTTAAAAAAAAGTCTGTCTCTTCCCTCAATCCCTGGATCTTGAGATCTGGGCTTGTGGTCAGCATGACCACTGTGATTTAGAGGGAGTGGTCAGGAGGGTCCTGGTTGGTGGGGAGAGGACAGGGACAGAAGGGTGGGGGCGATTTTGCCAGTGCTATTCTCCCAGGATGCCCAGAATGCATCTCCTCTCGTGGAAGCTGTTGTCAACCATGATAAAATATGCTGCTTTGGCCACTGCTGTTTGCTGCTGGGACCTCATGCCAAACAGGAGCTCTCTGGGTGTAATTAATTACTCGCAGGCAGTCGTTTCCTCCGTGCCCCTGGTGGAGCTTCCCAGATTCCCGTGGATGCTCTGTCTCAGGCTTTTGAAGAACCTCCTGAGTCCCGCAGAACATGTGTGTCATGGGGTGCATGTTCCTCAAAAAAAAAATAAATAAAATTCTAACCATCGGCATCTGTGAACGAATCCTTATTTGAAAATAAGGTGGTTACAGATGTAATTAGGTAAGAGGTCATTAGGGTGGGCCCTTAATCCAGTGTGATTAGTGTCTTTATAAGAAGAGGGGATTAGAACCCCAGGAGGACGCCAAGAGATGACAGAGGCAGAGATCGGAGTGACGTGCCACACGCCACCAGGGACTGTCAGCGACACCAGCTGCCGGCGGAGGCGAGGAAGGACCGTGTCCTGCGGGCTGCAGGTGCTGACGCCTTGAGTTCGGACTGCTGGTCTCCAGAACTGTGAGAGAATGCATCTCTGTTCTTTTCGGCCACCTGGTTTGTGGTGCTCTGTTCCAGCAGCCCCAGGAAACAAATAGTGTGGAGAGCGAAAGGCAGGAGAAGCGTTTGTATACAGCGCGCTGGAACGCACAAAAAAATCAGCAAACATTTTTTCCTTTCTCAATCAGCGCTGCTTCTCTTTTGCTAAAACGAAACACCAGCGGCCTTGCCAATTATTCGCAGACTTGCCTCGTGGAAGAATTCTTTCTCAGTCACTCCCCACCGCCTCCGACATCTCCAAACCTCTGTTTGGCCTCTCCTTCCTCCGCGCTTCCGAAGACTGAAACAGATCGTTAACCTTTCCCCCCACCCTCCTCCGCTTTTACTCTGAAAAACGCCAGTCCATGGTTATGATGGGTTGAATTGTGGCCCTACAGAAAGATACGTCTGCCTGGAGCCTTATTCGTGGCCTGACTTGGAGTTAGGGTCTTTGCGGATGTAATTAAGGTGACCATCTCAAGAGGAAATCTTCCCGGAGTACAGCGTGCCCTGACCCGATGGCAGGTGTCTGTGGGAGAGTCAGGAAGAGAACAGACTCAGGGAAGACGGCCACGTGGAGATGGAGTCTAAGCTCGGAGCCGTGCAGCTGCACGCCGAAGGACACCCGGAGCCACTGAAAAGCTGGCGAGGCCAGCAGCCTGCGGAGGGAGCGTGGCCTGCCGACACCTTGGTTTCGGTCTCTAAGACGGCGAGAATACATGTCTGCTGTTCTAAGCCGCCCGGCTTGTGGCGGTTTGTGCAGCAGCCACAGGAACTTGAAACAGCGGTCTACCCGTTGTGGTCCAAGGTCGATCATTGTTCCTTCCTAAAATACTCTTCAAAGCTGAGGCTCTATCCCAGTTTTCCTCGTTCAGGGAACAAGTATTTACTAAGCGCCTACTGTGTGCCAGGCACTCTGCCAGGCCACGACTATGGCTACCGTGACAGAAACGGTCCCTGCCCCAGGGAGCCCACCCTCTTCCGCTAACTTCTCTCTCCTGCGTCTTGCCTTGTCCCGCCAACTGCATGTGGAGTCTTCCAGGTTCTGTCTCTGTCCCCTCTGCCCCTTGAAGCTTCTGGCACTAGAACGACCCCTAAATCTTCAACTCCTCCCTGTCCCCACATCTCCTGTCCTCCAGACCTGCCTCCAGCCGCTGCTCCAGGATTCCTCCTGGGGCGTCCTGCCATGGCAAATACCTTCCGCCGTCAGCGTGACCACCTTCGCTGGGTGGCGCGCCCTGCGTGGCAGCTGCCCTTGATCACTCCCTCGAACTTGGCCCCCCCAGCCCCAGCCCCGGTCTCCTCCCTCCTCACTCCCGCCCACTCCTAGCTGCCCCTGGCCCCGTCTCTCATCACCCTAATCTGGCCGTGCCACTCTGACGTGGATTAGTCACCCTTAAACCTCACTTCTGCACGCACGCCTCACATCGAAAACCCCTAATGGCCCTGGACAGACTCCAGAATCACGCTGGGCTCCCCGCGGGGCGGCCATGGGCCTCGCGCACCCCTGCGGGCAGCCTTCGTCTCTGCCACCCTGGGCCACTCCTCCTGCCCTAAACACACCCGGCCTCCCCCTCGTCGCCGCCTCCCTTTGCACACCCTCGAGCTCCCCTCATCCGACCTTTCAGCCAGGGGCCCAGCCTCAGCCTCGCCTCCCCGGGGACCAGGTTGGCGTCTCCTCTGGACCGCCTGCCCGGTCTGCAGCGGGCACTTACCTGTCCGCCCTGTTCTGGAAACCTGTGTGGGCGCCTCCCAGGGCACCACGGCAGTACCTCTGCCTGTCCCCTCCCCGTGGCCGTTGCAGGCCCGGGCCCAGCGACCAGCCTCCCACTGAAAACATGGAATCAGGACGGGAGGGTTCGGCTCCTGGGGAAGATTTTATCCTCCTTCCTATTAAGTGCCAATCTCTTTAAGACAAAGATGGAAATAAGGTGACAAGTTCAGTGTTGTGAGAAGTGGCTGTCACTGGAACACACGTCCCTCCCGCTGTTACCTCTGCCGTCAAAGGCCCCCAAGGACCCTGCTATGGGTTGACCTGTGTCCCTCCCCTAAATTCTTCTATCGAAGTCATAACCCCAATGACCTCGGAATGTAACCTTGTTTGAAAATAGGGTCATTGCAGATGTCACTAGACGAGGCCGTGCTGGCATAGGTGACTTCTAATCCAGCGTGACTGGTGTCCTTATACGAGGGGAGGTGGAGACGCAGACCTACACGGGGGTGGAAAAGATGATGTAAAGACAGAGCGGACTCGGCCGTCGCTTAGCCAAGGAGAGAGGTCTCGGAAGAAACCAGCGTTGCCAACGCCTAGACTTAGGCTTCGAGCCTCTGGACTGCAGGCCCATACGTTCCTGTCGTTGAAGTTGCCCGGTGTATGGCTCTGTGTCACCGCAGCCCCAGGAAACCGACGCACTCCCATAGAGAGGACCCCTTCTCCCCACCAGCTCCTGCCCCTGGCTGTCCGGAGGAGGGGGAGGGGGTGGGGGAGGAAGGGTGGCGGGCACAAGGTTGGCCCTGGGGGTTAAGAGGCACCTATTTGGAAAGAGCCAAGGATTCCTGAAAAGGGGCGGACGATGGAGTTGGGAAGGCGCTATGGAGGGACACTGACAAGAATGTCCCGATCCGCTGCCCTGAAGGACTGGCTGCATTTGTCCCCAGTGCCCTCAGCCAGAGACACGCTCGCTTCCTGAAGAGCAGCACTGAGCCCGCTCCCCATGCGGGGTGGGGGCGGCGGGCGTGGGGCAGCTGCCCCCTCCCCCCTCCCTCCCTGCTTTCCCTCTCCGCCTGTCTCCGCTCAGCCTTCACTTCAGGAAGACCTGCCACAGGCAGCCTCGGCGCTGGCAGTTGGGCCGTGGGTCCCAGCCTGACCTGGATTGGACGTCAGGGCACCTCCTGAGCCTCAGCGTGGCGTCTACACGTCCAGCCAGTCGGCGGGTTGAGGCCGGCCCGTGAGGACATGGGTCTTCTTGCATGCACAGCGTTCGGTATAAAAATCCTACTTTTAAGCTGTTCTTCAAAGGGAAAGAGAAGACTCCTTCTCTTGGGAAATTCCATCCCACTGAGGCGAAGAATGGGCACCATCTTCCCCCAAGTGCAGGCTGGAGGGCTCGGTGGCCGCGGTGGCCGTCGGCAGCTCTGGTTGTGGGTCTCGAGACCAGATCATACTTGCAGCGGGGCGGAGCAGGTCAAGAAGCCCGAACCTGGTGTCCCAGAGAGGCAGGTGACGAGAGGCAGATGGGCCCCAGGGCCGGAGGCAAGGCCATCCTGGAAGCAGAATGCACTGTGCCCGGAGCCAGCGATGGGGGAGTCCAGGCCCACAGTGAGAGGCCGGGCCCACCGCCGTGTAGCCCTGGGAAGTCCTGGCAGGGGACCCGGGAGGAGCAGAGGGTCCAGGCCGGGGAGGCCACAGCTGGGCTGAGCGGAGGCCACAGCAGGGAGCAGGCTGCAGGCCAGCAGGCTGCAGACCAGGCAGCAAATGTCAGATCCAGATCGAGGCAGAGGAGGCAGGTGAAGGGGAGCAAGGCCAGGTCCCCTGAGGATACACCAGGGCGCTCACCGGCGTAGAAGCGGCTGCCCAGGGAGCAAGACCACAATCTAGCATCCTGGCCTGGATACTACAGAAGAACTGCATCTCCGAAAGAATGCGAAAAGCCCGAGTTTTCAGAAGTAGACTGGCAGTAGAAGCAATTTGAGAAGCCAGGCTCCTCGCCATATGGCAAAGTCTCCTGCCTGCAGTCAGGGCCCAGCTAGGAGCAGGGGAGGTGGGGGTGGTGCACGGAGCAGTTATGTCAAGCTGCAGAAGAAGGCGAGAGGGGACAAGGCCCGAGTCCAGGCCTGGGTGCCACCAGTCGGAGAGCCACGCTTTCGGGAACCAGGTGTTCCCAGGCCTTCCACATTGCCCCCAAAGCTGGCGAAATGCCTCAGACGACTCAATGTTGTAATGCCAGCTCTTGGATTGCCTCCCCCACCTGGACAGCAGTATTTTGAGAGGAGTTTCGAAAGCACACCTAATTCCTACACATCTCAGGTGGGAGAACTGGTCGCCCATCAGCCCCCAAACCGTACAGGGCCAGCCTCCCGGGAACAGCCGGCCCGATGAGGAGGGAGAAGTCGTATTTGGTCTCCGTCAGAGTTCTGGGGAGAGGCGGAAAGGAGCAAGGTGCTGAGCAGCTGACGTTGAAAATTGACCTACGTTGATGTTTGAGTTGCAAAAACCCATTAACGAGAAGGCTAATGTTTAGCTTTCTGCTGCCATTGATAAGGACAGGGAGCTTAAGAAAGTCACACATTTTCCTATTTCCTGACCAGGAATAAAAACAGCTTCTTTGTCTCCACTGTAGACAGACAAATTTGGGGTTTTATCCTTTAGTGAGTTTGATCAACCCGCAAATAATTCATCTTTCCCCGTAATTTTAAAAAAAAAAAATGTCATGCTAACACCGTGAGGGAGAATGTGTGGGCAGAACAGCCCGTGTTTCTGCAACGTCTGTCTTCTCGTCCCCCTCCCCTCTGCCCACCATTCCGTTTTGGAGAGGTGCTGGCAGGGGCGACTTCTTCGGATTATGAATTCCACAGACTCACAACTCCACGGTCACGGCAGACAACGCTAACGTAGGCAAGGAGACAAATGGCTGACTCTTATTAAATCCGAATGCCAGAAACTTCTAAGAAAAATGGCTTCTTCTGCTTCTGGAACTGATTGTTCCAGGAACGGCCGACATCAGTCATGTCACACCTTTCCCTCGGACCCAAAGGCTGGCCCTCCGTGATGACAAACACATGGAGGTTCTAAGACACCTGAATGGTCCCCTTCTCCATCCGCACAGTCGGCCAGGGGAGCCCACCTTAGCCTCGGTCACCTGGGTAATGCAGGCAAAGTGTTGCATGAGCCAGACAGAAGCCACGAGTGTGTCTGCAGGAATTTTCTGAATAGTAACCACATCGGTGCCTTGGGTCGTTTTAATTTTTTTTTTTTTCCCGTCAAGAAAGGCAGAAGCTAATGGGCATTTTTAGTTTATCACGCATAATTTTCAAAATGTTGCCACATTAAAAGTATCGTGCCTTTTCTTGATTTATGAACTTTAGACCCAAATCCTATGAACTCGAACTTGAAAAGGTGGGTGATTTAGCTTATTTATGATAACCTCCCAGCTCCTCCACCTTCTCCCAATTTTCATTCGTTTCATTTTGTTTTAGTTCTTCTAATGATTATAACTCTAAACCAGTAGCACCCAACCGGGGACAATCCTCCTGGGCGTGTGTGTGGGGAGGTGACATTTGGCAATGCCTGGAGACAGTTTGTAGTTGTTACAACTTGGGGGTGCTATCGACATGGAGTGAGTTTAGCAATGCCGCCCCCACAACAGAATTATCCAGACCAAATCACGGCAGTGCCAAGGTTGAGAAACCCTGCTCAGTACAAGACACTAAAGTCTCTTGATCCGTCCCCTTTACATAACATAGGACTTTGCATGAAGGGGTGCAGCCTCCCCGCTTCACTCCAACACCCCCCTCTTTCCTTTCAGCCAAGTCAAGGTTTGACTACCTACATTTTATGCAGAACAATAATCTAGAGTTCTGTCTAAGAGTTGGTTCTAAAATCCAAAGCCCAATAAATAGCGTTTACATCACGGTTATATAAATATTGATCTCTGAACCAGGAAATGTGACTCGATCCACAGAAAAGGAAATGCCATCCTTTGCCACCAGCTTGGGCCCCTCCAAGGAGACTGAGCCAGATGTTGGGGTCCCCTGGATTGTCTCTTCTCACCCCTCATCCAAAGTGCCAATCATGCCCCGGCTCGAGTCTGCTTCACTTTGAACCGTGACATCCGTGTACAGTTTCATGGTTCAGATGGAGTTTGAACCGTCTTTTTAAATGTTTGTTCACAAAAGAAGCAAGTTCCTTTGCCCCACTGCCGTATGTGTTAAGAGAATCTAGTTTCACCTTAAAGCCATGTGTCCCTGAAGCCTGTTCTTCTTGTTCTAATTTGCAACACTTGCTTCCTAGACCCTCTGAGTGGCTCTCATCCTGGAATGCTGTTTCCGTTTTCTCCTGGGATTGGGTCATTTGTTCCTACAGCCCTGCCTTCCCTTCACTGGATTCTTTCTGACTCCAAGAGGTGGTACATTCTGGTGGTTCAGTGCCAGATGGGAGCCAATGCTCCAGGGCCACCACATAGTAGCTGCATGGCCCTGGACAAGTTACCTAATCTTTCTATACCTCAGTTTCCTTGTGTACCAAATGGGGGCTATGATGATCAATGTAGTAACCTAATTCAGGGTAGGTGGGACGGTGAAATTAGTTAGTGCATACCAAGTGTTTAAAACAGTGCCTGGCATTTGCTAAGACCTCAGCTACTGATTATTGTCATTATTTTACTGGAGCGTACCCTTAAGTAATTTTTCCAGACAGAGTATGTAGGTGGTAAAAACCTTCTGAGTCTTTTTATGTATGAAATGTCTTTATTTTACCGTCTCATTTGATTGACAGTTGCTAGAAATAAAGTTCTATGTTTAAAATTACTTTCCTTCAAAAAATAAAATAAAGTAAAATTACTTTCCTTCAGAACTTTGAAGGCCCAGTCCCACTGTTTTCCAACGTCCAGCATTGCAGATGAAAAATCCAGTGCAGATCTGATTCTTACCTCTTTGTAGGTGTCTGCTCTCTGCATCTGTGAGTTCGTAGGGGATCCTCTTTATGTCTGGGGTTCTGAAACTTCACAAGGATGTGTCTAGGTGTGAAGCTTGACCTATTCAATTTGCTCAACATTCGTCGAATACTTTCTTAGTTGATTCTGGTTTCTCTTCTGCTCTAACAGGTTTTAAGTTCCAATAAGTTCATTCTGTTATTATTTTTTTCTGAACATTTCCTCCTTTCAAATTCCCTCTTTTGTATTTTTGGAACTGCCATCTGATAAAATGCTGGACTTAACTAAATTGATCCTCCATGTCACCTATGTTTTCTTTCTTATTTTCCATATTTTTATTCTGGAAGATTTCCTTCCTTTACTCTATCTTCCAGGCCTTTTATAACAGGTTTTATTTTGATAATAATAGTTTTAATTTTTAAGAACTCTTCCTTATTTCATCATTCTTTTTTTTGTTTTTTTTTGAAAAAACTCTTTCTAATTTTATGCATGCGATATCTTCTAAAATTTTTCTAAGATATTTATTCAGGGTTTGTGTAGAAATTTTGTTTTGCATTCTTATCTGTTGCCTAATTTCTCTATGCTTTCTCTGAGATCTATTATTCTGTTTGTCATCTTGGTCCTCCTATTTGGGGCTTTTTTTTCATGTATGATGATCCTTGCCATTTATATTTATGCACCAGAAGACAGGTTGATTTATACAAGTGGCTGTTTTCTCTGCCATTGTGTATAGGTCTAATCAACTGCCTGGGTGAGCTCATTGGAAATTGTGAATAGCTTGTTCTCTAGCATCTCACCTTCTCACCTTCTCTCCTTCTCCCTACGTAGACCACTCATTCTTTCCCTCTACTGGATTCTTTCCCCAGGCAATTAGCCCACTTAACAGTTTCAACAAGTCCACATCTAGTGTGAGTCAGCTGAAGATAGTTCTTCAAGGGCTTCAGCAGCGTTGAGGCAAATTCTCAAGGATACCCCCTTGGTGCCAGGTTATCACATTTCCCAGGTACCTGGTAGACACCTGTCGCTGGTCCAAAACGTGCACCAGCATTTCGTGAACAGGGTATTAGAAGCCCTGAAATGAGTGCACCCAAGTGGCCCAAGTATCCTGTGCAGTCTTCTGGTGTCTACACAATATCACCTACCCGGATGTGCTACCTGACTGACCAGGCTCGGGAGTCTGTTCGACACAGTGGCCCCTGATGAACCGCATGGCACTGTCAGAGGGCTAGGGAGTCGCACACAGCCATCAAAGAAAACTCCAAGATTTGCGACTTAGGCACCGGCATAGGATTCGATAATAGCTCATAGTCCTAGATTCATGCCTAGAGTGGAAATGCTATTTTCGTTTCCTTATACCTCTCAGATAACACGGATGTCAACAGACAGAGGGCTGGAGATAGACATTTCTGACAGCCAGCATATTCCGTGATTAACACGAAAGGGCATCGGATGTGTTTTCTGCTCTGAGGGGGCTGCAGTGGGGACTGAGTAGAGGTTATTTATTACCAACTAACTAGTTTACGATCAATCAACTTTAATGCAGAACCACATTAGAGTTCGACTATGAGAAACAAGAGAAAGAATGATGCTCAAGAGGGATTTTTCAATGAAAGAGTAAAAAAAAAAAAAATCTACTGGTTTCAATGGCAGTAATGAAATGAGAATGTTTTAAACTCTGTGCAACCAAGAAATTCAGCATTTATCTGCATGCCATGTCCAGGTTGACCAGTTCTCCAGAAATCTACTACATACTAGAGGTAGACTTGAGAGTAAGTGTGGTGTCTGAGCCTTGCTCTGTTTTGATTAAAAATACAAATACCTGTATTCTCCCTCAGCCGTTTTATTGAGTAATTCATGGGATCCTTTTGACCATTGATTTTTTTAAAAAATAGATTCAATTTCATTATTCTGAGTTAAATACATTTGGCTCTCAAGTTTTCGTGGAACGTGAAAGTTGAAGAATCCTTTTGTTGCTCTTAATGAGCTACTGTATCAGTTTCCCAGGATTTCCATAACAAAGTACCACGACCTGGATGGCTTAAAACAACAGAAACTTACTCTCTCACCGATGGAGAGATCAAGAGGCCAGAGGTCCAAAATTAAGGTGTTGGCGGGGTTGGTTCCTTCTTGGGGGCTCAGAGAGAGAACTACTCCGCGTCTCTATCTCTTAACTTCTGGTGATTGCTGGCAACCCTTGGGGTTTCTTAGCTTGCAATTTTGTAACTCCAACCTCTGCCTCTGTGGCCATCTTCCCCTCTGCCTGAGCTTCGCTGGCGGTCTCCTCTGTGTGTGTCTCTGTGTCTCTTCTCCATTTCTTATCATTTACATCTTAATCACATCTGCAAAGACCCTATTTCCAAATAAGGTCATTTTCACAGGTACCAGGGGTCAGGATTTGAACATCGCTTGGCGGGGACATAACTTAACCCATAACAACTGTCTTCCAAGTCCTGCAAACACTGGTATATAGGAAATGGAGATCCAGGGCTGTCAGAGGAAAAATCCTAGCTCCCTGATTCCAAGTTCTCAGCCCACGACTGCACATACTGTTGCTAACAATGACATCAGAGAATCCTAACTGTTGGTTATGTTGAAATATGTCAAAGATGACATCTAATGCTGAGATGCACAGAGCCCCAGGAGCCTAAGCTCTCAGTGCTGGTCCTGACTAGCATGCCATCACCTTGACCACTAGGGTGTGAGGGGACCTGTCCTGATGGCCTCCTTGCCACAGAACCAGCACAAGCAGCCTTCCTCTGCTTGCCTGCAAAGCCACCCACGGCATATGGAGCTGTTCTGAACATCTAACAAAGGGCAGGATGTAGCTCTGCATGGTAGTATGAAATGATCAAGAAAATACATATTTACCAAAATGTGAGCTGAAATAGGATGTCTGGATACTGAGTGTCGATGCCCAGGGGATCGGTGTTTAATAACTGGGGCCATCGGTTTCACGGGCTAATTTGAATAATGTTGCCCAGTGCGCAAGCAACGCAGGAAAAGGTGTTGTGTGGATTGGCTTATAGAGAAATCTATAAATGAAGGGAGAGAGAGAAAACCAACCCTGGGTGGCTGGGGGAAGCGAAAAGAAAAAATAAATGTGCAAGTGTACCTCTTAAATCCCACAAATCTGGAGGGATTTGTAACTCAGGAAAACCCTAAAGTGAAACACAAATCAAAAAGTGACCGAGAGCCATAATCCACATTCCTAAATAAGTTGTCTTTTCCGGTAATAAAAAAAAAGAATAAGACTGTAAACATACAATATCTCTCTCTATCATTGCAGCTTCTTTCATTTCTTCCTTAAAATATTACAAAGCAAACAATTCCTGCATTCTAATCCATTATAAGCCAGTTCCATATCTAATCAACTTGAAGCCAAAGCCATATGGGCTGTGCAAACATAAAAAAAAAGTAATTCTAAGATAAGCAAAACAGGAAATTGGAGGCTGATGATGATGAAACTGATATCCGAATGGTAATCTGAGCAGTAAAGTCCCTAAACCCTTCCTGCACCATAAACAGAATTTCTCGGGATGTGTTTCCTTCCTCCCACCCCCCTCTGCAACTGGGCGGTAGGTTGCACCAGTTAGTGCAAATCATCTTTCTCTTTCTTATCCCCCTGTTGGTAAATTGTGCCTGGGCTGCAGGGTCTGTGTACCAGGCGTTCCCATCTGCTCCCGCTGGAGTTTGTGTGGTCCCCGCTTCCACCGAAACTGCCGAGAGAAACGGCACATGGATCCACCTTGGGTTCCCAGTATCTGCTGAAAAGCCAGTCTGTCCGTCTAGACCGGGCACTATTCACACTTTGGCCCCAAACATTTTTTGTTAAGGACTAGGGGATGGGAGAGGCTGTAGAATGAATGTGCCTCGTAGAATGTTTAGCTGAATCCCTGGCGTCTACCCACTAAAAGCCAGTAGCTCATCCTTCAGTGGTTACAATCAAAACTGTCTCCAGACAGTGCTAAATGGGAGGGGGGAGGCAAATAGCCCGCAGCTGAGAACCAATTATTTTGAAGGACTTTTTGCTAAAAAGAGCTCAAATCATGCATTTCAGATAGTTTTATTTTATTAGCCTTCCTAGAAAGAAGTAGTTATGATGCTTTGGACTTAAGTGTCATCTTGTCTATAAGAACTTGCTGACTGCCCTGTTTACACTCACTTATTATTTCTGTTTCTTATTTGTCAAGTGTATTGTTTACTATTCTGTATATCTTCTAGAATAGATGCAATTCCAGTCACATAGTGGGTGCTCAAAAACATTCGTTTAATAAATGTATAATGTAGACAATGAAGAGATGCATCATCCTCTCTGCAACCAGAGTGCTGGATAAGGCGGCTCCAGGGTTGGCTGACTCCAGGGGCTTGTCCCTGCTCTGCTTCTCATCTGGGCATCAATGCCCAGCAGGAGAGCAGGTACTGGCCTCCTCTCCATCTCTTTTCAAAAGCAAGGAAGCTTTCCCATAGCCCCCAGGCAGCTCCACGCACCACGCTCCCCCCACACCCCCCGCCAACCCTGCATACACACACATTTCATTGGCCAAAACTGAGTCCCAAGTTCATTCTGCAAAAGAAATGGAGCAACTGTAGTCGGCAGGGATTAATCGGGTTTACTCCTCTGCTGCAGATGGAATAATTTCCCCGAAGAGTGGAGCCCCGAACAAAGGCACAGGTGCGGGAGGGAGCAAGCAGGAAGAGAGAAGGAGTCACCGAGCGCAGTCAGGCTCCAAGAACGAGGGATCAGAAAGGATCTCTGCCTGCGCAAGTCATGCAGCCAATAGGATTCTGTCCCGAGCAAGCATCCTCTCTCTCTATCTGGGTCCTGCCTCCTCTGGCTGCCTTTTATCTTAGTGCCTTCTGTTTGCTCTTTCTCAGGACCAGGGTGCCCACAATCACTGACCCTGACTGTAAGGTCGGAATGGCTCATGGTGTTACCTTTCCCCTGAGACATTAGGACTTTCCTGGGCACCTCGATGTCGTAAAAGCCTTTCATATCCAAAGAAATTAATCTCTAAAGCCAAACATTGGATTAATGGGTTTGATACTTAAGCACCCCTTGAAGGCCCATGTTCCTCTACCACTTCATTAAGTTGATCGAGAATCCCCACTCTCTGCGACCAAGTCTTCTGATGTCTCTCAGGGCCCCAGCACTGCTTTGTTCCCACAGCACTCCTAGGCTTGGTCTACGGGAGGTGCTCAGTATCTTTGCTGAGTGAGTAGACTAACTCCCTTTTTGGAATCAAGGCTTCTCTAGTGTAGGAGATCATAGGACATGAGATATTCATTCTTCTTTCTGTTTCTAGAATGGTGCCTGGTTGAAACCCTCTGGCTCTATGGCTGAGGGAGACAGGATCTGAAACCATGAAAATCATCCGGATTCCCACCCCCCAGGCCCTTGCCATCCCTTGTAGACAGGCAACAGTGTCCACGAGGAGGCTGATTCCTTGGGTGCTGGTCCTGGGGATATGCATTCCTCTCCCCCAGGCACCCAGACCATCTGGAGAGGACGCTCCTGCCAGAAGATGTGGAGAGAGACGGAGCCTTGACCGAGGACCAATGAGGGCCCTTCGACTCCAGCGAGAAGCCTGCATTGTCCCATCTGAAAAGGTATCCCCAGTCTTCTGGCGTCTGCTAGGGCCATGTAGTGTAGTGGAAAGGGCTTCTAGTTGGGACCCAAAGCCACAGAGTCCCATAGAGTTACAGCTTCTTAACTACTAGGTGTATTAGCCAACGTTTCCCAGAGAAACAGGACCAATAGGATGTGTGTGTGTTTGTGTGTTTAATATATATATATATAATATATATGTGTGTGTGTGTGTGTTTATTTATATATATATATAAGAGAGAGATTTATTATAAGGAACTGGCTCACACAGGCTGGAGACCTAGGAACACCTATGTTTCAGCTCAAGTCCAGAGGCAACAAACCACTCAGCTCAAGGCAGTCAGGCAGGAGGAGATTTTTACTCAAGGAAGGTCAGCCTTTTTGTTCTGTTCAGGCCTTCAACTGATAGGATGAGGCCCACCCACATTGGGGAGGGCAGTCTGCTTTAGTCAGTTGACTGACCTCAATGTTAATCTCATGCAAAAACATCCCTGCAGAAACATCCAGAATAATGCTTGAACCCTGGGGCCCAGTCAGGTAGACACATAAAATTAACTATTGCACTGGTGACCTTGGGCAAGGGTACACCACTGAGCCTCAGTTTACTCAGCCGTAAAGTGGGGAGTAATGAATGAGATCAAAGGCACACAGCACCTGATAGGCATGCAGTGAACGCTGGTCCCCTGTCCTCCCTGCCCTTTCTCCCGACAGAGCATCTACAGCATCTTCTGCGCTGGAGCTCCCTGCTGGACAGACTCCCTGGACTTGGGCCAGACACTGCTCTGCAGGTGGCCTGAAGAATTGATCTTAGCAGTCCCTTCCATTTTTCCCTGAGGCCTGGGTTCACATTAACAGACCCGAACTGCCCACCCAACCCCTTGGCTGTTTGCCACACGAGCTTAGGTCATCCCACCTCTGGCCAGCACCCTGGGCCCTTGCATAGTTGAACCTGGGGTGGAGCTCCCTCTGCTGCCCTAGGACATCCAAAGGTGCCTGGCCTGAGCCAGGTACTGCCTGTCCTGCTACCAGCATGTCAATCTAAGGGAAAGTCGGCATCCGATCTGGTAAACTCTGCGTGTTGTGCATGTGTGTTTTTTCTCAGGCCCGTGTGGCTCCACTGTCCAGTACACCTCTTCTCTATTGGCTGGAGTAAAGCTTAGCCCTGCAGCATTAGATCGCAGAGGGTTATTTGTCTCTTACAGAGTTCCAGGTAGATAGGACAGCTCGGCTCCACGCAGTGACGCAGGGAGCCAGGTGCCTTCCCCTGTGTTGTGGCTCTGGCCCCGATGGCTTTCTCATTGTCTACATACCTGAAGCGGAGTTGCCACCAAGTCTAAATTCCAGCCAGCAGGAAGGCGAAAGAGTATGGAGGGTACGAGATCTATGCAGGCACATGGTCCCAGACTCAGAAAAAGCGCTGATGTCCTCACTCTCGCTCCATAGGAGGGAATTTAGTCCCAAGGCCACACCTCCCTGCAAGAAAGGCTGGAAGGTGCAGGAAGAAGGGAGTTGAGGTTTTGACAGCCAGCGTCCTCACCGCCCTCCTCTCACTCATTTCCCGAGGGCCGGACTAGACTGCAGAGGAAGAGGGACAGTGCCGGTGGCAGCTCTGCCTCCAGGGACCCGGAGGAAGAACAGGCCTGCTCAGGACGTGGCAGCTGTGTGGCCATGCGAGCAATACTCTGAGGTAGGCTTTCTCCAGCTGAGAAATAATCCTGATGAATACGAAATTATTTAAAAAGTAATACTCTTAGTAAATAAGAAATAAAAATAATGACACCAAACCATTATTTAGTCATGAGTCATTTAAATCAACTTCCAATATCTTAAGTACCTTAATCTTTCTCTCTCTATATATAAATATATATAAAAATATAGAGAGAGAGGATATATGTGTGTGTGTGTGTGTGTGTGTGTGCGCGTGTGTCTGACAAGATATATCCTATAGCTCTTTCTGTGTCACTGGAGAACACTAACACAAGTGTCATTTGTAAACTTTCCTCCAAATTAAAGAGATAACTGACACGGAGTTTTGATGATAAATCATTGCTACTCGCTGATAAACATTTTCTTGTCCCGTGCACTTAAAAATTATCTTTATTTGTTTTCTTATGACCCCGAGTTAGCCATGAATGAACTCAAAATTATTCCCCTCTTATCATATGATCTCACTTAAATGTGGGATCTAAAAAACAAAACAAATGAATAAATAAAACAAAATGGAAACAGACCCACAGACATAGAGAACAAGCCGATGGCTGCCAAAGGGGGGGGTGGATTTTTTAAATAAATAATTAATTTAAAAATAAAAAAGATTGTTCTCCTTTTGAGCAGCACATCAGAAATGGTTCTCCTAAAACCTTCTGTCTAGACTCCGCCCAGAACCAGGAAAAGCCTGATATAGCCAAGCAGGAAGGAGCATCCATTTTTTCCATCAGTATTTACTAAGCACCTACTATGTGCTGGGACTTGGGCTACGTGCTGAGCAAAACTTAGCGTGGCCCCCCCGCCATCCCAGCAGGAGGCAGGCATGAATCATATTTATCTGGGGTTTTTAAATAGTCTCAGAGATCTGGTCACAGAGCATAGATTCAATAAAGATTTTAAATTGTGTGTGTGTGTGTGTGTGTGTGTGTGTGTGTGTGAACAAGAGAGAAAAAGAGGAAACGAGAGAGTCAGCTCCTGACATGCCCAGTAGGAACCATTGAAAAACAAGTCTCCATCATTAGTTTCTCAAACACTTCATTAGGGAGAAAAAAAGAATTCATTTCCCTCTTGAGAGTCTGTATAGTATTGTTTTTCAACGTTTCAAACCCATAAGCAAACACCTCCATTTAAAAAACCCCTTTTATGCAAGAATCATCTGTCTTCATCTCAAATGCATATTTATACTTCTCGGTCAAAAAAACAACACCAACAAAACACCAAACAGGCTTTGGTGACCATTTTGTCCAACCTGAAAGGACAGAGGGGGCTCAGTTTTCAGACGGTATCAGTTCTGGAAGCAGGTCCATGCCTCCGCGTTACCTGATAGCACTTCAGGGCACGGGAAATGCCGTCAGCCGCGGACAATAGGAGTGACGGTTACTGGGGAAGGAGGAGGGTCACGAAGGAAATTTTGAGCGGGACATCGAAAAGCAGAATAAAATCCTTCATTGTCAAAGTGAAATAAGATGAATAACAGCCTTACAATTAGTCCAGAGCGAGGGACTGTTTATTTACGTAATTTCACACTAGCGAGAGAGTTCCCCAAATAGTTTATGTTGGGAGCACACCCCAAAAACATTAACTGAATTACATTTCCCCTAACTTGCCAGAACCCAAGTCCAAAATTTATTTCTCTGCTTACTGTTTGCTTAGCTCTGCGGGGTCAAAACTCCATTCATAGCCATGGATGACCTTACAAGCTCAAAATGCCCTTGTGAAAAGCCTCGCTGGCAGCCTAACTTCACCCTTGTTCCTAACACGCTCTTCGCCTGCTGCTGTGAACATTTCTTGACGATCTTTCTCTGCCCCGTTGTGGTTCCAGGGTGTAGGCAGGAGGGAGTTGTAGAGCAGTATTTAATCGCTTCCTGACCAGGCAGCCACCTTTTGTTGTGTGCGTAAAACCGGGCATGAGAAATAGCGGCAAAAAAAACATCCTGATCACAGAAGACCAAGGTAAGAGAGTCAGAGCCCTTCTCTAAAAAAACCACGCACTCTATCTATGTACAGTGGAGTATTATTCAGCCATGAAAAGGAATGACGTTCCGGTCCATGCTACGATGAGGATGAACCTTGAAGACCTTATGCTGAGTAAAAGAGATCACGCGCGCGGACCTCGTGTTGTATGAGTGTCCACAACAGGCAAATAAATGCATAGAGACGGCTTCTGAAGGGAATGGGAGCAACTGCTTAATGGGTTTCCTTTTGGGGTGAGGAAAGTGTTTTGGAACTAGATAGAGGTGTGGTTGTGCCGCATTGCGAATATACTAAACGCCGCTGAATTTTTTATTTTAAAACGGTTAATTTTATGTTCCATGAATTTTACCTCGGCGTGTGCACACGTGCGCACGCACGCACACACACACACACACAGACACTTGTTACTTACATCCTGAAAAAAGGACATGATTTTAACCTTTGAATGTCACCTGGATAGCTCTTACAAGTTGTGCTTATGTCTCAATAAGAAAACTCCTTTCCAGTAACACATAAGATACATTCCTGGCTTTTGATAATTAATCTTTTTTTAACCTGGCATAGTGAGCCCAGTTCTAATTCTCTACCTGCAGAGAAGACACACATTGAAAAAATCTTGAGAAGGACGATTTAAGGAGGTAAAAGGGCACGATTCCAGGACATTTGGATCTGTTCTCTCTAGGAGAAACATCATCAACTCAGAAACGGGGGTGTTTACAAAAGAACATTTTCCCGGTGTTCCTACGCAGCCTATGTCCTCGATACACATCTGACGTCCCTTTAGTAGAGTGTGACCGTAACGGCAGCCTCCTTGAGAAGCCACACTCTGCCCGTGGACTTCCACATGCGTTAGGGGTTGGATAACGTGCAGTTTCTCATTTCAGTGCTGGCGGAGTGATACGGGACGTCAGATGTCACAAGACATTAAATAAATTCCCACAGAGATGGAAATTGGTACCGTGTTTATTTGGGAGTGCCAGCGGCCACTTAAATGCAATTTGTAGAAACAAGCTGTTGGCTGAGAGTCACTTTTATCAGTCAGGTTTTCTGTTCCTGTCATTTTCAGGGAGCTTCGAGTCCCAGGGCCTCTGAGGCTGTCATCGTTCCCTACGGCTCTCGCTTCCCTTCCCTCCCCTCTGCCTCTACTTCCTCTTGGCTGGATAGCACCTCTGCCAGAGGGTGCAGACAAGCCAAAGAAAGGAAGAGAAAACCCAGAGAAGCGTTTCCCCTGCAGACCCAGGAGAAAATTCGAAGGGAGAGAGACGCTTATTCAAAAATTAAGAATTTCAAGATGGTGACGGGTCTCAGGCCCCTGAAGCTGGCGAGGCAGTGTGGGTGGCAAGAAGATTGATATACAGGACACTTGAGTTATCCAAGCATCAGCCGGCCTGAGTTAAGGGGTCCCAAGTTCTAAAATTGGATAGATTCGTCGACCTGTGTTTTAAGCCCAGACTTCCACCCACGACGTGGTGACAGAGGGCAGGAGCTGCTAAGCTGACATTGGAATGGGCTGAGCTCCAGGCCCATCCTCCTGGCAAGTCCAGCAGACAGACGGTCGCCCCCATTCTCTGTAGAATAAAATTCCTGAGGGACACCCATGGACTCAGCTTCTGTCATATGCCCATCCCTGAACCAATCACTGCGGCCAGGGTCAGGGTACTCTGATTGGCCGAGTCTGGGTCATGTGCCCCATCCATGTCACCAGAAGAGGATTAGGCACCTTGATTGACAATTCTCTCAGAAACCTCAGGGAATAGGGGGTGGTTCCCAAAGGCAAAGCGGGTGCCGCTACTAGAATGGGGACAGAAAGTGTGTTGAACACATAAAAAATAAAGCAAACAAAACCAGCTATGAAACTCAAGCTAAGTTATACAAAAAAGGAAATTTAATTGCATGGAAAATTGAGAATTGCTAGAGCAGAGCTAGCTTCAAGGGTCATAGGAACCTGCATGTTATCACCAGCTCTCCTATCTTCCTGGCTAACTGTTCATCCATCCATCCGTCCATTCGTCCATCTGTCCATCTGCTCATCAGTACCTCTCATGGTCCTGCTTCTCTCTGTATATTGTGAAGGCACAAGGATCTGAAGCCAAACTATTGGGGTTCACGTCCAGATTCCATAACTTATAGCCGCATGGCCTTAGCGCAATTGACCTAAACTCTCTGGGCCTCAGTTTCTTCGTCTGCAAAATAGAGATGATAACCTATCTCCTCAGACTAAGGCGAGGACTCGTTTTTTCTTGTAAACCACTCAGAACAGCACCTGGCACCTAGTAATTGCTCCATAAATGTCAGCTCTCACTGTCATTACTGTGAGACGGGCTCTTTGCATGTGGTGGGGCAGGTGGGAGTCCATGGGGGGTGATGAAGAGCCACAGACAGCCCCAGCCTATGCTATTTTATCTCAGCAAACCTCAAGGACAAACGCTGAACCTGCGTGATCCTGAGAGGTAAACCCACAGCTAGTGAACAGGTGCGTTGTGACTGCACTCAGGCCATTCCGACTTCAAAGTCGGATTATTTCCAGTAAAGGAAAATGAAAGCAAAATGGCTAAGTATTTGGAAAACGCGGGATCTACTCTGACTTATATTTCCTTGGCATTCACAGACTCCGTGGGAGAACACAGTACTCTAGTTCCTTTCCCCATCCTTCTCCATCCCCCGCGCCCCGCTCGGTCCGCCGCCCCCGCCTCGCCCCCACCACCTCCTCCTACCCATACAGAACTGCATCAACGTGTTTGGAACTTTCCTTGGCTCACCTTCAACCTGACCCCCATCCCCACTTGCCAACCTCTTTTCTCTGCCCTAGATTTAAGCTGCTAAAGCTCACAATCTCCCAAGCACTGGTCCATGAGTCAAATGGCTCATCGTGAGAAACTTCACAGGGTGATGGTTATCGGTAACTCCCCATTGGCTCCCTTAGTCTCTCGCCCCACCCCCAAGTCCAAGAGCAAACAATGGGTCCTGCGTCTGCACCACGAGGTAAGCTGGGCATTTTGGTCTGCCCTCGCCTCCAGTTCACATATGAGCGGGCCTCTTCCATTTGGCACAAACACAGAATTAAGTTTGCCTTCCAGAGACCAAGGTCCCAGGGGAAAGCTAGAGCTAGGATCCAACTCCACTACCTGAGGAGGGGGCGGGCTTTATACCACAGCAGTCTAGACCCCCAACCAAATCAAGAGAGACCTCAGGAGTACCTGTCCGGGAAAGTTTAGGGAGTCGAAGGAGGGGAGGGAGGGGACCCAAAGGGTCTTCGTGCCAGAGCATTCGACACGCTGGGCTGGGTCCACACGGGTGCTCGTCCCTCTGTTGGCCTCCATCATCCCCACTCCCTCTCCTCAGAGCTGCTCAGTCTTCTTTTCTGATAACTTTCCCCTTTTTCCCTCCAAAGCTTCATCCCTCCCTCACTGAGATCCCCCAGATCTGAATCTAGAAGAAAGATATGCAGGCACTTTTTCTCCATCTCATCCACGGCGGCACCTCTCCACCCCCGCCGACACAGACACGCCTGACAATTGACAAAGGTAGACATCCTTGTCATTTACTGGAGACCAATGGCATTTTAAAAGATTACTTCTCTTACGATAAACTGGGCAGTCCAGGGGCATTCACCTTGTGAGCTTCTTTATTCATGAACCCTCACTCTTCTTCCCAGGATTGATGGGTGACAGCTGCCCGTCCAGGCCCTTTCTTACATATATTTACAGTAGTTTTTGACGTACGGCCTTAATCAAAGGGGCCATGACTCGTTGACACATCTTTGGAATATTACTGAGTAACTCATTAAAATGTTAATAGCTTCTGTCCGGATGTATTGATCGTGATGTCAACTATTCTTGGAATAATAAACAAAGTCGAGTCTTTAAATTTTACCTTTCAACCCTGCCGAATGTTAAGTGAGCCAAGGAGCGTCTGAGGGGAAATAAGTCACCTTGGAGGCCTCCAGGTGAACCGGGATTAAATAAAGAGGGATCTAATTAAGCTCTGTGATGAAAAATGTCATGGCGGACATGATTAAGCTGGAATTTAAATACAGAATAGGGAGAGATACCCCAAATCCATGGACCATGATTTTACCCCTGATGTTGTTAAGTAAACCAATCAACCAGGGCGATTTTTGAATCGACAACCTGGCTTCCCCAAGTTCTCTTAGCAATGGTAGCTGGACAATTCCAGGTTAAGAGAAGCTCGCATTCCAGGAGCCTTTTTCAATTTCCCAGGACTAACATGCGGGGCGGGTGTCCTCTGGCGCCCTGGCCATCTGCCCACCCCACCCCCCACCCCCATTCTCTGGCTGCTGCCACATCAGCCTCTCTTCCTTTCTGATCTTGAACACACCACGTTTATACTTCGTTGGTCTTTTCCAGCCTCAGGTGTTCTGTGAGGCTCTGGAAGGCTGGCTCCTTCGTGCAGTCAGCTCTCAACCCACCTGTCACTCCCGAAGGTGCTTCCTGGACCTCCCAACCTGAAAAAGGCTCGCCCCTCCCACGTACACACACCCCCGACCAAACCCTCCCTAACAATGTAGACCTGCCTGACTTTTGATGACACTTCCCTCTCTGAAGTCATCCTTGGTTTTTTGTCAACTTGTTTAGTTTTTTAATGCCTCCTCCCGGGAGGGTGAGTAAGAACCATGTGTATCTTAGCCTTCACTGCGGCCCTAGCATTTGGTCCATGTGGGGCACATAGGAGGCACTCAGTATATATTGGTTGAATAAATGAGTGAAAAGTCTCCTAAAAGAAGGAGAGGATCCCGGGATGCCCAGGAATTAAGCTGAAAGGTGTCTACTAAGAAAAGCAGGGGAGAAGCTGGGATGGGGCTGATGTGGGAAAATCCCCAGGAAACGGTTCCTACTCAGAAGATGGGGAGGAGGAAGGATTTAGTTGAGACACACACCTAAAGCTCCAAGGGTTATTGGAGCTTTAGGTGTGTGTCCAATTACCCTTGGAGCTCGACTCCAGGGGGAAAGTCCTTTTAATGGCTCCGTGACTCAGGGCCTAAGCGCCACGGTTTAAGGACACGCTCGAGTCCTAAGTCAATGTTTCCAGAACAAACACCCTCAAACCAGAAGTGGCCCCGGCTGCTGACACATCACGCCCCTCTCTCGGCCTCGGCCTAGTCCTGTTATAGGAATATTATTATCATTCCTGACCGTCCGCCATCCCGGCCCTGGCGGCTCTGATACCCCGTCAATGAGCTCATTCAGAGGGAGCCCCGTTTTGCATATTATTCTTAATAAACATTCATAGTACAAGCCATAATGGCCCTTTCAAGGCTGCTGCTTTGAATGCGTGTTAACAACAGACTGCCTTTGTGTACTCACATGTAAAAATACACTGGCCACCCTGTTGATACGCGGTGTATATATTTATAAATATTTATCACCTAGTCATGGCTGACATTTCCAAAATGCTGCATTTGAACTAGACCTCGTTTTTTCCTGTCTCCCAAGCCGAGAGGCCAGACGAGGTTAATTAATCCAATTTTGCCTAATAATGTGCGGCGTTTTCCGACCCCAGGCTTGATCTCAAGCCAGCCTGGGTGATGGCGACGTGCCCACAGCACCTTCTGGGGAAGCAGGAACAAGAAGCAAGTCGCAAATGAAACCCAGGGTTTGAGACTCGGGTTTTCCCCAGGGTAGGGGCTAAAGTGGTTTCACCAGCTTCTCTCGTAGTTGGTTCCCTCCCCTCTCCCCGCCCAAGCCCCTGGGAGACTCGATGATTCAGGATCGACATTCCAAACACGCTCCAGTGGATTGGGCTGGAACCGCGGGCTCTTCGTGCTGTGGTTGACACGAGAGGCCTTGGGTCCTCTCCTACGGCTAAACAAGTGTTGGATCTGGTATGGATGGGCCGACCTGGTCTTTAAGAAGGTGATGAAGTGCATGATGCAGACGCTTTGATTTCCTGGATTGGGCTGGCTGCACAAATCACCGCGGGCTGAAGAACACCGCTGCAAAGCCGACCTCTCGCGATCATCCCACGACCTCCGGTTTTGTGCATTTGATCCACATTCGGACTCGTCTTCCAACTCTCGAAGCTCGGAGGCATCTAAGCCAGGACAGTGTTTCGAAAGTCCTCAAACCACGTCTAAATTTCCGGAAGCCCCGACCATCCCTGGCCCATTCATTTGGGGTTCAGCTTTGCCTCAGTACCGCAGACACCTCTCTCTTCCCTACGATGCCTCTTGGCGTCTTAAAATCCTGTCAGCCAGCCCCTGCTCTCCATCCCCGTGTGGCCTCCCAGGTCACAGAACAAACCTCACAGACCGCCGCTCCAAGCTCATCCTGCCTCATCATCTCCAGGCTTGTCCCTGTCCAGCTCTGGAGGGAGTCAGTGAGATTTTCTATTTCACACTACCCTCCACCCCACATTCATCTTCACCCTCTTGTCACCTCTATCACGCAAACATGGGCTGCCACGCCCCAACATGACTCAGGCACAACCAATGGGGGACAGTAAATCTACTAAAAAGGAGCCAGGTGCAGGCCAGAGCTAGTTTGGATTTTAAACCATCTATTCTTTGGGTCACCTGTGGGCCACAAAGCCTTGTCAGCCCCTGGAGTTCGCTGTGAATTGTGCTCCAGCCGCAGACGCCTTTCTCACGTCGCCCTCAGAGATGGCTTGACTACCTCGTGGCAGTCCCTGGACCCACGTTCATGTCCTCATACCTTACAGCCACCAAAACAGCAATGGCGAGAAGTCAGAAATCTGGGGAAAATTCCCAGCCTGGCAGCCTGAGAGCTGCGTGACTTCGAGCAAGTGCCCTAAACTGTCAAAGCCATCATCTCTTTAAATATGAAATAGGGGTCATGAACTTTATCCCCAGAGCTGTGGCGAGTTCTGACTAAGACGACTGAGAGGAAGCACCGAGCACGTTGCCAGGCTATAGTAAGCTCTCAGCAAACCTCTGTTGAATCAGCAGCTGAGGAACTGAAATCTAGAAATGTCTTTCTGTTACTTAAAATCAGGTTCAATAACACCTTGGCGGCTCCAGAAGCTAAGCCTTCAAACTCGTAAAGCTAATAGGCATTTGTAAACACGAATGTCACCAACGGTTTTTTAAAACAAATGTTCCCCCTCGCCTGTACCCTATGGCACTTCATTAGTGCTCTGCAGTGTATTATCTTGTGCCAGGCTGGACTCCCTCTGATGACGTGTGTCATTAATGTCCCCGCTTTGATTTGTCCTCACAGGCCCTAACCCAAGGAAGCATTAATAACTATTTATGAATTAAGATGGGAATGGGTTCTCTTGTACCAGCCACACCTAATGTGTCCCTCAGATGCTCTCAGCCTCGCCTACCACTTGGGCCCTTGGCTGCAGCCTCAGTCAGCCTCAGTGGCAGACCAACTACATTGGCCCATGAGGTTTTACTGCTTGAGGCCAACCAGCTCCATGCCTGGAGGCTCTGGCTTCTCCTGACACTTATGGACTCACCAAAGAAGGATGAAATCTACAGCACAAGGCGTGGGGTCTGACCTCTACTCAGCTGGGAAGAAGTTGGATAAGGCAATTGATTGTAGAAGGGAGTTAACTGCCCTAGGGGCGGACATGGAGCAAGGGGAAGCAGGAGGTTGGAGGAAGCCAGGGAGATAAATGTCTTCTTTTTTTCCCTCTCTGGTGGACTGGTCTTGGGCGCAGTGACGTCGCAGGAATCCAGTGAATACATCTGCCAAGCAACTAGTCTGCCTTCATGGCTCACTGCATTGCTTCCCATCTACCTGGCCTCAGTTTCCTTTTCCTTCACTCTCACTGCCCAGAGATTGTACCTCCCAAGTAAAGCATTAGCACATAATCCTTGCCTCAGGCTCTGTTTTCCAGGGAACCTGGACTAAGACAAATCATTTGAAAGATAGAAAGACGCACAAGCCAAAGAAAAGGGAGAAGCTTTCTGAATTGAGATCGTGTAGGAGACAGAGGCCAGGATAATTAATACATCCACTCAGTGGGTTTCATTAAACTGCCTGGTGAACCTGATGCTATGTACTGAATATTTGTGTTTTCACAAAATTCATATATTAAAGCTCTAATTCCCAGAGTGATGGCATTTGGAGGTGGGGCTTTTGGGATGTAATGAGGTCATCAGAGTGGAGCCCCCACGAATAGAATTATTGCCCTTTCAATAAGAGTCACAAGAGAGCCTAGCTTGCTTTCTCTCTCTCCACCACAGGAGGACACAGTAAGAAGGCAGCTGTCTATAAACCAGCTTACCTGGTGGGCTCTGTGCAGCCCCCAGCAGGACAGTCCAGAAAGCCCTGCTCGCAGACCCCTTGTGTCAGGGACCGAGTCTGCATTTAGCTTCTCAGACTCAGCAAAGGAAATCCAGTCCAGGGCAGAGCATCAGAATATTTTCTCTTCTTCACCTGGTACTATTTTAAAATAATTAATACAGATGCGGTCCCATTGCAAAGAGTATCACTCTTGTGTAATGCTGAAAGTACAGTCAGACTAATGTAGGTGAGTGAGTTGGACAGGCAGAAGGCCCCCACTCTGGGCACACCTGTTCTGCGTGTGAGTGTGTGTAAGTCTCTCTCTCTTTCTCTCTCTCTCTCTCTTTTTCTCTGAGGTAAGTGGATTCACAACAGGGATCTAATCATATTTTTGCCCATGAATTCATAAGGTCACAAGCCCAACTGTGCTTCCACTTGACCAGGCCCTGCTCACCAACCCAAGAAAATGAGGAAGAAGTCAGCACCTGTTGAAAGATCCCAACTGAGGGCTTTCATAAGTAAATTATCAATTAAATTCAGAAGCTAATAGACTGTAACTCTAATAATAAAAACAGGAACATATACCTTAGCTGTGTAGCATCATGCTGTTTTCAAAATTCTTTTCCAGGTGCAATACGGGGCCATTTGATTACAACTGCAGAAACCACAAACCTCTGTAGCAGCCTTTTATTAAGCTGGACGATATGAAAAAGCAAGTCATGTACGTCAAAAACAGTTGAGTATCGGTAGGTTCATCCAGTTCAATGGATTTGACAGCCAATGCCCAAATTCTGCAGGAGAAGTAACGTGAGCACGCAAGGGGCCTTGAGAAGGTAAGAGCTAGAAGGAGAGAAGCAGAAAGAGGGGAAAGAAAGAGAAATGGACAGGAAATTAAATTGTACCAACAGTGACGACTTTTCCTAGTAATAAGAGTTCAGTGTGGTTTTGAGGTCTGGAATTTGACCTGTCTTCTGTCAACCAAAGAATCCTACTCCTACAATTAACACACTTTAAAGTAAGTATCTGACAGGTACTTGCCGACTGATGAATGAATGCAAAGGTGAACACAGGGAAGAAGGCGGCCGGCACCCTGACGTGAGAGGCAAAGAGGGAAACCGTGGCTTGTTGGTCTGCGCAATACTGGGGCTTAAGCCACTGCGGTTTCCAATGTGGAATAATTTGTCAGGTGACCTTGAATGAGACTGTTAACCCTCTTTTTGTTGCTATGAGCAAAGGGGATAATACTTATTCCATACAGGGCAGTGCTGAAGGCAGGTAATCATGATTGATCACTGGGAGTTTGGGGAAGGAAGACGGTATAATAAATACTAATTATAATAACCCTGCCTGGCTTCTAAGAAAAATGCCTGTAAAAAAAAAAAAAGGAAGGAAGGAAAGAAAAATTCTTCCAAATGAAGGCCTCGTGGGGCGGCCACGGGGCGTCACGCCTCGTACCCACTCACTCGTCTGAATGGACCCAAAGGGGAAAAGGCTCAGTTACAGTTCACGGCGGCCAGAGCAGACAGAAAACCTTATTTTTAAACATTCTTCTTACGCAAATTCATTTCATGTTTCGATTATCAAATTATCGCAATTTCCGATGAGTAGAATGGAGCCAAAACCCCCAGGAAAGTGTACCTTTCTTCACCTTATTTATGTAAATGATAAATATAAGCGCTTAAAATGTTCAGGTCGCAAGTCGGCCCCATGTAATAACTCTGATACGCGGAACGGCAGCTACTTCATCAGCATCCCTGGGCCCCTGGCGGACGCTCGTGTCCTTGAATGAATTTCTTCAGCTCCACGGCGCACTCTTGAAGCAAATGGGAACACGTTGCCCGAATGTTCAAGGAGCGAGCCCCTTCTGTCTCGGTTCTGTTTCTTCCCTCTTCTCCCCAGCACGCACGCGGTTCGGCTCGGCGTTTGCAGCCCAAACATGCCTTGCTCCGCAGGGAAGGGGCTGATCGGTTTAGGCTGCGGGCAGCCCAGTGAGGGGCGGTAATATGACATGTTGCATTCCTTCATATCACGGCCGTAATTGAACACACATGAAACCCCCCTGCACTGGTGACCCCGGAGTGTGCCACACACCTGGAAGTAGTGAGGTTCAATTAATGTGTCACCGCCACTAATAGCGGCTACCAGTGAGAACCACCAGCAGCCTTGGAACAAAGCAGAGACCAAAATGGAGTAAGCCCCAGGAGCCGCTGCTCCCAGCAGAGCTGCCCTGGACCAGCTCTTAAAATCTGGTTTTCCCAGGAAAACTATTTGCTCTTAATTACTCCAATTAATTTTACCTAATGGCTTTGTTTGCCTCTCACTCGAAGAGTTATTTTGGTGTTAAAATACCAAAATAGTCAACCTAGAGGAAATAACCATGGCCCAAGTAAATTTGTGTGATGATAACATTTTAAATTTAAAAAAAAAGGCGAGAAATTAAATATACTCTGAAGGGCAGGACTCAAACTGAGGAATGCAGAGTTAACATGATGAATTCTACCTTTTCGTTCCTATGTTCATTCCCCTGGGGCTTCTGCCATGCTGACGATGGCCCAGGGACACTGCAGGGTTTAGTGCAAAGTGGTCCGTGCTTTTTCAGAGCCCGCGGACTCGGGGTGAGTTGGTGCAATTATGTGGGACCAGTGCCAGGAGGCATGGGAGGGCCCGTAAGGGGTGTGGCGGAGCCTTAGCAGTGACCTGCCTCCTGGTCTACGGGCCCAGGAGGCTCCGCAGGAAATGACGTCTGAGCTGGAGGAGCAGGAGCTACCCAGGGAGGGAGGACGGGAGGGAAGGGTGTTTCAGGAGAGACCAGCGGGCAGAGGTGGAAGGGCGGAGAGAAGGCGAAAGAACTTGGGGTGAGGATGAGACAGAAGGGGGGCAGGCCCAGGTGTGACGGGGAGAGATTTGGAAAAAGAACACAGGAGAGAGGACTCAGCAGAGAACGACCATCTCTGAAAGTCCAGGAGCTTGGACTTTCATTCGGAGCCTGGTTACACTTCTTCGAGAACCTTTCTCTTGCACACACACACACACACACACGCGTGTGTGCGCGCAGACACACACACACACACACACACACGGGGTGGAGGGGGCACTAGCATACTAGAATTCTAAAGAGGGATAAGGCTACAATTTTGACATATTCTTGGAGGAAAAAAAGGAAAATTACAACACATTTTGTATTCGATGAATTCCGTTTAATTACTTCACGAGCCCCTGCAGCGACATGCCAAAGGTGAAAGGCAGCCGTGCTCCACCAAAGTGACAACTTCTCCCTGACCTTGCCCAGACCTCGTGCCCCCGACCTCGCCCACCACCCTGCCGTCTGGCCGGGACCGCGGGCTGGCTGTGGGATGCAGGGGATTGCGCTGGTTCTCTGAGCCTCCGGCTCCCCCGCAAACAAGGGGGTGGCCACTGAGGTAAGTGTGCACCTTGGCACTCGGTTGGCCTCTGGGGGGGACAGGGCCCTGGCCCACGCCTTGCCTGTGAGCCCCCTGAGGAGGAAGGCCTCCGCCACATGAAAACCAGTCAGGGCTGTGAAGGCAGGCTTCTGGGTAAGCCCAGTGTCTGGAGCAAACGCACGTTTATCTCTGCGCTCTGCTCAAATCCGACTGAAGCGAGAGGAAAGGCAGGAAAACCAGGGAATGTCCCCAAGGACAAAAAGGTCAGCAGAAAAAGCATCAGGAGGGAAGAGGAATTGATATTTGAAAGGTGAAAACCGAATGGACCAATGGTGTCTGACTCAGCAGGAGGTGCAGGGAGGGAGGTCGACCAGAGACAAACGTGCCCCTGTCCCAGAGCCACGGGAAGCCTAGGGAACAGGCAGCAGACGTCGCCGAAGGCGAGAAGACAATGTCAGGCTGAGAACAGAAGGACTGGCTGAAAGATGGTCCAGGCGTGGTGGGACCCTCAGGCCCCCTCCTCCAGCACATAGAATGGCGGGCTATCCACGCCCTCGACTCTCTGCTCCATGCCCACCCCTTCAGAACACTAGAAGTTTCTCTCTGACCAGTCAAACCAGAGAGACCCTGGATGCTGGATGCAGCTGAGGGCAGGACAAGCAGAAAGTGTGCTCTGTGAAGAGGAGACGGCCCCAGCCCCTGCGGTGTCCAGGGTCGTGCAGCCTCGCTGCGGGGGAAGGTCTTCTTAATTGTGCAGATGAGAATCCGTTTGGCGCTTTCATGACACACTGATCGCCACGTGTTAACGTGCCGTCCAGCCTGTTCCACCCTCTGCGCGGGCAGGAGTCCCGTGTAGGGGCTTGCAGGGAAGAGGAACTCGAGGATGAGCGTGGAGGACCCAGCAGAGAACTACCCTCCCAGTCTCCTGGGCCGGTTTGCATCCCAGGGAAAAGGTGAGACTGTGAGACTCTGAGCTCGGACAGGGTGCCTTCGAGGTCTCGTCCAAAGTAGTAGCCGCCCTCGCTGTGTGGAGGATCGCGGGTCTCTGTGCCAAAGATCAAGCTTTTCTCCCCCAGCGATAAACTTCCCCTTCCTCTGTGCGTTTTGAAGCTGGGACGCAGCCCCGTGGGTTCCACTGCCCTGCCCTGCGGCTGTCAGGCTCAGCCCATAGGAAACTGCCAGGTGTGAACAGGGACTGGGGACTCGCCCCTTCCCGGCTGCTCTTCCTAATGGCGCTGCATCAGCAGTGCCTTCGCCCCGGGGGCAGCAGCCGGTTCCTCGCTCTTCCATGCTCGGAGGACCAGCCTCGTTGTACCCACTCAGAGGGACAGCACCGGAGCTCCGAGCCCCATCCACGGGCCCCTCCTTTGAGCTTCTATTCTGATAAGCCTTTCCTGTCCTGCTTTCCTGACTGGCCCCCACCTGCAGCCTCACCGGGGGAGGCCGAGGATACCCGAGAAGCATGGATCACCGCCCTGGAAGGGGAGCCTTCTGTCCTAAGCCCCATGAGCCAGGGACTGACCCAACAAGGAATCGCTGGGTCCTGTCACGTGCCCCAGTTTTGCTGGGTGCTGTGCAAGTCACAAGACGTTTAAACCATGGGCCTGCCCAGCAAAGAGGGCGGCTGGGAAGAAAGGCTTTCTCAGGCCATGTGCAGACGCAGGGGAAGGACAGGGGTGACGTCGCCAAGGCTCCTCACAGGCTCATCAGGCTTAAACCAGCAGCTCCGGACATCTTCAGGGAGACAGAGAAGCCAAGGGCAACCCGCTCAGTTTCCTGATGGAGAGACAGAGCAGTGGGGAGGACATCGCTTTTCCAAAATCACAGAGCAAATTCCAGATGGGTGTGTGTCACGTTTCCAGAAATGGCCATTTTTTCCCCCCCTCAGAGAGCCACCAGAATGGCTAAAATGGAAAGGACGGACCACATCAAGTGCTGTCACAGGTTAGAGCAACCAGAACGCTCGCTCGCGTGGCTCGTGGGGGGTGTGTGTCGCTGCAACTGTGTGGGGGACGCGTGGCGGAGCCTACTCGAGCCGAACCTACAAAGACTCTGTGCCGGGCAGTTCCCCTCCTGGATGTGGTCCCGGATGTGGACCTGTGGGACACTTGTGTCCTCAGAGCCACGTACAAGAAGGTTCAAAGCAGCTCGATCCACATAGCCTGCCGCAGGAAACAACCCAATGTCCATTAATAGTTGAAAAAAATTTTTTTGTCTGATGGTCATACAATGGAATATAACACAGCGGCAAAAATAAATAAATAAACTATTTTTACAGGCGATAACATGTCACAGACTCAATGTTGAACAAAAGAAGCCACACCCCGAAGGGTACACACTGCAGAAGTCCACTCGTAGGAAGTTTAAAAACAGGCTGACCCATGGCGACAGAGGTGAGAAAGGCAGTTACTTTTCAGGTCGTTATTGGTAGTGGGGTGGGCGAGTGCGTCTGCTTGGGTATTAGAAGGGACCTGAGTGGTAGTGACAGAGGCACATTCACGTAGAGATGTCTATCCAGTCCTTTGCTTAATATTTCTGTACTTTACTACATACGGTTTATGCCTCAATAAAAAAGGGGGGGCAGAATAAAATTGCTCAGACATCCCCTGTCTGGTTTGGGTTCTCGGGGAGGCAGATCCCGAGACTGGGATTGTAGGCGCGTGGTTTTTTATTTCAGAGGCACGAGAGGGTGAGTGGCAGGTGGAGGGAGACGAGGGAAAGATGAAAGGTGAGCCGTGAAGCCAGCCCTCACGGGTGGTACCTGGGTGCGATTCCACAGGGAAACAGGGAAGCTGGCCAAGCACGCGCCTCAGAATCACCTCATGCAAGAAGCGAGGGAGCCGAGGTGTTTACATGTCTGCTCTGGAGAGTCGGACCTCGAGGGCAGCTGGGAGGGGTGCGAATGTTCTAGCACTCCCTGCCCGAAGGCTGCTGGGGCCAGCGAGCCCCCGCCCAGCTGAAAATCAGCCAGAGCACCCCAAATGGACACCCGTGGGGCACAGACAGCATCCATCACACTCCTGTGATACAAGTCACACAGTTAGTGCCCACTCGTTTAGGGAACTTACCAGGACAAAAAGTTGACTCTGCATTCCAAAATGGTCTTGAAAGAAACGTGTGTTTAATTGCATCACCATCCGCGCGCACTCAGAAACCAGAGACACCGATGTGCTGGTGAGAAATATCAGCCATGCAGATTCTCAGGGCCCCAGCAATGACCCCAGGGCCTCGTGGAAGGTCTCAGGCCCCCAGGACTCAGTGTATCAATCATTAGCGTTCTTTCGGTTGTGGGCCGGGCCAGCTGCTGCCGATGTCAGAGCTGCCAGGGCTAGGGAGTGGGGGCCCACATTGATGGATGATAACTGTCAAATCACCTTAGCCGCCTGAGGATAGAGTCACATTTTGGTCGGAATTAAATGTGATGGAGGAAGAGAAAAAGTGCTCATTGTATATTCACTATTGTCCTCACTGGCCCATAACTGTCACCCACTGGCCCTGACAGAGCCAGCTTCTGCAAAGGACATGGCCATCCGCCTTGCCCACAGCTACGGCCATGCAGGACTTTTTGTGTGGCTGTGTGGGTACCCCATGCACCCTGCCACTGTGCTGTCTCTGAAGCACTGTAAAAACCTGAGTATTCAGTGGCCTCCGGCCTCACCTGGAGGGGCCGTGAAACAGGCTGGTGCGGTGAGTGTCAGACCCCCACTGACGTTGTGGTTGGCGGGTCAGATGTTCTTTTTCCTAAAACTTCAATTAGCTTTCACATTCCTGTTTCCAGTGTGGGTGGGATATATCAATCATGCCAAATCAAGGCAAATTCCAGCTACTCACCATTTAAAATAGTCACTTTGAAGAAACTCTTCAGATAATTTAGAGTTTTCGGGTCAATTCCAGGCTTAAGTCTTAGGGGATTCCGGGAGCTTCTGCTCCTTGTCTGCCCGCTCTGGTCAACCCCGCTTTCCTGGCGCTGGCGAAGCCCCTCTAAACATCTCGCCCCTCTTCCGGCCGAGTCTGCCTTCCAAGCCACCCAGAAATACACACTCCTCACCCATACCCCATTGGGCTGGGGAGGGGACATCAGGGCCCCGGTCAGGGCTGGGCGCACGTCCACCTTCTCTCTTGCCTTTCTCCCGCATCCTGGGGCTTCAGTGTTTTGTCTTAAAAAAGAGGTCATTCCCCCCACTCCCCGCCACCCGCCACTCCCCACCCTCCGCCCCAACCTGGCTGTGTGAAGCAAACACAAGACCCCAGGAGGGTCCCAAGTTTGACCATTTGCACAGGGTCATATGCATGACCTGGAAGGAGCCATCCTTCCTCCAACAAAATTCCATCCGAAACAGCACGTAACTTGAAGTCCCTTCTCTCTAGAAGTCTTTTTTTTTTTTCTGCCTATGTCACAGAGAACAGTGTCCGTGGTGCCCATTTTGTCTGTTAAAGAATCCGTTTCTCCTTCTTCTTTCCAATTACCTATGTGTGTTGTAAAACTAAAAGGAATTTCTCTTAACGATATTTAATCAAATGCAAAACAGGACAGAAATTTTGACCCAAAGAAGAGCGAGGCTGGATACACGATTAAATAAGACAGAAGAGGATATGTATGCAAACGAAGTGACAAAAAGAAAACGGGAAAGGTCAAGCGGTCGGGGTGACAAGCAGAAGAGCCGAAGAAAGAAGGAAATGAATAGGAAACTGAGGACAAACACCTGAGCAGAATCACAGGCCCCTGACTTGTAGCAGTGGGGACCCAGGCGGGGTGTGTGTCTTGGGCCAAATGAGCTTTCATTTCCGGAAGTCTATAAAGCAAGAGGTAGTTGACGCTGGCCACCAGCCTAGAGCCTCAGTGATGCCTCACTCGGTTTAAATGACCCCCTGATCTGTCAGCCCTGCCAGCCTCCTGGCCTTTGTCTCAGCTAAAATGGCCCCAGGGAGGACGCATGCCATTTCCACTGTCACAAAGCTCCTCTCGGCCTCCCCCAGAGCTGAGGCCTGAGCACAAACTCCATGGTGCCCCCTCCCCCAAGGCAGGAGCCGCATGACTCTGGCCCCCAGATCTGGCCTGACCTGACCCACGAAGGTTCTAGCAACTGCTGGGAACTACAGCCCAGAAGGGTGGAGTAATCTTTGCCCACGAGGGACAGGAAAAGGGAAAGGGGCTTATTGTCTCTGACTTATTTTCAAATGATTCAGAGAGAGCAAAAATGAATCTAGGTAAAGGGTATATGAGAGCTTCTTAAACTATTCTGGCAACACTTTAAATTTTAAATTATATAAAAATTAAAGTTATAAAACATTCATTCATTTCATTAAAAGTTCACTTCCATAAAAGTCTGCATTAATTAGGAGATGCAATAAAATGTTCAAAGAATTATGCAAACTTTGAACAAGCACTGAACAAGCAAAGAATGCATATGCTGAAGCCGTACTGTGGGCAAGCAGAAACCAGCACTAGACAACAGTTCAGAACAGTCCTTGATCAGCTTATGCGCCTGAGGTCAGGTGTGATGGGTCATGTGCAGTGCATGAGTAGACGCTGCACAAAGTAAAATGCATGAGAGTCAGGGGCACCTGTGATCTGGTCATGTAAGGAGCACAGATCCTCTTATGAGTCCTGAATCTGTGCGTGGCTGGAGAGTACTGTCCCCCGTGACCCCAGGGCAGCTGCAAATGGCAGCTGAGATATTATTTCTCCTTAAGCACAGGTGTCTCCCCTTAGCATGGAACTTTCCATTTCTACTAGGATACAAGGAGGAGCGTTGGTAGACATACTGTGATGCACACTTCCTGAATGCAAGTCATTGATAGTCAAGCTATGCATCTTTCAATTCAGGCTATCTAGGGACATGCACATATTTTATCTTATGGTCATGACTATAGTATTTCAGCATTTGACATTGCAAGTTGAACTCGTGTTTAATGCAGGAACTCTGGGGAAATTTGACTGATAGGCTAGATTGTTAATATTTTTAAGGAAGAGCTCACAGTGCTCAGATTGGACTCAAAACAGTGGAAATTCTCTCCAAGTAAATGTGTAAGTAGCGAGTGTCTACAAACCGAGCAACTCACCAAGCACTCCACAGGACAGGAGCCCTCTCTGAGTGAGTAATCTTGGCTTTGGTTCATGCTCCTCCTGACCTACTAAATTGTACAAGGGTATCGGTCACTAAAAGCTAAAATTAACACTTCATGGGGCTTGCCAGGGAGTTCTGATATCTCCACTGGAAACTCTCCAGACCAATATCCACTGGTGTCGCCCTGGGAAACAATTAAGATTTGAGTTCCCTGCCTTGGTTTTCCCAGCCATTGCCATGTGATGACCCTGCTCTGGGCACATTGACTTAACAAATATTTACTGGGCATCCACTGTGTGCCTGGTATAATGCTGGGCGCTGGGGCAAAGAGGTGCATAGGACAGACAGAGAACACACCCTGGAGTCAGGATAGCTTTGGTTTCAAAAGTCATCTAGATTCCAGACAGTGGAAGAGCTCCTAGTGAAAGCAGCACTCCACACCAGTTTAGTGAGAGCTGGTTTCAATCCCAGCTCTGTCCTTTACCAGCCATGTGTTCATTTAGAATCTGTGGTCATTTAGAAATGGCCAGGAAAGAAGCAGCAGCAGCTGAAATGGGAGAGTGAAAGTTCTTCTTTTTTTTCAATCAGTTTGTAACTTAAATATATGAAAGTTACGAACTGATTTTAAAAATCTGTTTAAAGCATACACGTCTTAAGCATACAGCTTGATGAGTTTTTCACATGAATCCCATGTAACCGCCACCTGGATCAAGATATAGAATATTTCCAACACCCCAGTAGATATAAGTTTTAAAGTGAAAATACCAAAAGTCAAATCTTGGGACGTATGTCAGGGTTACCACAATCAGTCCTGCCTGGTGGCCGGACCCTTTCCTCTCCTCTGGTGACCAAGAGCACCACTTATAGACTGGTCATGGGAGTGCAGATGGAGCCTGTAAATCTGGCTTGGCACAGTTTTATCGTGCACTAAGCAACTGGTCAACCCAAGAATGAACTCTGCAGTCCTGCCCTCTTCTTGACACCAAATTCAAAGTCCTAGTTACCCAGGCCAGATTTTCCCTGTTGTAAAGTGTACTATATCATTTATCATAAAATTGCTATATGACTAAAAAAAAAAAAAGTTGGAATGATATAGCAGCATTATTTATGTAGCCCAAAGGTGGAAAGAATTCAATGTTCATCAACAGATGAATGGATAAACAAAATGTGGTCTGTCCATACGATGGAATATTATTCAGTCATAAAAAAAAAAAAAGAATGAAGTCCTGATATGCATTCCAACACGGATAAACTGTGAAAACATGCTAAGGGAAATAAACCAGACACATAAGACCACATACCATATACAATTCTGTTCACATGAAAATCCAGAACAGGGCAATCCAGAGACAGAAAGTAGGGCTGGCAGTGGAGATGAAGGGTTGGGAGTTACAGCTAATGGGATTTCTTTTTGAGGGGATGAAAATGTTCTCAAACTGACCATAAAGATGATTGCCCATATCTGTGAATATACCAACCACCACTGAATAGCACACTTCGAATGGGTGAATTATACGGTATATATATCTCAATAAAGCTGTTTCTAAAAAAGAAAAAAATGGAGGCAATGAAAAATAAATTGAACAACCATTCGTAATCTTACTACCCAAAGATACTATCAACACTTTGAAGAATATCCTTCTGGTACTTCTCTCTGTTTAGTTTTGTGTTTTTTTACCTAACTGTGATCATACAATATGTAGTTTTATAGTATTGTCCTGCTTTCCAATGTACATCAGTGAGGATTTAGTTGCTAATAACAGGAGTTGCTCAAGCTATTTTAAGCAAAAGAAGATTTAACGAAGACTTTGGTGCTTACAAAATTGTTGGAAGAACTGGAGAAGAGGCCCTAGGCTGGATGTCCAGGGATAGACAACACCATAGAACTGACCACCCAGGGCAGCCGCCAGCACAGCCCATCAGGAAGCTGCTACTGTGACCGCTGAATCTTGTTAGCAGTAGTAATCCAGGGATCTGAAAACTACCACTGCAACTGCTGGCTTCAGAGCAATGCCATTGGGATCTCCACTAACACCACCACACACACACACACACACACACACACACACACACACAACCATGCCTATCAATAGAAACTACAAAGGCCATAGAAGTGTGACCTCCACTTTACTTCTCAAATAAGTGTATTCAATTGGTTACACTTAAGTCGGTTCGAGAACCCTAGCTGCAAGGGAGTCTGGAAAATATGATTACCAGCTCTCCAAGATCTGTACTCTAGGAAGGTATTCGTCCATACCATACTGTTATAAACTTTTGAAATATTTTTAAAGTTGTATAACTTTTCATTGAATATATGTGTGTGTGTGTATATATGTATGTGTGTGTGTGTGCGTGTGTATGTATGTGTTTCTATCTATCTATCTATATATATATCAACACTTAATTCATCAACTCCCTCCCATTTAGGATTATTTGATATTAAAAATATTACTATTCCAAAGCTTGCTATTATCAACAATGCTTGTGATGATAATGCCAGTAACAACAACTACAGTTTATTGGATACATCCTCCTCCCAGACCATGTGCTACGCCCTTTATGTTGATATATTTGTCATTCATTTCTTAGTTAATGTTCATAATCTCCTTAAGAGGTAGCCATTATTTTTATTGTACAAATAACAAAACTGAGAGTTAAAGAAAAGTCGAATCTAAATTTGACACCGAAGCTTATACCCTTAACCATTACACAAATACGCATGGGGAAGTGGGGGAGGCTTTTTTCCTATTAGAAATGGTTTCCGGAGGACAAATAATCAGAAATAGAATCAGTGGTCCAAAACTGTGAACATTTCTAAGGCCCTTGAAACACATTAGCAGGTCAGACTCTCAAAGTCACTGTAAGGACTGAGAACACCTCAATGGCAGGGACTCGCTTTTGTCATGCAAATGCCTGGCCGGTTGCCTGGCACACTGTGGCCACCAGCCACCCCACGACTATTTCTTAAATGAGTAACAGCGTGCGTGCAAGTAGTTCGTGAGGACTCTCCAATTCAGAGCAGGCCATTCCTTTTGACGGGTAAAATAACAAGCTGCTTCTAAGTTAGTGCAGCTCCGGACTGCATATGAAAGAGGAACATGCAGCCCTCATCTGTTTATTTTAGCCACCTTCGCACGCCAGGTGACTCACCACACGGGTCCTGAATCGGTTGACTGTGAAGAGGTCTAAAATGACCTAATAAGTCACGCCACAGCTCATCTGAGTGACCATGCACAGGGCTGGAAATCAGGAGCATTTTTTTAGTAACTGCAAACTGCTTCCGTTTGGATTATTTACTAAATTGACTGCCCTGTGAAATGATAATTCTCCATATAAATATTAGCAACTGACATATATTGTTATAGTCTACCAGTGCCCGAAGAGTGTTAGACTGTAAACCCAATGCCTTCAGAAGTTGCATTAACCAGTGCAGGCCACTGAAAAGCCTGGACAAGTCCTGCCCTACTTCTCTACCAGGAAGATGAAGCAGCATTCATGCACACGTCACAACCGGCCGAAGGAAGGGCTTTGTATGGCTGAAACCTTGGGACCTCCATGTACTGCTTTTCCCTGTAGAGCAGGATGGTTTGTCTTGGGAATTTCACCAAGGTTGGCCAAACCACCTGATGAATGCCTATAACCAGGTGGGTCTATGTTCCATTGGGTTTTTCTGTCTTTCAGACTGTCACGTGGGGTTTTCAGACTTTCTTTCCTCTGAAAGATATCCTTAGGTTTTTAAAGATGCTTCTTTTAGTGCTACCTTACTCATCTCTTGGACTCTTTAAAGGGATGGTTTTATAACTTGCATTTTCAATATAGAAAATACGTAGAGAAAACTCAGACGTCCTTTGGCTCACGTCCCCCACGCTGTTGTCACTTCTATGAAGTTGTAGCAGGTCCTGCCAGCACGGTCAGAGGAAAGCTGGGAGGCGGTATTACACAACCAGATCTTAATGATTTTATTTAATCCACATGGCCTAAAAGCATGCTGGAACATAACTTCCCATAATTTTTCTGGTGATTTCTATGAATCACTTTTTAATTATGAAAAATGTTTTGAGAGACACTCCTGAGAAATTTTACCCACGGTTCCCTCAATGATCATCCCATGAAGTATCTAAAGCGAAGCAGCTTCCACGGCTGACACAGAAAATCAGTTCTAAAGCATGGATCCCTAACAGATCCATCACTCTTCTTTGTTGGGAACGAATCTCACGATTCACACATGCAAAGGGTCACTGAGAAACTCAGGTTAACAAACGTAACTAGAAAAATACATTTACTGTCAAATAATGTTCAAAGGATTTTGTAAAATATGATTTTTTCCTAACTTCACTTGGAGCCTTTTTTTTTTTCCTTTAGTTCTAAGTAGGAGCTTTCTCTGTGTGTCTAAATCATTGCCTTTCTACCCTCGACAAAAGCTTTTCAGCCTTTACAGTATCGGCTATGCCTATAGCAGGAAGGATCCTTGCCTCTTATCCAGACCATTCGGATATTAAAATGTTTGTGCAAGATACTGGGCGTGAATTTCCATTTCTGGAATTCACTTTAAGAAAATCCAACTGCTGGATCTCACGCAATCAAGCAGGGTCCAAGTTCAGCGCCTTAAAGAACGGATGGGTGGGGCTGGCCTTGGAATTCCAGCCGCTTTTGCAGGTGCAGCTCTCCTGGCTTCCACTTTCATTTGTCAGAGCTGACAGCTTCTCCAGAAGTGATGATGTAGGCATCAGGCTAAACAGAAATATAAATAAGTCAATTAGCTTTCAAGGGAGCACCCCGTATGCTGCCTAAACAGGAGGGTATTTTCTGGTCAATTACTTTGAGTTCAATAAACACTAACATTACTTGTGCCTAGGTAAGAATGGCGCTGATCTTTTTCTTCCCTAGCCCCCAACTGTCCAGGAAGCAAAGCAAATTCACAGATGAGCTTTCCAGTACTCACTACCTTGTTTAAACGACTTAAAAGTTGCTTGAAGCTGTCTGCGCGCAGGCGCACGACGTAGAGGGCTCGGACGCGAATGGGATGTGGCGCCTGCGGCCTGGCCAGGAGCGGCCGGTGTCTGTCACCCAACCGCGTTCACCTCCGCGCTTTTCTTCCCCTCCCACGCCTGCTTGTATTTACTCAAAAGTTAGATTTCTCGGTAACCTCTTCCAAGCGTCCACCTCTCCCGTGCCCCACGCCCAGCTCAGGGCCTGGCAATGAGAAGGAACTCTCAGAAACGAAATGCGAGTGAAACCAGGTCTCGCACCGCCGTAAGAAAGCGGTTCCACTGGGGTTCCACCTCGCGACCGCGGAAGCTCTCGCAGGACACTCGCACCCCGGCCACCCCTCTCTCCGGTGCAGAGGAAGTTCCCCCGAATATGAAAATCTTCCCGAATATGAAAATCTGCTCGTCCAGCGAGAAATGCGCCGGCGGGATCACCCGCCTGGTTCAAACGCTTCGGGCAGAGACGCACAGAGAAGAATCCCGCAGTCAGATGACTTCATGTCATTGTCTACACCGCAGGGCGAAAAGAGCGTTGGTGCAATAACCAAGCCATCTTGTTCCCGCCCTGTTTCCGGTGCTGGAGTTAGGGCCAAAATTATTCATCAACCGCACAGTTTGAAATGACCCTGTAGTTTATCAGCTAAGCGATGCTTTTGCCAGGGAAAATACTCGTGAACTGAGAAAAAATCTTAATTTTAAAAAGTCTTTCGTTGTATACGAAATTGTGTTCTATACCGTGCCTCCTCCGCCGGGGTATTTGCTCTGGCACCTGAAGGGAATTCTGTCGCTGGGCAGTTAAAAGGGGGTGAGGGACCACGGAGAGAGTTGGGCCTCCTTCCCCAATCCGGGACCACGCCAGGTGTTCCCCAGCACCATCGCCTCGGACCGCTGGGCCGCCAGCGCGAAAATCTTACTAGGGATCCGGGCTAGCTACAAGCGCGCGAGCTGGGGTTGCCTCAAGGGGCTTTGGAAAAGCCTAGACGAAAGCGCCAGCCTCTGATTCCCGCCAGACGTCCCCCCACCCAAACGCACTGGGTCCCGCTCTCTCCCGCCGGCCCCACGCGGGTCCCAGTACTTTAAAGACACAAACTGGTCACTCTGGTTCCTACTCCCAAATGGAAAAAAATGAGGGCGGGAGCGGGGGAGCGGAGCGGGGCGGGAGCGGGGGACATGCATACGAGGTCCGCAGGGCCCCACGAACGCACACGAGCGTCACGCACAACTCCCGACCTGCACAGCAGCACCGCGCACCAACCCCGCCCCTGCCAGTGCACAGTGGGGCTCCACGGGGTTCTCTGCCCAGCCGGTGAGCACTGAGCGCGCATGCTATGGAGCCCTCGCCCCGTGCGTACTGACTCCCTTCTCCCAATGCTCGGATCCGCGGTGTTCATTGAGCTCGCCACCCTCCCTGCTCACTGAGTCCCTGGTGCGGCTGTGAGCATTGCGCCCCCTTCCGCCAACTAGCCCCAAACCGGCTTCTAACCCCGCAGGCGGTCTCGAGACTGCGCGCCAAGACCTGGAACCACACCGCCAAGTACTCCCGGAACGAGCCCCGTCGGGGCCCGCGCCCAGCGCTGGGAGTAGGCGTCACGAGTCCCATCTGTGGAATTAAGAGCTCTGGGGACAGCGAAGCCCGACGCTAAGCCCCTTCTGGCCTCCCGGGTCCCCGAGTGTGGCCCGCAGCTCCCAAGCGAGGTTTCGACCCGAGGCGGGGAGAGCTGGCGAGGGGCCCGGCCACCGCCTCCCTGCCTGGCCGGATGGCACTGCGGACCCCACACCCGAGGGGCTCCGCGGATGCTCAGATCTGAAGTCCGGCTTTGGCACGCCCGGAACCCTGGCGGACAGCCCTCTGCGGTGGGTGTCACCTGCTTCTCCTCCCCCGAGGGAGAGTGTGTTCCCGGAGACACAGGTCTCAGGAAACTCGCCTTCCACGCCGGCCTTTAAAAGAAAAGAAAATATTTAAAAAATAAGAATCCGCACGAAGCGGGAAGATGCTCACGCCCCGAGTTAGGGCGGCAGCGCGCGCCCAGGCGGAGCTGGAGGGGGCCAACCGGGTCCTGAAGCCGGCCCATCCGCCGGCCTTTCCGTAACTTTCTCTATTAAATTCCCAACAAATTAGCATGCCTCTTTTACAGATTTTGTTAGATTAGGAGAAGGTTCCCCAATGTTCGCTTCGCTTTGCAAATAGTCCCCTTATATTAAATGAAACGAGTTTCTATCTTTAACGCATGATAGTAGTCCACATTATAGTCAGCCTTATATTAGGGGTTGCCTATTACTATTATTACCTGCTAGGAAAATTAAAAAAAATAAAAAACACTTAAGTCCACCGTGTTCGTGCTCTCTTTGATGTGCAGAAATATTTATCTCTGGTGGATAGGTTTGGTTTTGTTTTGTTTTAAAAGGAAAATTTTTGGTTGACGTTTTATAAAGGCGGTTCCAGCACCGTCCTTGATGAATGAGTTGGTTTTCAGATTTCAAGGCGGTGTGTAATTGATAAAACCACTGAGGAGTTTCAGCGCACACACGAGTAAGACTCGTCCAGCTCCAGGGTTTCTAGAGGCGATCTGGGTCTCGCTGGAGGCGAAAAGCGGGGCTTTGCTGGGGAGCGGATGGGTGGCCTCTCCCTGAACCGGGATTTTGAGGCGATGTTTCCTTTAAACCGGGCGGAGAGCCCTGCGGGAGAAGACAGGTGGGGCTCCATGCGGCGGGGTCGTGGACGGGTGGGAAGAGGTGGGCGCGGGACCCTGGCTCCCCTCTTCCGAGGACGCAGATCCCTGGCTGGTCCCGGAGAGCTGATCCTGGGCGCAGGGCGCTGCCCGCGCTCCCGAGAGATCCTCGCCCTCCCCCAAGCCACTGGACGTCTTCGTGCATTGCGAGGGGCGCACAGAAGTCCCCGGCACCTTTTCGGAGATGCGAGAGAAAGCCGGGCCAGGCCTGGGAGGCAGGGAAAGAAAATGCAGAGAAAAGGGCCACCCTCTTACCCCCAGGTAAAATTAGAAGAAACTTTCTGCCGCCGTTTACCCAACCCAGGCGCGGCTTCGATGGCTCCCTGGGCCTCGCTTGGGGACCTTGCTAATTACTATAATTAATAACTGGAGCTGGCACTGTTTTTGTTCCCCTAAATTCACTGCCTTGAGGGAGAAGAGAAGTAGGCAGCAGCTAGTTATTTCATTCTTCGGACGGGAGGCATTACTGTGGTCGGCCCCTCGGAGCCCCCAATCCCAGAACCCCAAGAGTGCTGGACAACCAAGTCTGAGGATAAGGATCACACTCTTTTGGGAATCCCCGAGAGCAGAATCAGCCTCGAGCAGGCGCCCTGGGGTGCCTTTGCCGTGCCTGCCCCCTCCAGCCGAACCCGGGCACCCCCGCCAACAGCTGAACCACATACGAAAGGGTCCCTGGACCCAGCACGCAAAGGTGGAGCTGCCCTAGTTAGCGTCAGGTAATCAGATCGTCAGACGCCCGCAGACCAACCTAAAAGCAAACACTTTCTCAACAGTGTGGCTTCCAGTGAAATAGTTTATTAAAAAACAAACAAAAAGATAAAAAGATAACTTTTCACCCTACAGGACTTGGGAACCAGTCCGCAGAGCCAACTACTCTGTTGGCCACCCCAGGAATGAATCATTACAAATTGTCTTGGGTACCTGTAATGACTTTTAACAACAAATAGTAGTAATGTCGCCTTTGCCTGATCCTTTCTGAGAGTAGTCGTGACCCCAGGAAAAGTTGGTCGCGTCTCCAGGGGGCTTATACAAAGAAAGAAGTGAGAAATCAAGGCACTCTTCAGCCAAGTTAAAACTAAAAAAGGTTCCCAGCCATGAAAACGTCTTAGGGCACTGGGCACAAGCAGGATTTCTGGAGTAACTAACTTAGTTGCCTGTGTAGACCAGGGCTTATGTATAGAATAGGTTCGAATTTCAGCAGCCCTGCATTTTCTGGGTTTTCCGTTGCCTCGGTTCGCTCCAGCGGTTGAAGTTCTCCTTAAACACCACCTTGGAAGGTCGAAATCCCTTCCCCCAAATCTCGTGCAAGGAATGGAAGGAGTCCTCCCCCAGCCCGCACCCCCTTAGTGGCAGTCCTTTACCCCCTTCTGCCACAGCTGCAGCCTCTCCAGGAGCCCATCCCCGATGGAACATCTGCGCGTTTCTCTCTTGATCTCACGCGAAAGCGGGTTTCCGCGGGGGATGGGCCTCAGGTAGGCGCCGGGCGCGGCCTGGGGAAAAACAGTTGCGGAGCATCTGAAGCGGAAAATCCAAGCAGATGTGGGCCGGCCTGGGCCCGCCCCTTTCCTCTTGGGGCCTCAGTTTCTTCCAGATCAGTTTCCTAATGGAAAATTTCTAAGAGGTGGGGGTTTGTGCAGAGGCGTGCTGGTGAGCCTCCGGGTGCTCCCAAGCGAGCGAAGCAGGACTTGCTGGGGGTGCCGGCGCCCCGTAAGCTGGCCGCGCACCCGAAGCTCGCAGCCTCAATGTGTCTGACCCCTCATCTCACCCGTCTTCTTCTTGCCCCCAACTTCCCATCATTCCAGATTCCGCAGGCTCCTTCCGGGCCAGTAGGGGAACCGCGGGTCCAGGGCAATGCCCAGGTCTTGGGGGTCATTAGTTCCGTCTGAGCCTCTCCCCTGAGTCTCCAAAAGCCGGGTGAGGAGCTCGGCTTTAGGCTCAAACCATAGACCGGGAGGGAGGCACCCCTCGCACCAAGGGCCTGGGAGCAAAAGACACGCGGCCGGTGTCCCAGTCCGAGGCCACCGCCAATCGTCCTGATCAGAAATAGCACGTGTTTAGTGCTTTTCCCAGTATATACAGAGCTTCCAGCCTGTGGATGTCTGTCCTGAGTGTCCTCCTGCTTCGAGGAAGAGAGAGAGCCTCGGTATGGTCCCAACCAGGTGGTTCCACACAGACATCACTATCCTACCCACCTGGGAAACTTCGGGGGCCGCTCCCAAGAGCTTTGGGTACTTTCTGTGGGGGAGTGGAAGAGACCAGGCCGCTGTGTGTGTGTGTGTGTGTGTGTGTGTGTGTGTGTGTGTGTGTGTGTTGAATGCATGTGTTGGGGTACACAATGGGAGGTATACGATGACCGCTCGGGGTAGGCTTTGGGCCTGAAAGTGTCCCACACCACACATCTGCGAGTCTCCAAACATGCCATTATGCTACTTCCGAAACCACGCGATCCGAGCCTGTCTTGCCGATGAGAAAACAACGGCCGCCACTGTGAAAAGCTGGTAGCGAGATCTCAAGTACGCTTTCCCGTAAAATCCTGGAAATTTAGTTCGAGAAAAGTTTCTGTCCCTGTTACTCGTCGGGTTTCTCCCACTTCCACTTAGCCATGTTCCTGCGATCCGCGTAATCCCTTTCAAGCCCGGGAGGAATTCTCTCGGGTCCATGATTGAGGATCGGAAATCGTGGGGGCGAGGGAGCGTTAATTCCTCCCAAAGCCAGGGAGGTGCAGGAGCGCACTCGCGGGCGGCCTGCGCTAGTAGCGCCGGGGCCCAGACGACAGTTCCTTTTCTCCTGGAGCCTCTTCTCCCGCAAGCCCAGAGCCGACAACTGTCCACGCTGCCCGGAGCGGATAAGCGGGCGCTGCGTTCGGGCACCGCATACCCGCGCAGCTCGCCCGCGGCGCGGACGCCTTGCGCGCACTGCTGGAAACCGAAAAGCGCTCCTGGATCCGAACCCCCAAGGGAAAGTGCTGGTTCCTCCGTGCGCCAGGCGTTTGGGGGTTGCCACCAACATCCAAGCTCTCCTGGCTTTGAGATTTCGGAGCACCAGCCCCGTCCCCTCAAGGCCACGGCTGTAGGTTCGGCAGGGTGCAGGGCCAGGTGGGGGCCGAGCCGAGGGAGCTACGACGCCTCCAATCGCCGCCGAACATCCGACCTTCAGAGGGATTCTTGGAAAAGATCAGAAGCGCCTTCTACAGAAAAGGTGTTCGTAGGCCCGGCCCTCCAGGCCCGCGGGAGGGAAGCGGGTACCAGGTCACTGTGGTGCAGTGAGGGCGCAGAGCAGCAGACTCCTCCCGTGCCGCGGGAGAGTGAGGCGACACCAAGAACAGAGATGTTTGCGCCCGGCCCAGTGGCCACCGCGTATCACCGCAGGGCGCCGACGTCCAGATCAGACGCCCCACAGTCCCACAGCCTTACACCCTGCAGCACACGGCCGAGGAACCCCCACGACACTGCGCCCGCATCCACTGCGGCTGCCCTCTGACCCCGCGCCTCTGCACCGCACTCAGAGGGGCCGGACTCCTATAAGAGGTGGGGGTTTGTGCGACCGCCACGGCCAGAATGTAAGGAGGACCCCGCCCCCGGTGGCAGGAGCGGGAGGGGTGGCACTGGAGGAGTCTGGCAGCCCAGTGTGGCCGGGAGAGCGCCGGGACACCCCATGGCGCCGTAACCAACTGCGCCTCCCCACTGCGACTCCCTCTGGTCCCTTCACCTTGGCGCCCACCAGGGCTCGCCCGATGATCCTCGCTCAGTGACCCTCGATCTGAAGCAGCCACCCCAGCCCCGATTCCCCCACATTCCGGCTGCGTTGGGTCGGGCTGTGGGAATCCAGGCTGTGGGCCCAGTTCCCGCGGCCGCCCTGGGAGAAGCCTGGCCGCGCCAGGCGAGGCTCCCCGGCCCCCTCCCTCTGTCGGGTCCGCGCGTCCCCGCGACCTCCCGCCCCCCAATCTCATTTCTCTCCCGCGTTTCGAGGACAGAAAGTGCAGATGGGTCACTTCCGAGCCTTTCCCGCGCCCTTTCCTGAGGCGTCTGGGGCGGGGGTGGGGGGTGGCGGGGATGTTTTTCTCCTACTCTGGCCTCCCCGCATTCGGCTCTCCCGCCTGTGAAGTGGGGTGGACGAGGACGCGGGACCAGAGCGAGCTCGGAGGGGTCCGTCCTTCCTCGCAGGGCACTTGGCCGGCGGGTCGCGCTGCCTCCCTTGCCTGGTGAGCCACAGAGGAGGTCTTGGCATCCCTTCCTTCCTCCCTCCTACGCTCCTCCCCGCCTCTCAACCCAGCGCCCTGATCCCGCAACCCGCCCGCCGGAGCCGGTGCCCGCGGCGCGCCGTGCGCACTCACCACGACTTCCTTGAGCCCGGGCGCGCGCCGGTCTCTCCCGGCGGAGTCCCTGGAGGCAGAGACGCGGAGGCGCGCTTGCGACTCCGGGGCCGCGGTGGGGTCGGGAGGCGAGGCTCGCCGCCCCCGCCCCCGCCGCGGTCCCTCCCCCCGGCCCCCCCTCCCTGGGCCCCGGCAGCCGACTGCTCCGCCCGAAGGCGGGTCCGCCATAAACAAACGCAGCTCGGTCGCACGTGGGCCGTGGAGCTGCTGCGCCTCGCGACAGATCTCAGGCTCCGGGCGCCGTGTCTCCAGGCACAAGGAACCGCCGGGGAGGGCAGGAGAGCGCGCCCGGGCCGGGCACTAGCCGCCCCCGTCCCGGCTCCCCTCCACTCCCTTCCCGCTCCATGGCTCCGCGGCCGCCGCCTCCCTCCAGCCTGGAGGGGCCTCGGGGCAGCGGGTCCGGACACGCAGTCAAGGACTAAACGGCACCGCCGCGTCCTCGCTGGCCCCTTTCCGTCGCCTACGGAAAGCTGAGGTGCGGGAGAAAGCAGGAGGAAGGAAGAGCGAAGAGAAACGAGTGGGAAGTCGGTGCTCTGGTCACCGCGGGACAGTCCAGCCCGGAGGAGGCTGCGCCGGCGACGGCGGCGGGCGGAGCGCGGGGCGGCGCCGCTGGGTTGCACGGAGCTCCGGGGCCGCGGCTGCAGCTTGGCGTCCCAGTGCCCCAGGCCGACCCCACGCACCTGCCCGCGGCCGGCGCCCCAGACTCACCTGGCCCCCGGCGCCCCCCTCCCACCCGCCACCGCTGCAGCCAGAGCGGGGCTCCGCGGGCCTGGAGCACGGCCGGGTCTAATATGCCCGGAGCCGAGGCGCGATGAAGGAGAAGTCCAAGAATGCGGCCAAGACCAGGAGGGAGAAGGAAAATGGAGAGTTTTATGAGTTGGCCAAGCTGCTACCGCTGCCTTCGGCCATCACCTCGCAGCTGGACAAGGCGTCCATCATCCGACTCACCACGAGCTACCTAAAAATGCGCGCCGTCTTTCCCGAAGGTGAGGCCGCGCTGGGCGGCGGGGAGCGCGCTGGGCGGCCCGGCGGCCTTGGCCCAAGCCGGGAGCTGGAGCTGGCCGGGAGGGCCCGCCTCAGCCACCCCGGCAGTGCCAGGGGGTCCTGGGGAGGCCGCGCACGGGGGCTTTGGCGCCTGCTCGAGAGAGGGGCCAGGACCTCGGAGCCCCAGAGACGAGACCATCCTCTGGGCCAGGGGCGAACCAAGAATTGTTCTAGGAGCGTGCTAGTCCGTTCTGGCGGCTTTCTTTCCTTCCTTCTTTCCTTTTTCTTCGTTTCTCTAACTACTCCTTTTACTTTTTCCTTCTTCCACTTCTCTCTTTTTCCGTGGAAGAGAAGCATGTGCACTCCTGCAGGGGGTGAAGGGCGCTTGTAGCTCCCAGCTGAACTAGCACGGAGCGCACAGGCCTTAGCCAGGAGCAGAGCTCTTGTGGGGGCGCGAGCCTCAGACTGGGACCTCTCTGGCCGCCTGTTCTCTGCTCGCCTCCCTTGGGGCTGGGTCTCCGGAGGTCAGGATAGGAGAGAGGACGAGTCAGTTAGCCCAGACCGGGCAGGAGATAGCGGGAGGCGATTAGTTCAAAAATGGCAGGCGGGCCTAAACACAGTCTTTTTTTTTTCTATTTGGAATTATAACCCCAAAGGGGCAGGTGCCATGGTGGGCAAGGGTCTCCAGGACCAACAGGTCCAGTGGACTCGCAGTGGTAAGAAACGGTGGGGTGTGTGGGCCGCAGTCCCCACCAGGACTCTGCCTGTGAGTCTGTGGCCAGGCCAAGCACTTCTGAGCAGCAGAGCTGGGGGAGGCCTGGTCACCACAGCGTTTGCTTTTGGTGTGCCGGTGGTTTCGAAATGATCTCCTTGCAGTGTCTCTGTCCCCTGCTGGGGTCGCTGCGGCCTGGTGCCAGAGATTGTGACACTTGGCCTGATTGTTGCCCTAGGACCTCCGGGCCTAGGATCCAGAGGGCCACATAAGCCTCTGCAGCCCTAGCAGCTAGCGCCAGAGTAGGGGGACAGCTTCAGCCGCAGGACACGGGAGGGTCTCTGCAGTGCAGCTACAGGTGTCCTTCAGCTGGGGGACAGGGTGAGGAGGGCCTCCATTAAGCCAGTCCCAGGCCCAGCGACCCACCCACTGTCCGTAAGCTCACTATTTTGCAGTCGGCAGTGCTAAGCCTGTTATTTGTAATCGTCTCTCCGGGTCTGGAGCCGCATTTCACACCACTTCGTGGAGCGGAGCGGGGAGGGCCCGTTTGCCAGCCGAACTCCAGCTCTGCCCCACAGCTGGCCGGGCAGCCCAGGGTGCTGGAAGCCGTGGCCTGGCCTTGCCTGTGCCTTCCAGCTGGGCCGTGCAGCCTCTGGGCACTTTCCTGCCCGGAGCAGGAGCCTGTGGCCTGTCCGCCAGGGCCCAGCACACATTCTTTCCCCGTCCAGCCCTGACCAACCGAGGTGCCCCCTCCTCCAACCCCTCTCGCTGGGAGCTGTCATCTAGTGATCACTATTAGTCCACCAAAGGGTGACCCCTTCACTGGAGAAGCAGAGATGATTCCTCTGCAGCTGAAGTTTCAGTGAAAATTGAAAGAGAATAAGGTTTGATACTGGCCGAATCTTTTCCACCTGGGGAAGGAATGGTAACTGGTTTGCTTCTCTGAGCTGTTTCTTTGTCCGAATGCTACAAAGCAAGTGTGGACCCAGACAGGACACCCACCCACCCTGCCCCCATTGGAAATAAAAACATACAAAGAAATGATCTGAAGATTATACGATTTGTTGCTGGTGATTTCAAATAAGCCAGAAATTAGTTAGACAGGGAGGTCTGGAGAAAGCTAATTGTAAGCCATACGTTGTTTGGCGGGTTTTCCAGGGAAGCCTGCTCAAAATTGGGAAGTGATGGGTGGACTGCTTCTGCAGATATTTAAATTAGGTCTGTGCTTCTAAGCTCTGGAAAGCGAGTCTCTAGACGTTTGGGTTGAGAATTGCTTGGCCCTGAGCCTGTTGCAGGAGTGGGCTGGCTGGGGGGCTCCCAGCCTGAGCACTAGACCATGTGTTTTGCTCAATAGTGTCTTGATTGAGAGGTGGCCTGTGCGTCTGCAGGATGACCATCAAGGTTGAAACTCTGGAAGGGTCTGAGAGGGAGCTGTTTGGCCCTAGAGTTTTGGAAAAGGCCCTGAGCCTGTGAGGTCCCTATCTACAGGGCACGTGGAGGAGGTGGCAGTCCAGTCCCAGGCTCTCCCGCGACCCTAGAGCAGGCGGGTGCTGGCTTGGTCGGGGGAGGATGGACAGACAGACCGACTCCGGACTCCTCTTTGCACTCAGAGGCCTCTGGCCTGCGGCTCTGGGCGGTGGCACCATTTCTCACCTAAGCAATCTTGGCGAGGAATTGTGAAGCCCCAGTGCCAGGTGAGGCAAGAAAGATGCGTTTAGAAAGAGCTCAATTAGGCAGAATTACTTGCTCGCCCCTCTGGTAGCTCCCAAGGGCAGGGCGCGGAAGCGGCATCGTAATTGATTTAATCTGTTCCCGAGGACGGGGGCGGTCTGCGCCCGGCGATGTGGTGCGGGATTGGGATGGGGCTTGGGAGAACCGCTGGGGTCGGGGAGCCAGCGTCAGGCAGGTTTTAGGGCCAAGGCCATTCGGGCGGCGGCCAGAGCTCCCGGATCTGCTGGCCTCTCGGCTGCGCATGGAAAGGTGCGGGGCGGCACAGACGTGCCAAGCGCGCCCCACGACCCTCCCGCCCCGGTTCCACTGCCCTGGAGCGGGCAGGATCCCTGTGTGCAGAAGGACTTAGGATTTGGAGAGTCAGCAGAGAATGCACAATCCGAAGAAAGCACAGGAATCACCAGGCTAACCCTCCATACTTGAAGAAATCGAAGCCAGAGAGGGGTGGGTTTTCCGGAAGGTCCCACACCCTGGGCAAGAACGAGGGTGGCTGGGGCGGCGACCTTTGTGCCGCCCGCTCTCCCGCTGGGCAGGAGGGGCTGTGGGCCTCGCTTCTTTGTCCAGAGTCTCCCTGAGGCAGGAGGAGAGAGAGAGAAACCCAGAATGGGCCCCCCCACCCCAGGAGCAGAGAGAAGTGACAGGAGCCAAGGCAGAACACTCCTGCCTAGGCCAGTCTCTACTCTTGGGGCTGCTGGCAGTTCTTACAGCCTTTCAAGGCTCTGCTTTGCCGCCAGACTTCCATCTCCGTCTGTAAAATGGGCACATTAGCAACTCCACGGCTGGGGCGGGTGTGAGGAACCAGGCAGAGTAGGTGGAAATCTAACGTGTTCCCACTCCAGTCACCGCTTCCTGCCAGGTCACCACGCTTCCCCGGCCACATTCAACTTCCACAGCGGTGGGTCTCACCCAGGGGACCTCTGGGACGCAGTCTGCGCTGAGACTGGGAAGACCCATTGTTTTCTAGGTCCCCACGTTTTCTCCCCTTTAACAGCAAACTCAGAAGTGAGAGGTAGATGGGCAGGGAAGAGCGCAGACGAGCAAGGCTGGCTGTAGAAGTGGACTCAGAATTGAAAACTGGGTGCATGAACCGATGGTTGGGAAGGTAGGTGACCGCTGGGGCCCAGGCCGGTGGACCCTGTCTGCGGGGTGGCCTTCCCTTCTGGGGAGGGTGCTTAGGAACCCCTGAAGTACCCTGGGAGGATGGACTCTGCCGCTCTCTGCCCATAGCTTCATGGTGACCACCCCAGGCAGGACGCAGGCCAAGTTCTGCCATCGCTGGTCAACACTGGGCTTCAGGAGGTCAGAAGGGCCACAGGGGCTGGGGTCCCCGGCCAGTCTTGAAGATTAGGCCCCCTCCTAGGAGGACAGAGAGGTTGGGGCACCAGCGGAGGGGCAGGGTGTGGAGTCCCTTGCTGGCCCTCGCACACAAAGGGCTGGCAGGAGGAAGTGGCCAGATGTCCCAGCTCAGGAATGGAGTCCGAAACTGAGGCTGACTCTGGGAAGGAGAACAGAGCGCCACTTCCCCCACCCCTGGACCTGAAGTTCCCAGACAGGTGCGAGTGAGCGATGGGGAGCGACTAAGACATTTATCACTGCCTTTTACTGAAAAAAAGCGAAAACATTCACACACAATGTGAAGTGGGGTTGGAGACCTGCATTACTCCAGAGGTGGGATTTGTCTGGGTGCAGATTCAAGGAGGGCCTCCCCTCTCAAATGCACGTCCACGTCCGAGGGCCTCGGGGAGGAGGAGGGCCGCCCCAGAAATTGTGCGGAATGGAAAGGCTTCGACTTAAGAGGGTTTGGTGAGGACAGATCCTGCATCACCGCGGGGTTACAGGCTGAGGCCTTTCTGCACTGCAGCCCAAACTAATGTAGATTTTAAAAAGGTAGACTCGTTTTTAAGAATAATGTGGATTTTTACAACCTCCTCCCATCTCTACTTGGAAGCCTGCCAGGCTGTGCCCCCCGGGTGCGGGGGAAACGCCCACGCTGGTGAATCAGCCTGCTCTGCTCCGCGCAGTGGTGAAGGGACATCCTGGCATGCGGGGCTTCGGGGGTTCCAGGCGAGGAACTGGAGCGCGCACGCGCCACAGAGTCAGTTCCCAGGAGGCCGGCGCCCAGGACACGGCCCGGGGTGCACCAGGGCGCCCAGAGGAAGCCTGGCTCATGCGGCGCTGTGTAACCACCGAGGCCCCATCTCATCCTTCAAGATCTGAGCATCAGGCGTTGGGGCGCGGGCGCCTTGCGTCCGTCGTGTGAGCACGGGTATCACTGGCCAGCAGCAGGGCAGGGCCAGGCTGCAAGCCCCCTCTGCTCCTCTGCCCGGTCGCGCATGCAAGGCCTTCTTGGGGCGGGGCGCCCCAACCTACAGCTCCCTTCGCACCTCCTCCGCGGCCTGCTGCGTGACTTAGGTTTGGAAGAGGCCGCAAGGGCCGGCTTTTCAGGGCCGCGGGCGGGGAGTCCGGAGGGAACGAAGCATGCTGAAGTGCGCGGAGGAGCCTCAGCCGTGACAATTCACTGGGGTCCAGAGCCGTGGCGGGAGGTTTAGAGGCCCCAGCTCTGGACTCTCCTAGACCAGTGAGGCGGGATCGGCCCCAATCTCTCCAAGTTACAGCCTCGCACAGGCTCGTGGCCCGGTAGCCCCAGAGAGAGACTCCGTGAGCTTGCAGACCCGCGGGTGGTCATGCTCTGAATTCCGGGTCGTAAACGCCAGTGGGGGTGACAGGCGTTAGATACTGGCTTTTTTTTTTTATATCCCCCTACCCACCCCACATCCATACCCTTCTTGACACTGAAGCAGTTTGCAATCAGGGAGTGTGACCTTGTGTCCTCAGATGGCCCACAGGGTGGGAGAGGACATGCCCTCTCCTGGGAGGTGGGTAGTAATTGAGAGGGCAGGGGGGCCAGACAGCAAGCAAAGCGAAGACTGGAGCACGGTGGTGGCAGCCATGACAAGTTTCAGGCCTTGCACGGACGGGCCTGTGAGTTTAGCTCATTTAATCCCCAACAGCCCCATTTTAGAGATGAGAAAGAAAGGTTGGCAGTCAGGGCACTTGCTGGAGATCAGACCGTCCAGCCCCCAGAAGGTCTGTTGTGGTTTTTCACAGTCCCAGATCCAGTTTTCCATGGAGGGGCTGGGGCAGGGTCTGGCTCCATTATTAACCCCATTTAATGATCACAAGACCCCTGTGAACAGTGTTTTTGTTGCTGGTTTCGATACCCAAGTTTGCCCTCCGGACCATGTGAGAGTCGCTGTCCATCCTGGGACTTTTCAAAGCCCAGACCCTTTCTCCCAAGCTAGACCCATCGGCCACTGGCCATAGTGAGCCCTGCTCCTGAGACCAGAGGAAAAAGCAAACCAGCTGTCTCCTTTAGGTCTCCCCTTATGTGTGACCCATCATCTGAGAGGGGGGCCTTACCTCACAGTGAGGAAACCCCTCCACTGTGTCCCCTTCCCTGGGAAATCATCTTATTTGTGAGGTCCCATGTTTATGGTCTGTGACCTGCACCTGAAGGGCAGCGCCCAAAGGTAACCCCAGGGCCTGGATGGGACACAGCAGGCACTCGGGGCTGGTTATTACTGACTAACCGAGCACCTAGGGAAGAGGGGCCATATTTAGATAGCATCTATGGCGGGAGGGCCTACAGTTTAAGCTGAACGGCCCGCTGAGTGTGAGTACCAAGATGCAGGTACCCACAAACCCTGGAATGCAGAGAGGGAAAGGGGGTCCCTGGCCCCTTACCTCTGACCTGGCGCCTGACTCCCACGACCTGGCCATCTGGATGCCCAGTAGCAGGAAGTCCCCAACGACACATGTAGGCCCAATGGGCCCTCAGACTCCTGTGGCTGGGAAGCCACGGGATGGGCTTGGGACTCCCCAACCTCTCCCCTGCAGTCACTGAATGGGGCGTCCCGGGATCAGGTGGAGCAGATGGCCAGTGGCTGGCCCCCTGGAGGAGCTTAGCCCAAATGAAGTCCTCTGCTAGGCCAGGTAAGGGCCACAGGCACAGTGCCTCACTTTTTTAGGAGTATGTGTGGCTTACAGTACCAAGACAATTTTTTTTTTTTTGGTTACAAATCTTAATTTATTTAGTCTCTATGTTCAGCCCAAAGTAGGTTTTTATGGGCAGAGTGAAAAGGCCTCACCCACAGCGGTTTCTAATGGAAGAGCTGGCAGCACATCGCCCCTGGGTGAGGTGACATTGGGGTAGGGATGCTTGAGGGGAACCTCTCACCACCCCTACCACCTCCTGTTAGGTCAGAAAGGAGTGTTTGCACCGAATCTCCTCCAGCAAAACAGAGGCTTCGAGAAATTACAGAAATAATTATAACGATATAAGAAATATCTGGGTATTTAAATTACACGAAAATCGTCCCATGTACCGAATGCACTTTTGCATTTGAGGCCAGAGCCTTCAGCAAGGCTTACGGGAGAGCCAGGCAGGGGAGTCTGGGCTGGGGGTCATTCCCAAAGGTACAGATTCCCCCAGGTCACTAGGACAGACCCTTTGAGAAGCCAGGGCCAGGAGGCCATGCTCACTTTCCCCACCCAGCTAGGCAAAGGGAGTTTGGCCCAAACCTGGGAAGCCACCCTGGGGTGAGGTAGAGAGCAGTTATTCTGTCCATTTTCAAAAATTGGAGTTTCTGAGTCTTTTTAAAATTCTTCATTCAAGCCTGGCAGCTGGCGGTGGGGAGGGGGCACTTTTAAATTTTGGTTCTTTCCATTTCTGATTAAGTGGAATAACGTGGGCCACCACCAAGCCAGCTGCTTGGATGTTGGGGAGAAAGGACTTTCCCGTGGGAGCCAGTGGCATGCTACTGTGTGTGTGTGTGAGGGGGTGTCCGTCACTGTGGTCATCCTTGAGAGCCAAGTGGGGTGGGCAGTGAGTTCCTGGGGTCAAGGAGACACCTGTCTCCACGATGGTGGTTTAGGTTCTGCAATCACATTTGGGAGATTGGGATGTGTGGAAATGAGCCACTTCCTTCTGGGGAGGCCACGATAAGCCCCTAATTTCTAGAGCCCAGGAAGATAAATTAGAGGTCGTCCCTTTTTTTAGCTGCAAACAGAGTTCACTGGGAAGGGTCTCCGAAGCCTCTGAGGGGGCGCAGGGCCCCCAGGTGCTCTGGGCCAGGGTGCATTTTCCACCTCCTGAGACCAAAGCCCCCAGAAGCCAGGGTGCCCCGGTTGGCTCCTGCAGGGACAGCGGGGGAGACTCAGGGTGCTGCCCAGCTACTCTGCCCACTCACTCGCCACCACCCTTAGAGGGGCTTCGTGGTCTGGAGAATGGTCCCCGAATCAGCTATGGCTGAGCGAGTTTCCGCGTCCTGCCTTGGCCTCGAGTCGGGCACTTGGGGTGCGCAGCGGTCAGGGGGCCGGTCTGCCCCGCAGTTCACCGCCTGGAGTTGGGGAGAGGCAGACGCGCCATCGGGGCCCACAGCCCGCTGCGCACGGGTTGGCGGTTGGGAGCTGGCGGCTCTCCAGTGGGCCTGGAGTCTGGGAGCGCGTTTTCCACGAAGAAGAATGGGGCGCAGGCTGAGACAGAGACCACTGGCCTTCGCCACTTCGCGCCCAGGGCCGCAGCGCTCACTGGAGGATGGCTGGCCAGGCCCCCAGCGGAAGGACTCCAGGGACCGACTGAGTTGTGCAAGCCACCTCACCTGGCTTTCCTGCTTCCTCCCCAGTCCGCGGAGGGAAGCCTGGGATGTCCGGGGTCAGAGCCGCCGCCGAGCCGAGGGCGCAGGAGAGGGAGGCTGCGCGGGGCAGGGCGGCCTCTCCGCGGGGCGCGTACCGCAACCGGTGGCCTTCGGGGGTGGGGGAGGGAGCAGGAGGCCTGGGAGGGCAGTTAGGAAACGGAGGGGCTGGGGGACCCCAATTTGTCAGCAGACGCCTCTCAGTCACTGTGGAGTACATACGGGGCTCTCACCTCCTGGTCCTGCCGCTGGCGCGCTTGGGGTTCGCCCTTGGAATGCCCCCAAGTAAACCCTACCCAGGCTGCAGGTCTCGGGTTGGAGGGGGGACGGCGCCCCCTGGGACGCCTGTGAGCGCTGGAGAGTCTGAGGGGTTGTGGGTGGTTGAAAACGGTCCTTTTTTTTTTTTTTTCTTGCAGAAAAAGTCGCCTCCGGGGCAGCGAGGGCTTTCTGTCTGGGCTTCTCTGTCTTTGGGGAAATGCACAGTTGCCGGCGAGGCGGGAAAGGGAGGGAGGGTCCTTGGGGGAATATTTATGGGTCAAATCAGTATCCCCGTTTGGCTACGACAATGGCCGATTTCAAAGCAGATTAGATTACTTTGTGGCATTTCAAATGAAACGGCAATTTCAGAGCCATGAGCACATGGGCGACCCACGCGAGCTACGGGCCGGGCGCTCGCAGCCGAGGCGATTTCTCCTCTGGCCGTTTTCTTTTTCATCGAGGGCACAGAAGGCGGCCTGCGGGGCCCGGAAGGCAACAGGGCGGTCGCTCTGGACTCGCGGGGTCCGGGACTCAGGGGTTCCCCGCGCCCTGTTCCGCGCCTCAGCCTCGGGCGCTGCCATTTACTATTTTTTATTATTTTTATTTTTATTATTCCCTCGTCCAGGTTTAGGAGACGCGTGGGGACAGCCGAGCCGCGCCGGGCCCCTGGACAGCGTCGCCAAGGAGCTGGGGTCGCACTTGCTGCAGGTAGGGACGAGGCTCGGAAGTTGGGGTACCGCCGCAGCCACGGGTCCCGGCTGCGCCTCCCCTCTGACTCCACCACCCCGGGCTCGAGGTGTCCCTCCCCAAGGAACCCCGAGTAAATGCACGGGCCGCCACCAGGCTGCAGAGGTCGCCCCGAGGCGAGAGGCACTGCGGGGAACTGGGAGCAAGCGGCTCCCTCCCCCCATCCCGGTCCCCTCACCTCGCACCCCAGAGGGCTGGGCCCCGTGTGGACTCAGCTCAACCAGAGCAACCTCTGGCCAGCCCCACCCCCACCCAGTTCCAGCCCTCTTTAGCTCAGGACATCTAGACCGAAGGGCGCCCCCCGGGCGTGGTCAAGCCCTGTCCGACCTCACTTCCCCCACGAACTTTCTGGGGCAACTGCTCTGTGCCAGACGCTGCGCGGGGCGCTGGAGCCGGAGGAGGAAGGATCAGAGCAAAGCTCAGGGCGCTCTGAGCCCGCGGGCGGCTGCTCGGAAGCGTCTGACAAACGTGTGTTTAAAGGGGTCGCAAATAAAGGAGAATCAGCATCAGTAATAGAATATTAGTTGGCGTTACTGCGCCTTTCCCACGGGCCAGATTCCGTTCTAAATCTTACTGTGTCATCTCGCTTCACTACCCACCCAGAATGGGCTCTATGTTTAACTCCGCTTTTTCGGAGGAGTAAATCGAGGCACTGAGAGATTAAGCAACATGCCCGAGGTCACACAGCAAGCGGCGGAGCCGGGTTCTACCCAAGTGGTCCCGCTCACGACGTGGTGCATTCTTTGGGGTCACCTGGCTCACGCAGGGAGCCGGTGCTTGGTTGGTGGTCAGCCGCTTAGCCCCGCAGCCGTTCAGTCCGCGGCTGCTAAACCGCCCCTGACCTCGCATTTCCCCGCGTGGTGTCTGGGGCGCGGGCCGGGTAACCATGCGCAGGACCCGCCAGCTCCAAGTCGGTGGCTGGCGCTAGGTGGGGACAGCCATGCCCCGTGTCTCAGAGTCTTTCAAATGCCCTTTACAGAGCTTCATCAACGACCCGATTCATTCCCCCCTCATGTCATTTGTCTCTGCCATCAAAAAATGCCTACCGAGAGCTATTTTGCATTTCCTCCTTCTATTTTGTGTTTTCTTTAAACGAAAAAAAAAAAAAGTTGGCGGCGGGACGCACTGACTTGGGTCAAAGTCAGCCGCGAGCTCCCCATTTCGAAAAAGCAGATCTTTTCAAAACTCTTGCCTCGAATGTCCCAGTGTGATTTATTTTTTTTTAAAAAGCGTGCTCTGGGAAAGAGAAGATCCGGGGAATATTTGAAACCCGAAGCGTTTACAACATTAAACGGTGTGTCAGCCGGGCGGGTAATGGCGCTCTTGGAGAACTTCCCGCGCGCCCCGCGCTCCCCCTACGCTCACTTTCCAGCTCTGTGCGCGTTTTTTTGCATGTTAGATACTCCTACATATTGTAAGTGACACTAATATCAGGGACAACTAAGTGCCGGGGACGCTAGTGAAAACCCGGCAGGTAAAAGCCAACACCCTCGTTTCCTCCACTGTACATTTCTTTAATTAATTCGCTGTAGCGTGCGGGTGTCTTTGCATTTAATATTACATGCATGCAAAATTTGAAGCTATGAAAGCATACCCAACATTTTCCTTTAAGAATATTATTTTTAGCTACTGCTGGCAACTTTCAGAATTTGATTATGATAATTTTTCTTTTACTCGTATGGCTCGCTGTCAGATACTATTTCATTAATGTATCTCTTTAATGGTTTTGGAGTTAAGCAAGAATGCAAAATGTGCCAAAACATTTATAACTTTAGAAATTGCTGTATAGTTTATATTTTTGAAACAGTTTATATTTTTTAAACAGTTTAGCTGGGAAAATATTTTGTAATTGAGTTAGAACTGGGAAAGCAAGGCTTCTAATCAAGATGTTGATTTCAACCTCAGCATAGGGAAGGGAAATGATAGTCTGGTTGGCAAAAAATTTTTGCAGCAAACCTGTTTTTGAGACAGCAGAACATAAGGATAACTTTCAAGTTTCACTTCTATACATTCTTTTTAGGCTCCCCTCCAAAGAGGGGGCAGATTTAGAAAAACCAAAGGTAATCTGGTTTCAATTACATGCTGTAAAAATAGAATTTGTGGCCAGAAATTAATTTGGAATATTTTTTATGGGGGCAGCATTGTGGGTTGTATGGATCTTTCACCAACTTTATTGCTTTTCTTTGGTTGTGGATCTAAAATATGAATGGGTAAATAAAATACGGTTTCCTTTTTTTCAAAAAATAATTTAGTTTTTTTATCCTTGCCACACATAAATATAATATGTACTTTTTAATTTGTCTTAATTACCTCTTATAATTTTTTTTGAGGGCCAGCCAACTTAGGTAAAATCAGAATATCATTTAGGTACTTTTAATTTTTTCAGAAATCAATACTCCTTTCTCCTTGAATTTTGCAAAGGTTATTTGATCTCTTGCAAATTCTAAATAATTCTGTAGACATAGTCTGTTCAAATAACTGGTATTTTCTTTTCTGAGGAGCGGTAGTGTTTAGAATTTATTATTCAAAAGGTACTTAGGGGTAACTAGAAAATTGTGGCAAATAAAGCATATGTCCTAGTGGTATAAACACTGCCAATTATGACATAAAATGGTCTATATAGTGGTAGATTGTCCCCTAAGCACCATAGAACTCCGGATTTGTGCTAAGTGCTAAAATAACCCCAAACAATAAAGCTACTACGTTTAAACTGGGTATGATAGGAATTCTCAAATGTTTTACATGACTTTTGTGATGTGTATGTAAGGCTGTTTTTAAAGTGTTTTAAAAGCATTTGAGAGTCTGGTGCGGGAACTAAACCTTGAATGTTGTAACTTAAATCCTTATGGCCCCGAACCCTGGTGGGTTTTTTTGTTTTGTTTTTTTGCATTCGATAAATATATGCCGATGATAATATTTCATACATTCCTCTATCCCAGTGGCAGTACGAGGATGAGATTTAACTCTCCATATAACTATCTTTCCTCACCCTGACACTTTTTTCTTTTCCAGACTTTGGATGGATTTGTTTTTGTGGTAGCATCTGATGGCAAAATCATGTATATATCGGAAACAGCCTCCGTACATTTAGGCTTGTCCCAGGTAAGCTGTACCTAATTTTATGTGCAACCGAAGTATTCAGGGTTGGCAGAGCTTGGCGGCCGTACCCAACTTGAAAACGAGTCTGTCCGAGCATCTGCCTTTGCGCGTGAACATAATCCCAAACTGCAAACTCCTCTTCTCAGAGCATCCCGCAGGGCTTTTCTCTCCGGGTTGCATTTCACTATTTCACTTTCTTTTTCCTCTGGGACTAATGACCAGTGTATCTTTGCAACCGTCAGCCATGTTCCGAGATTTCATTCGATAGACTAGACTCTGCTTATACGGTAACGGCACTCGGCTACTAACAAGAGCTTCACAAAGGGAGATTTTTCAGTCCACACTTGCTGGCCTGCACGTGGTATTGTGAGTCGCTGTGGAAGCCAGAGGGAAGCTGGTGTAGAACGTGGATTTTGTGCAGAATGTGCTTTGGGGAGAGAGAAGGGGGTGGGGGGTAGATTTATGAGTGTTCACATGGAATTCAGGGTAATTTTTCCTGAGTTTTTCCAGTTCAGTGGTCGTTTCAGTAAAGCATTTTATATGCTTGTGATAGAAACTCATAAAATTCAGTTTACTACTGTTTTGCACAGCAAGGTCTTGGTTTCTTTAGAACATGTAAATGTTACTGATTTTTCTGGAACCATTTTCTCAAAAAGGGTTTATCCTCTAGAGGAAAGAAGTGCACTTGGCTTTATCTGTCTTGGTCCAGCCGAAGGTTTGCTGGAGAATTTGGCTGTAGTCTGGGCCCGTGGCCGGTGGCTGGTGGGTCCAGATGTGGGGAGCCTAACTGATTTTTGCCATTCACATTTCTGATTTAACAAGTGTGGGTCGTGGTTCTAAAAGTCACATTTTTATACATATAGGAACTAAGCGTTTCTTTACATCGTGAATTATCAGAGTGCACCTTTTATATCACACTAGGATTAATTAGATACAGGAAATGGGCTCCCAGGAGGCGCGTGAATAATCTGTATTGCACCAGCCTCCTCATGCAGTTAAGCCAAAGCAAAACATGCCAATTAATGTGGCTTGGGTCTTCTCATTGAAAAACAATGTTACCAATTTGGAAACCTGCATCTGATGTATTCCTTTTCTTTTTCTGCCTGTATGTTTTTTAAACTTGCTATTTGTTTACAACCTTTTCTTCCAATGTGTGTATATCCTAATCCCTGTGCCTATGTGTTTCTGGTGTAAAGTCCTTTAAAGTGAATCTCATATTTAGATTGTTTGGTGTTTTCTTCTGTCTTCCTCTTTTCTTTTATGAAACCAGGTCTCCCAGATAAGATTTACCTAAGGCTTGGCTTTTACACCTATGTGACCCAAGGGATTACTGTGCTTATAGATTGGGAAATACTGTTGGGAACATAAAAATTAGTATTTTTTACATATTTTCCAAAGTTATTATTCTTTGCATTTCCACCTGACCCTATTTAGAATTATTTCAGACCCTTTCGTTGTACCCAGCCTGGTTTCTACTCCCGACTTGGTCTATGGCTGATTGACCTTGATCAGATTACTTAATTTTCAATCATAATTTATAAAGCCTTTGATAGATCTTATAGTAATGTTCCAAACACGACAAAACATTTCACATACTTTTTTAAATGACTGGTCAAACATATTTAAGAATAGGGGACGTCACTGTTATGCGATATTAAATTTAGAGCTGAGCTTCCTAGCAGTCAAAGCAAAAAGGGAAATACATTCGGTTATATGGTCTTCCTTGTCTGATAGGGTAGGTACATAAACTCCCTGAACTATAACTTTAATAAAAAAGAATGCCTACTCTATTTCTCTTTCAAGATCTTGATAAGAAGCAAATCAAAGTGCCCATTTTATGTAATTTATAAACTATAGGGAGCTACACAAAAGCCAGGCATCACCACAGTTTCATTAGTATTGTCCTACAAATAGCACAAAAGTTGCTTCAAATAGCGTCCTTTGGTTGGCACACATAGTGAGGGCTCTTAGTCATTTGGAATGTCCTGGCACTTCTGAAGGCACTGCACGCACAGCAGGACATTCCAGTTCATTCTGTCAGGCTGCTCAGGCTAGCATCCCATGTCTCTCTCTCTCTCTGTCATTTTTATCTTTAATAAGAGCAACCAAAATATCGGAGAGGTGACAACTATGCCTCTTCTTCATGATTAACTCCACAAAAGGAAATCTAAGCAGAATCATAATTAAAATTGTATTTCAAAATTTTGGTCATAATGCAGAAAGAAAACTTCGTATCATAATTTTGAAAGGGGAGGGCATTATACACTACCAAGAAAGTTACAGAGATGCCTTTCGTCTATATGTTGCCAGAAGTGTCAATTAAGAAAAAAAAAAGATAAGTCAAACTGTGCAGAAAGACTGATTTTTTTTTTCTGATCTATTGGCAGGATTGTCTTAGTATCAGTCCTCAGTTACAAAAACACTTAGATGCAGACTTGAGCCCTGGTTAGAGTCTGGGGAGTTCCATGGTGGACTGTTTAAATAAACAACAACAAACTTTTCCCTCAAGCCTGCTTCCTGTGCACGATTAACCCCACAGAAGGAAATCTAGGCAGAATCACAATGTGTATTTTTTTCTGTCTTTGTTACTTAAATAGTAAAATAAAGTATTGAAAAGGATGTCAAATACCCAACTTCTCTTTAAAAAAAAAATTTTGCACCTTTTAGATTATTTTTATTAGTAGTCAAAAGTCAGGCAAATATATCAAACATGAAACCTTTATTAAAATAAGCCCAAAGATTTTTTAAATCACAAGAGATAAAAATGTTAATAAAATTTTACCCAATAGTTAGACTAACCGTTAAAACAAGTTTTCTGATGAATAACGATACTAGTCATAGCTTATATTTACGTAGCGCCCTTCAGTGTTCCAAGAACTTTCAGTTACGCTCAATGACATTATCTCATTAAGTAATGACATCTTTCACATTAATTCAGGGTTAAACTCTATGTTAGCGGCTCCTAGGAAACATAAGCCCCTTTCTAGATTTGTCATGATTGTGTGATAAGTCACAGCAAACGAGTGTTTTTTTAAACCTGAAATATCTAAATAACTATCTGAATTATCTATTAGCGAGTGTAAAAAAAAGATTATGTGTTATAAGCCCATCTTAATTCAAAGCCTTTTTTAACCTTAAAAAAAATAAGCGTTGGAACAAGAAGTCTATTTTATACGTAGAGTTCATTTATGTTTGCTTTTCGATGAGAGATCCTTGATGTCAAACTGTTGTATCAGAAAAATGACAGACGACCACAAAATGCAAGTTGTCTCAAGCCACAGTTCAAGTGTTGGGAAATAGGGTCAAGTGTCTGGCTTGGAAATTTTGTTTGTCGTAAACACATGTACGTAATACATAATAATTCGTATAGACAAATTTCTATTTGGAAGAGGTAGAGTTGGGGAAGCACTCTTTATCCATGCGAGTTTATTAAATGATTTATTTTCATGGGTTTTTTGGTTAATACAATTAAACTTACTTATATTTGAAGAAGAATGAAGCTCTGTCTACCTGCTGTGTATTTCCTAAGACATTTTTAAGTATCCTTGTGGTTTAAATTTCCTTACCAAAGTTGCATACATTATATAGCATCTAGGTAACTAATCTACATTTTCCAGTAAATATAGATATGTATGAAATAGCTCATCGTGAGACACAGAGAGGAAAACGACATACTGGAGATCATAGCAGAAGCACAACTGTAAAACAACACGGTGTTGTTTGGGGCCATAAGACCTAATCCTTTCACTTTTGAAACAAAGAGAAAGGATAGCGTTTCATGTTTGTTGACATAACTCGAACCCTGAAACCCAAACCATCTTATTTTAAAATGCTTAATTTACCATAGTCAGCGAAACACCCAAAGCAGAGTAATGTGCGTTTTCAGAGCACTGGGTGACTCCCCGTTCCGACCCAGAATGTATTCATTTAGTGCTGTATTTATCCTGTGTAGTTTTCTTGGCAGGAAGAAAAACGATTCAGAAAAACATAAAAACGCTCTTAGTAGGAAAGCAATTCATTTTGTAGTTACCAGGGTTTTACTAATACTAAAATATCGCATCGAGGGCCTGTTTTAATAAGGCTGATGTATGAGACCTGAGGAGTTTTAGAGCCATGACCACAATTTTTTTTTTGAGATAGCCACATTTCTTTCAGCATTCAAAAGCACGAATAGATATGTAAATACAGGAAACACCATGTTGACCATAATTTTGAGTCAAGGTCAGCACCGTTTTATCATTCCAAAATTTGTTCTTTAAAAACATTTCTGTTGTTGGAAGACTATTTCACTTCCTAGACGGCCTTTGAGTTTTATAATTAAGCTAAAGATTCAGAAAATCAAGGCTGTGATTCATGGACCTTCAATCTTCATTCTCTGAGCGCATGAGATGAAAATAGGACCTTTGAAAACACATGAAGCTACTTTAGGATCACGACACAAATGGAATCCCTATAAGAACAGAAGTAAGTCTGTTTGCAAGTATATGAAGCTATTTCTCTAAAAAGACGTCAGTGAATTAAAAAAAAAAAAAGAAGAACTTGAAGCAAATCAGAATTATCTCTTTTCCCTAAAAATTATATTAAGGAAGAAATGATAAGCCAACACACATAAAAATTCTATTTTGTTATTTTTCATTTTTAAAATAAGTCGTCGAAATTGCGAATCGATTTAAAAAAGAGCTCCCGTATTTATCAGCTTTTGTCACTCTCCACCTGACAGAGCTTCACAAGGAATCTGTTTGGCTGCCCTCGAGAAAAAAAAAGAAATTGTCCTGTCCCGAATGGCTGACTTAAATGTTGCTGGTTTTATTTAAACTTTGTAAGGATTAACAGCAATGACTTGAAAGAGAATGTTTAGTGTTTGTTACTTATTTTTTTAATGAAATCTTGTCATCACTTTTTTATCTAGGCAAAAATCCATTTGAGTCATTAGAAAAGCGCCCGGTTTTCTAGTGCCAGGTTTGGGCGGTGGGTAGAGGGCATTTCTGTAATGGGATACTCTGCACCGCTCTGTTTGCATAGTATTAGAGAGAGACACTCTATGAATAATGCAGAACATAGAACAGCGAACGCCGTTTTTAGGGACAAGATTACTTAGCTGGCCAGAAACGTTATTCGTTCTGACTAAAAAGGCAACTCGTCCATCTTAACGAGTTGGAAGAACTGGCTCCGAAGAGGGATAAATTCCTTCACCTCTGCATGGCCCCTTGGTCCCAAGCTAAGAGCTGATGGCCTTGATGCTAATTTGAAACAGTGGAGGAATTCTCCGTTAGACCCTCTGGCTGGGGTCGTCCCATTGCGTGAGGTGGCACGTCGGGGCTGCAGGCCTGTTGAGGTGTCCTCTGTGGGGTGTGTCTGGAAGTAGGTGGTGTCCGAACACAGGGTCACATTGCTCTCTGGTGTGAGCCCCAGCCCATCAGGTCACGTAGCCATTCAGCTGCACCCATGGGCGGGAGCCATGGGCTCAGCACAGCCACCCTGGACTAGGAAGGTAGGAAGGCCAGAGACGCATTGTGGCCACGTGGAAGAGGTGTGGCAGTCCCTGAGGGGCAGAGCTGCCAGGAGGAAGGGCCTTTGTGGCCTGCAAGTTCTTCTTGAGTGCAGTGGAGTCTGGGCGTGGTGGCTCGCCTCCCAGCCAGCCAGTCCCCTCAGGAGGCACAGAGCGCGAGTTTCACAGTGTGTCTCCTGTATGAAGGACGCTGCCCAGGCCATTAGGGTCACCCACTTCCACCATCCTTGGCTTTCCAGCCCAGGACTGACCCTCGCTCTCTGGCCTTGCTGGAAAGTGTGAGAGACGCTTCAGGGTGCTGTTTGAGGAAAGACACATGTTTCTGAGCTTGGAGAAAGTGCAGTTGTCAGTGGAGACAGAAGTCCTGTTCCTGGCAGGGGGCCTCCCTATGACCCCACCCCCAGCCCCGGGCACCCCAGGAAGGCTTCCTGACCCCTCCCCTCTCTTCCTGTCTGTGGCAGGTGGAGCTTACAGGCAACAGCATTTACGAGTACATCCACCCCTCTGACCACGACGAGATGACGGCCGTCCTCGCGGCCCACCAGCCTCTTCACCATCACCTGCTCCAAGGTATGTATTTCCTCCAGATGAAAAGAGAGCAGAACGAAAACAAGGCGATGCTCTCGCACATGGCCCGAGGGTGTTGCCTCCCACACTGCCCATGGAAGTGTGACAAAGGGCTGCCCAGCCAGAGCCCCAAGCAGACACCCAACACCCGCCACGTCCTTTAAAGCAATACTGCCGATCCCCGTCAGGTGCGAGAGGCTGTGATGGGTGCTGGGTGGGGGATAAGTGTCAGAGGCTCCCCTCCGATGTGCTCTTGGTTTGGTGTTCCAGAGACACAGGTCTAGGCTTGGGCTTTTTTATTTTTTATTTTTTTATTGGTTGCAAGTGTACAATTCAATAGTATGTCATGTGTATGTTGCATTGCACGTTCACCACCCAAAGTCCAGTCTCCGTCTGTCACCATATTATTGGATCCCCTTTTACCCGCATCTACCTCCCCGCTCCTCCCTTTCCCTGTGGTCACTGTTAAACTGTTGTCTGTGTCCCTGCGTTTTGGTTTGTTTGTCTTGTTTGTTGGTTGCTTTCAGTTTTATAACCCACTTATGAGCGAAATCATATGGTTTTTGACTTTTTCCACCAGATTTATTTTGCTTAGCATGATATTCTCAAGATCCATCCACATCGTTGCAAATGGCAGCATTTCATCTTTTCAGATGGCTGAGTCATATTCCATTGTGTATATGTGCCACCTCTTCTCTATCCAGTCATCTATCGAAGGGCACTCGGTTGTTTTCATGTCTTGGCCACTGTGAATAGTGCTGCTCCAACACTCGTTACTTGTCCTGTTGATGACAGCCATTCCAACAGGTGTGAGGTGGTATCTCACGTGGTTTAGATGTGCATCTCTCTAATAGCTAGTAAAGTTGAGCATCTTATTATATATCTGTTGGCTGTTTGTATGTTTTCTTAGGAGAAATGTCTGTTCAGGTTCTCTGCCCATTTTTTAATTGACTTATTTGTTTTTTTGTTCTTTAGTTGCATGAGTCTTTTATATGTTTTGGATATTAGCCCGGGATTGGAGGTGTTGTTTGCAAGCATCTTTTCCTATTCGGTTGTTCGCCTCTTTGTTCTGCTGATGGTTAGACCTGGGATCCTGAACCAAAGGGTCCAAGAATAGAACTTGGGGTCTGCGAAACTTCAGGGGGAAAATTGCATTTCATCCCTCTAGTGAAAATTTAGCATTTTCTTTGTTTATAGGTTGTAGGCGAAAAGCCAGGTACTGTCACTAATACCTTCACTAACCCGAAATTCGAGTTATGAGATCTGCTACTAGATCTCATTATTTAATGTGTTAATAAAGCAGCACATTTGTAACCACGTCACCACTTGCCTTAATATTTTGATAACTTTTTCGATACATTTGTAACGCATCTATTTGTAATCTTCGATATTTTGTTTTATGCACTTTCAAAAATGTTATTCTGAGTGGGGATCTGCAGGTTTTGTGCCCTGGCACAGATTGGCTAAGAAGCCCTGGTTAGGTGGAGGCAGGTCATCTCCCTGGCCTGGCTCCATCTGGGGACGAGACCCTCCTCCAACTGTCCCATCCTGTCATTTAATACATGTCGATTGGGCCCCTGCTGCGGGAAGCATTGTGTTCGGACAGATGTGGCATGACTGCTCAGTGGAGGATGTGAAGCACGTCTTGACACAGACGGCTCCTTAAGTGACCATCGTGCTACACGCTCGGAAGACACAGACTTATTCCCGGAGGCCTGGCCTTGCAACCAACCCCCTCTGTCAGGTCAAAGATACCAGCATGTCGACCAAGGGTCCCTTGTCTGCTTTGGACGATGGCATCCTAACTTGGCCAAAATTCCCTAGTGAGACAAAGACTTTGAAGACATCATTTCTAACGGAATGAGAGCCAGGAGAGAACATCTCACTTGAATCTAATTTTTTTCACGGTGGGGTCGTTTAAAGCTGGGCAAAGAGAATTCCTCGGAGCATTGCGTTGTTGCTGTCTAAAGAATTGTGTAGGAGTGGGCTTTCTCCTCCTAGCCCTGGCATCATCTGCCTGTCCATGGCATAGCGTTAAAAGGGTGTTTAGAAAGTGACAGCAAATGAATCTTGGGACTCTCACCGGCCCCTCCCCCACCCCCAACCCCCGTTTCCATGGGGCTCAAGTCTGAGGGGCAGCAAGTGTACAAGAGGAGAAGCAAAAGGTCCAGGGGCGGTGTCCGGGGGCGGTGGGGTGGCCGCCGGTCACTTCCCCAGCCAGTCGCGAACACAGCGTTGGAGGTCCCCGCGGGCCCAGCTTCTCTCCGACGTCGCGTCTGCACAGCTGGCTTTCTGTGTCGGAACCGGCCCTGTTGCTTTATGGCAGTTGAGTAAGGCATGAGCTCTCCCCAAAACTTGTTCGTTGGTTTCTGGGTGACATTCCTGAGACCTGAGCATGCTTATCTGGAACTGGTGCAGACAGGCGGCGGGCAGGTCAAAAGGGACCCAGCCCACTGCCGAGGTTTGCGGTGAAGACAGCAGCCTCCTCAGCCAGGGAAGAAGGAGCGTCCGAGGCCACCCCCCCTCACCCCCACCAGGCAGTGCCCCCAGGGAGGGGCGGGAGGCCGTGCTTCCAGTCCTAGTGGTCACCTTTCTTTAAAAATTAATTTTTTAACCACTGCCAAATGGCTGTTTATTTAGAGTAGAGCGACCTCTCCCTTATCAGGGGCACAGACACTTTGCCATTTGTGCCCCAGAGAGCTGGTGTCACTCACTAAAGCAGAGGGTGTTTCCTTAGGGGACTCATTTGCCTTTGCAGCGTGTGAGGCCTGCAAGAGGAACCAAAGAAAGGCTTTGGCCGCCCCCCGCCGCCTCCCCCAAGAAAGAGCAAGCGGGGAGGGGACAGCCCTCGAGAGAGGAGGGTGTGGTCCGTCCAGGCTGAGCGGGCCTGTTGGTCTCCGTCCCCCTTCCATGTTGCTGGGCAGTCTCGTGCCCGTGGGCACGCTGGCAGAAGGCCCCCTGGGGCGGGCTCCCTCTGCCAGGGAAAGGGGTTACGCGTGTGTGACCTCTCCTCGGTATCTGCCACCCTGTGGGAGGTCAGACGCTTCAGGGCCCTCCTGGCGGGCTCAGGCATCGCTCTAGGGCTGGTCAAGGCCATTCTCCTGGTACCAGGCCTCTCTGCGGCCACCGCCACGGGGGCCACCGGGCCCACTGCGCATACAGTCCTGACCTTGACCCCAGGGTGGCACCTCCCAAGTTCTTGCCGTGTTTTGGGGCTGCTTTCCCCTGGAGGGCGTGGAAGCTTCCCCTCCCCACCGCACCCAGGCGGGGCCACAGGCAGAAGCGCGCTGGGTCAGGACCTGGGCTGCTGGGAGGCGGCCGCTGGCTGCAGGATTATTGATATTGTTGAGATAAAAATGGGGACAGCATCGTGGGACAGCTGGCTGATCTAACCTCGCTCCTGCTTTCAGAGTATGAGATAGAGAGGTCCTTCTTCCTTCGAATGAAGTGTGTTTTGGCAAAGAGAAACGCGGGCCTGACGTGCAGTGGATACAAGGTATGTAGGGGCACGGCAGGTGGGGGGAAGGGAGAGGCGGTGCTGGGTCCTCACTGTTGTACAGCTCACCACACACACAGCATCTGCAGACGGGGCACAGGGACCCAAACATCTCACACTGCCCAGCGTAGCACTTTCGAGGGACTCTGCTCATGGCTGCTTACGAGATAGGTGTGGGAGCTGGCATCTCCCAGGAGGACTGGATTTGTCCTACGAGACCAGGAATAAACGTGGCTGAGCGTAGAATTCGACCTCGGCGCCCGTAGGTTTTACTTTACGCACAGGTCAGTCCCACCGGAACAGCCGCCCCTGGAGTCACTGAGACCCGTCTTCCAGGTCAGGATGCTGGGCCAGCAGCCAGCAGTCAGCCCAGAAATGTCGCTCTTAGCCTCCGAATGCCCAGCCAGATCCAGTGCTCACGGTGATGTGCGCGATAGCGGGAACGCAGCCCTTTCCGGGTGCAAGGCAGAGCTTTCGTCTGCTGCATCCCATCTAATTTAACTGACGGCCATAGCAGCCCCTTGAGGGGAGCGTCATCAGCCCCATTCTGTCTCCAGGACATCAGCCGAGAAGGGAGAAGGGACCGGCAGAAGGGCAGGCAGTCTCGGGGGCATAGCCGGGGTCCCTGAGCCCAGCCCTCGCGCCTCCCTGGCTGGATCTCTCTGCCAGACATGGCCGTGTGCTCTGGCTCACCCCAGGATCCAGGAGTAGGTCACTTACAGAGCCACGGGCAGTACTGGGCCTGGACATCAGACTGCAGGGCAGGTTTGGCGAAGCCTGAGCTGGGTACCCCACCTGTCCCAGAAGGAGAGCCCCTCTGGAGCGGCCCCCCCACCCCCAGCTGTCTGCAGTGGCTGTTTCTCCCGCCTTATAACCCCTCATGCTGGAGCTGGAGGCAGATGGGGGCCTTGGGGCAGAGGTATTTGCACGTTAGGATGGGAGGGATGTGGGCGAAGAGAAAGGGGGCAGCTTTGCGCCGCCTCCACTTTGCCCTCTCTCTCCGGAATGCGGGTCCGTTGGGCTCCGACCCCCTTCCGTGTTGCCGGGCGGTCTCGTGCCCGTGGGCACGCTGGCGGGAGGCCCCTGGGGGGGCTCGGCCTCTCCCTCCCATCCCAGCGGCTGTGTCGGTCCCACTCGGAGCTCCTCCCTCGGACTTGACCTTGCTCTGTTTTACAGTTCGGAGGATGCATTTCTTATTTGCTGTCCAGTCTCTAAGCCTTTTTAGGCCAGGGGTGGAGATGCCCCAGTACCATCCTGCACCCAATAGACATTCTCCTGGAGACGGGTCTTGAATTGTTTTTGCCACTTATTAACTGTCTAATTGTCAGCAAAGCATGTCACCCAGCTCATCCTCAGTTTCCTCGTCAGTAAAATGGGAGAATAGACTAGAAGGATTTAAAGATGGGTTCCAGCTCTGAAGACTGTGAGTACGTTCAGGAGGAATGCTTTTGAAAAGAGCCTTTACGATTTTAGGTGTCGGTCACTGCTGTTACGTGTGTGACTCGTGCCAGAGTTTACCGACTATGACTTGTATAAGTGCTTCCAATCCTGAGCCTCAACGCTATCCAGTTTCTCGTGCATGATTTTTGGCTGTAATGACTAGAAATGTCTCTGTGTAGCTACTCTGGCTTGTTCCTTATTACAGGGAGATACAATCTTGAATTATAAATAAATAATAAAATAAAACAAAACAAAATAAAAATGCATTAAAAATGAAACTTTTTGATGCCATTGAAGAAATTTTGAACTTCTTGGAGCGATGGATATAGCTAGTCCAGTGATGTCAAGGTCAAGTTAATAGGTCAAGTTAATCCCGTTGGAAGATAAGCATTACAGTTACTGAAGTGAACATTATGGGACAAATGGTCACCTCCCTAAAATGCTTCTGCTGTGCCATCTAACTGCAACTTGGCAATGAGTTACTTATGTATAACTCCGTTACATATTGGAGAGCCTTAACTTGAGCACAGCCAGTGGGTAAGACATCCCCATATTCTATTATGATAGTGGTTTCTAAGAAAGATCCGCAGTTTCCTGTCTTCTGAGCAGTGAATCGGGCGTTCGGCTGTGCAGCTCAGTGGAGGCTGGGCTGGGGGTTAGTCCAGCAAGTTCAAGGAAATGAGCAAGCTCAGAGCCGGGAGGAGTGGGCGCCCGTGTAACCCCTGGGCCTCCGGTGGCCGACCCTGCCCTCTGCTTCCCCCAGGTCATCCACTGCAGCGGCTACCTGAAGATCAGGCAGTACATGCTGGACATGTCGCTGTACGACTCATGTTACCAGATCGTGGGGCTCGTGGCCGTGGGCCAGTCGCTGCCGCCTAGCGCCATCACCGAGATCAAGCTGCACAGTAACATGTTCATGTTCAGGGCCAGCCTCGACCTGAAGCTGATATTCCTGGATTCCAGGTGAGTTAGGTACCTGCTGGAAGATGCTGATGGTGGAAACTGGCCCCTGAAAGCTACACTGTTAAGCCAAGAGGTAATGAGTATTAAGTCACAGGAAGCACGTGAGTTAGAAAGGGACTTAGTGACGCCCAGTCATGAACTGAAAGAATTAGTATCAGCCTTAGTACCCAGGAGCCACCAGCTTCTTCAGCTTATACGTTCCTTAAAATCCTATTCATGTTTTTATCATGTCACTGGAGCAGGAACTGGAAGTATGTGTTGTGGGCACAAGGTAACCTCTTTTGAAGGCCCATGACGTCAGGATTCTGCCTCGTATCCCCAACAAGTTGGGAGGACTTTCAGACAAACAAAAGTCTTCTGCACTTAGTAGTGTGTGACTCAGGCTGGCGGGAGGCCATTTGAGCTATGAGGGCCACCAGGGCTGAGGCCGCAAGCAGACAAGTAGCCTTCCCTCGGGGGAGGCTCTGACCACGAGTTCAGCGGGTACCGGTCTGGGCTGGGAGGGCGAGGTCCCCAGAACTACCTCTCCCAACTGTCTTTTCCTCTCTTACTTGGGAATCCCTGTCAACCTGACTTCAGAGAGAGTGAGTGAGGCCGGCTCTGGAGGGCAGGTCTGTGCTGGAGTGGGGCTGCAGGCCTCAGAGTCTCCAGGCCGCAGGCCTGCAGGGCCTCTTTGGAAGTTTGTTTTCTTATCTGGCAGAAAAACAACAACAACAATAGCCATGCCCCACCCGCGCTGCTGCCCCCAGGGCAGTTAGGAAAAATGAAATTAGATAAAAGTCTGATGCACCTGCAATTTGGGTCCTTTTGCCCGCTGGCCTCTTAGAAGATTTATCAGTTGTACAGACAAGAATAAGTGTTTGGAGACCCCACTCCTGACTTGTAGTGTGTGTGGCCGAGCTTCCTCAGAAAAGACGCTCTGTGTGTGTGTGTGTGTGTGTAAGTATTGTGTGTGTGTGTGTGTGTGTGTGTGTGTGTTTCTGGATGTTCTGAAGCTAGGATTTATTGATTCCTTTGGCATCCTCCACTTTTTTTTTGTGGTAAAATATACATAACATAAAATTGATCATTTTAACCATTTATTGAAGGAACACAAATCTATCTGGTTAGGCGTGGAAGGCGAAGACAAAGGTTACTGTAGTTCATCATTCATGCACCACAGAACCTTTCAAGGTAGAGAAATGACAAGGGCTGACGTGACGGGGTCACCATGATTCTCCCAGAAGGTCACCCCCTGAGGGATGGATGGGATGGGGGCTGCGTTCCTGCAGGGGGAGGAGCCGGTGGGCGGAGGGAACAGGCCATGAAAGGACATTCTTTCTGGATTCTGGACCCCTCTCCAGACGGGCTGAGGGACGGGCCAGCTGTGCAGGTCGCTGCTGTAGACGTGTGGATGGGTGCGACTGGTTCCTCCCTTGCTTCGTCTCCCAGTTTTCCTTTGGCCATTCCAGCAAACCCCCCGGGACCTAGGGAATTCTGTAGAAGAGGGAAGACGAGGGTCTCCCCGGACGAGCGATTGCTGGGTCAGTCCCCACAGCTCTGAGCTCCGGGGACTTAACAGAGTGGGGTGTGCGAGGCGAGGTCGGAGGCCAGGGTGCTCCTGAAGGGAGCTCGGACGCGGCCTCCTCGCTGGCAGGTGTCCCTCTACTTTACGGTGTGAGGGACGTACCCCGAAGTGAGTAGAATAGAAAGGGGATGCTCTTGAGGAAGACTTCCTGTCTCCACAGAAGACGCTGCAGCTCTTCCTGCTAAGCATCAGGAAACTTCCAGAAAGTCTTCAGGCTTTTTGGAACTCCAGTCTTCTAGAAGGTGCTGGAAATGCCCTGCAGAAGCCTTCACACTCACTCTGGTCTTCGATCTGCTGCAGCCCGATGGTCTTCACAAGGTCGCCCGGCCAGAGGACAGAGGGGCTGGGAGGCCAGCAGGCCGCCAGTGGGGTGGGAGATGGCAGCTCCTACCTCCACACCCAGGAGCCACGGCGAGGGGCTGGCCCGAAGCCCAGCAGCCCCAGAGTCACGAGGGCCGGGGGGCCCCACCCAGCAGAGTCCCAGACACGACTGAACTCGGCGTAACCTGGAATTTGGTTCGTCGGGGTTTTGTGGTATTTCACTTTGAAACTGTAGCTGGTGCTTTTGCTAAGGATGGGTGAACTGAGCGATGTTTGGGGTTTGGCACATCCCTCTGACAGGTCGTCAGACACTAGAGGGTTGGAAAAAACCAGGAGGGCGTGCTGCCAAACCCTTCCCTTCCCCTTTAATTTTTAAAGCCGTGTGGACTTTGATGAGAAACTTAATACATGTGTTTCTGATTCATTTACACGTTTGGGGCCGTTGTTCTGAAACCGTTCGTCCAAAGAGTCTGGGGCGCCTCTTTCATCCCCGCGCCGGGGAGATGCCTGGCCTTCTGGCGGGGGAGCCAGACGGCTCGGTTTTCCTGCCACACGGAGCTGGACTCCATCGGGGCCTGAAGTTCTAGGTGGCCCTTAGACGAGTCCCCCGAGGCTCGAAAGGCCCTGGTCTGCGCACGCCCCCGCCTCCTTCCTGCCCTGGACGAACACCATGGAAATGTGTGCAGCAAACGGAGGGAAATACGAGGCCCGCGCAGGACGCGGCAGACGGGGGCGCGTCGGGGAGCGCGAGCGAGGTCGGGCTCACGCTTCAGATCTGGACCGGCAGGGCTGCCAGGCCAGGCCGACCTCCGTCCTCTGTCCCCGCTGACTCTGACTGTGGCTTCGCCGCCTCTGGAGTCCCTTCTTGTCCTCCTCTCTCATCTGTTCTTAACTCTCTGTCACCAAGACGTTTGGGCCACCTCCTCCAAGGGCACGGCTCCCAGTGCGCTTGCCATGTGCAGTTTCCACCTACAGATGGAGTGAGCCAAACGCCGGTGACAGTGTGGTCTTGGATGTTAAGAGCCACTTTTTTCAAAGAGGCGAAGTGGGAAATTAACACGCTTGGAGCTCAATGAGGATGAAGAGAGGTCACGTCACACAAGCACCGGGAACGTGCGGGGGTCTGAACCCATCCTCCCCCGTCCCCGATATGAGGCCGAAGCGTTTCCCGTGTGTCCCCAGCTCCCGCCAGTAGAAATCTCTCAGCTGTGTGTCGTTCTGAGGCCAACTAATTAACAGCGTCCAGGGAGGGACCGAGGTGTAAAGGCTCATGCACCCAACGGCCGAGATGTGGGGACGACCCAAGTGCCCGTGATCAGATGAACAGACAAAATATGGCGTCTACACACAACGGAATAGTGTTCGCCACAGAAACAATGACAGTCAACACGCACCGCGACCAACGGGGATGGACCTTGACAACACTGTGCTGAGTGCAAGAAGCCAGACACGGAAGGACGGATACCGCATCATTCCGCTTAGACCCAGTATCTAGAACGGAAAAGTTGTAGGGACAGAAAGCAGACGAGGGTCGCCGGGGTGGCGGGGGAGAGAAACGGGGGTTTAGTGCTTAACGGGGACACGGTTTCTGTCCGGGGGGATGAAAAAGTTCTGGAAACAGACATGGTGATGCTTATACAACCCTGTGAATGGAACCGTTGCCACCGAAGGGTACACCGAAAATGGTTAAAATGGTCACATTGAGGTTATGCATATTTTACCACAATAATTTCTAAAACGTGTCACACAGGACTATCCCACAAAAGCTCCCAGAGCGTGGGTTCCTTCTCACCTTTCCTCCAATATCAGCATCTGAGTTCACTCTGAAGGGCCGTCAGATAAGCTTCACCTTGCGAAGGGGTAGGATGCTAAGCCGCCCCAAACCTTCTTCCAGCCGGCGGTCAGAAGCCCGCTGCATCCTGCGCTGGGCTGGACTTCAAAGACTTTCTTCTTGCAAAAAAAGATCATTCTTAGTTTCCAAAATCAACATTCCCCCCAGCCCCGGCCTTTTAGCACTTGATTAGTTGGCAAAACCAATATTAGTTTAAATGAAAGGCAGTCTGCAGAGCGGTGTGACTCACGGAGCCCCCGTCCTCCCCCAGGGTGACCGAGCTGACCGGGTACGAGCCGCAGGACCTGATCGAGAAGACGCTGTACCATCACGTGCACGGCTGCGACGTGTTCCACCTCCGCTATGCACACCACCTCCGTGAGTACGGTGCTCGCCCGGGGCCCTGGGCCGCGGCTACCTCACGGGGGAGGAGGGAGGAGGGTGTCCCTTGTTTGGGGCGATCATCGTCCATCATGTGCACTTGGACCGTAAACCTCAGGCGTGACTCCACGTGGCCTTTGACTTAAGCGCGGCTACCCGCCGTCCGTCTGCGAACATCCAGTGAAGCTGGCAGGTGTGGGACGGTGCAGAGGTGCCGGATCCGAGGTCACGGGTTCGGAACCTAAGTGTCTCTGTGACATCTGGACACCAGTGGTGAATAACGGTGACAGCAGCCGAACCGATACAGGACCCTTCCTGCTGTCGGGCACGAGTTTAAGTGATTAAATCTATAATCGGCCCAGTGAGGGAGCTTCTCGTGTCCGTGATTCTCCTTTTCCCGCTGAGGATGCTGAGGTGCAGAGGGTTTAAGCCACTTGCCACAGTCACAGAGCAGGGAGGTGGCGGGGCTGGGGGCTGAACCCACGCGGCTGGGGGAGCTCGGGGTTTCCGGGATGGAGTCTGCGTGGAAAGAGCGAACGAACAGCGTTCGACTTGCCAACGGATGCAGTTTGGGGAACGTTTGGATTGGGGGGGAGGGGCTGCTCTAGTCACTGAAATGCCTAAAGAAGTGACCCTCCTGAGTCCAAACTGAGGCAGCAAGTGCTTGGGAAGGAGAAGAAGGCCTCGTCCCCGCCCCCCGGCCCCAGGGTGCTTCTTGGCAGGTGCAGATGGCTGGAGGAGCCAGACCTTCTGCAGTGCCGCCCAGGGGGCGGGTCCTCCGTGCTCGCTGTGCTCTGTGCTGACTCAGAGGCGTGAGTGTCGCGTTCCAGGGGGACGGCAGGCCCAGAGACTGCTCCGTGTGCGGCCGCAGGGCCTGCCCGGCCGGTCGGTGTGGACGGGGACCGGTGAGCGTTGCGGTTACTAGGGCGTCCCTGCGCCCCGTGCCCGAGTCACTCTGGGCCTAGCCCTGTGACCACCAGGACGCTGCAGACCTGGACGGCTTCTTCCCGCTCCCCTGAATTCACAGCAGCGTGGAAAGGTCTCTGTGCACAGAGAGGCTCGGCATCTTGACGGCCTTTTTATTTCCTTTTTAAAAAGTGGCTAAATCATTATTTCATATCAGCATCCTCGTTCTCCTTGAGATCAAGCCTGGTAGGGAAGCAGCTGCCAAGTGTCCGGATGGGGTCAGCCTGTCGACGTCGACAGAGCACTGGAGGGGACAGACACCGGAGGGGGCAGATACCACAGGGGACGGAGCACCGGAGGGGACGGAGCGAAGCTCTGAAGTGATGAGGGTGACCGGGAGACAGCGGAGGCATCTGCCCGGTGGGTGTGGAGCGGCAGTATGTACCCCACAACAGTCTGGAAGTGGGGGACAGGCTGGGGAAGGGAGAGTAAGCAAGTATGAGCATCCCCAACTCCACACCCCCCGCAGCCCCTGGACGGGACACCCCCACTACTGCTGGGAGGAGCGAGCGGGCCTGGGGGGCTCGGAGCTCCCTCCGCTGAGGCAGGAGCATGTTGGGGAGCGGATGATGAGCAGCGAGCGACTTGAAAGCAAACCCCTGCATTCCACGCAGGAGGAGCTCATCAAAGCGGGGCTGCCGGGTGGCAAACTGGGCCTCTGAGCACGGAGAGAGCTGAGGAGTAGAAGTCTCTGCTGTGAGCGCCACTGCCGGCCTCGCGCACGGCCCGGCGTTCCCCGGAAGCAAACGCCGTGTGTCTTTGGAAACGTAACGAAGGCCACGGGGATGACCAGCGGCGGGCCCCTGTGTCCCCGCAGGGACTGGACGCTTTTCTCGAGTCGACTGTGACTTTTGGGCCACGTGGGGAGCTGGGCTGCTCTCGGGCCCACTTCCCAGGCGAGGTGCTCCTCCTCCTCCGAGCGGCTTCTCCAGGGCGCAGCGGAGCCGGGTGCTGAGAGCCGCCTGTCCTGCTCTCACGATGGGCCTTAGCCTGGGAGCCCCAGGCTTCCCCAGCTCGTGGGCTCACCAGCCCTACAACGAACGGGCTTTTATTCCGTCTCCGGCCGTTTGCCCGGCAGCGTCTCCTTCCCTCGCTAGGAATCTGGAATCTTCCGGATGCGGAAGGAAGGCTGGACGCGGGCGTCCCACCCACAGCGGAAAAGGCAGGGTGTTCAGATGTGTGGAAACCAGAGGGGGCGCGCCCTCTCTCGGCAAAGGGGCCGGAATTAGTAAATCAAAGGAAACCGGGAGAAGCAATGTTGACGATGACTGCTACAGGGCTGTGACTCTGACCTTAAGGGACCCGAGGCACAGAGCACACCCTGCCAGGCCAGAGGAGGCGGGTGTGGCCTCAGGACCCGCCACGAGCTCCCAGAGCTCAGCCTCGGCTCCAGCCTCGGAACCACTTCAGGTGTCCCCCCCAGAGCAGCCACGGCACTCACCTGGACATTTCTTTCTCCTCCAGACCTGGAACTTTCCAATAAAGGGAAGACAGTGTTCTCCCCCGGCCTGTAGACGCCCACCTTCTCGCCTTGTCCCCACGTGGTCTTTCCTGCTAACCTCTCCCTGTAAAGACGCAGTCTGATGGAATGAAGACCCACCCTGACCCCATCTTTCCTAAAGTAGCTCTTTGAGGGCTCTGTCTCCGGACGCAGCCCTGTCCTGAGGTACCGAGGGTCACGGCTTCAGGGACGTTGGGAGACACAGCGTAGCCCATCACGGGGACTTTCTTTAACGTCGCCGTGTCCTCGTCCACGTCGTAGACACAGGTCCTTTCACACACTTTAACTGGACAGGTTGGCTTGGGGAGGACGGGTCAGAAGACGGAGCGTGGGATGTGTCATCTCGAAATGTGACTTTTCAGTCCCGTCATGTGGGGCTCTGGTGACTGACAGCAGGGCTCAGGGGCCTGGCCCCAGGGGAGGGTGGTGGGGCAGGGGCTTCCTCTTCCAGCCTCCTGCCCCCCAGGTGCCACCTGCACCCCAACAGTGGCCTTTGCCAACCTGGGACTTAAGTCCTTCCATCCAGTCCCATCTGGAGCTGGCCAGGTGGTCATCCTAAGAACACGGCCATACGGGGCAGCCCTTGCTGCTTCCCTTCCATCCCTCACAACGGAATGTGGCTGGATGTGGCCGGCGACCCACACCTCTGGGCCCGTGAGGACTCCAAGGCCACAGGGCGGGCCTCGCCGCCTCCTCCTGCAACGAGGTATCAGACCATCTGACTTCACAGTCGATGGGGTCACCAAGCACAGGAACAGAGCAAACGGCTGCCAACACCCAGGGCCAAAGTGAGGTCACCGTCTGATTTTCCAAGGCCAAGCCTGCTCCACACTGATGTTCAAACCCCAGGACTCTCTGGTGATGGGCGAGGGGCTCTGCCGGACGTGACTGGGCGTGAGGATGCGATGGCTCTGGGGGAGCCTCGTCGGCCAGGCGGTGTTCACGCATTCTTCACGACATTGTCGTAACTGGGAGCAGGAGTCCCAGGGTCTGAAGAAAGTACAGCCCCTAGCGAAAGGGGATTCAGCACCTTCACGAGGGGAAGCAGGGCTGAGCAGCGCAGCCTCCGGGAACGCAGGCTTCCCAAGGTCAGCTGGGGGCTGGCGCCTCGTCCTCCAGGTTGGTCGGCGTGGGCCCGGGCATTCCCGGACGAGCTCTCCAAGTCGGATGTGCCAGGGCTTCCCCCGGAACCTTCTGCAAGGAAAAGTGAGCATGGGACCCTTTAGGGAACATCTGACCCTCCCAGCTGTTCCCCACTGGCAGCCCCGCTGAGCGCAGGCCCAGGGCAGGGGGCTCAGGGCAAGGGGGCTCAGGACCAGGGGATCCAGGGCTGGGGGACCCAGGGCAGGCACAGCCCCTTCCATACGGTCACCTGGCCTGGGAGAAACACCGCCCCCCGCCCCAGCTGGGGGCCACCTCCACTGTCTCTCTGCTCTGTGTGAAGTGTTCAGGAGACTCCTGGTTCTTGGGGAGAGCCCGCAGCGGCCTGTGCTCTCCGGACCCGTGGGTCCTGGGGGTGTGGGTAAACTCAGCCATCTGTGTCGAGGGACACCGGGCAGACGTCTTGAGAACACCTTGGTTTGGAAGAACCGTGATGTCTGGCTGGCTGTTCATCCTGGGTAGCGGAGAATCTCGCTCTCTAGGACGGCCCCGTCCAGAGTGGGCTAAGCCCGAATCCGTGAGCACACAGCTGGGCCCAGCTAGCAGAACATTTCAGCGCCACAGAAAGACTTCAAAGCCCGAATCTGTGATCCCCAAAGTTCAAGCAATAACTATTATAACAAAATTATGAGACGGCTGGTACAGACCCAGGGAGAACACGCTCCAGATGACATACAGGAGTCACAAACTCAAATACTTCCGGGGCCGGGCATGTACCGTGAGTGTATGGTGGGCTGCAGGGAGTGGCAGAGTTTGTGGCTAACTGGACATCATGTGACCCGTCAAAGGCATTCTAAGTCACAGCACTATCCCACCAACAAAGCCTACCTGTGGACCAGTGGGTGCTTGGGTATCCATTTGCAACCACTCTATAGCACGGCTGTGGAACCTGGACAAAGTTCTCGAAACAGAAGATGAGTTTGAAAGGCGTTTCCAGTCGCCGTGAGGAGTCGTGATGGGTGTTACACGGCGTGCCAGCTTCCGCTGCTGGCAGAACGATGGAGTTTAACTTACCTGAAGATCCTTTTTAGATGCTTTCTCTGAGCAGAGTCTAGAGGCGGACGAGGCTTGGTCTTGCTGACGAAGGTGTGGGAGCCTGTACGCTCCGGGGACCATGAGCAGCGAAACAGGAAGTCATCCCGGGCACGTTGCCTTGATCCCTGGAAGCAGCTCTGGACATTCTTAGTCATAGATTGTCCCTCTGCTTGTGACAAAGGGGACTCGAAGGGTCAGGCTCAGTCCATCTTCCACGGTCGGTGTCACTTAAATGTCCCACGATGTGGCCGTGTGGAAACTCCTCCTCAGAGAGCCAGGGGACGTCCCATGTCTTCTCACCGGCACGGCTGCCGCGGGCAGCAGGCGCAGAGCGGGGCATTGTGTGGGGCCCCACGAGCATGCTGGAGGCCCGCTCCCCAAAGGAACACGTGGCGGGGCTTCAGACTCACCGACTGTGCTCTCTCTGAGGCCCCGCCTGGCAGACAAGAGCCGGGAGGAGCACAGGGACTGAATCATTGACCGTTTTTTTTCCCATGGCGGGTGGTTTAGTTTCCAGGAGCTGCTATCATAAAATACCTTGAACTTTGTGGCTGAGAACAAGAGAAGTCTGTCTCACAGTCCTGGAGGCCAGAAGTCCCAAAGTCAAGGTGCTGGCAGGGCCGTGCTTCCTGTGGGGGCTCGAGGGAAGAGTCTGTCCTGGCCTCCTCCAGCTCTTGGGGGCTGCCAGCATTCCTTGGCTCGTGGCCACATCGCTAACCTCTGCCTCCATCTCCCTCTGCGTGTCTGTGCCTTCTCCTCTGTCTCTCATAAGGACACTTGTTGTTAGATTTAGCACCCACTCTAATCCAGGACGATCTCATCCTTAACTTAATCACATCTACAGAGACTCTCTGCCTAAATAGGGTCACATTCTCAGGTTTGGAGGGTTAGGATGTAAAACATATCTTTTTGGGGGGACACTATTTAAGTATTTAACAGACACTTTTGTTGTCCTTCTCACCTCTTAAAGTTCAAAACAGAAACAGAAATAATGCTTGAGGCCAAAATCACTCTCCTCCCAGAGGCTGTCCCCTAGTCACGGCTGTGCCTCCAGGTTCCGGAGGCACCAGGAAGGCCACCTACCTCTCTGGAGAGCACATGTATGGAACTAGACCTTCCATCCCAAAGAGGCCTCGGAAAACCATGACCACTGGCCTTCACGCAGTCATAGGTCATCCTGATGCTGGAGACATTATGGCAAAGGTGGGGCCTCTGCCCTCAAGAACTTATGGTTTAGGGGACATCTTGCTGCCCGTCCTCCGCCACCTAAGCAGGGCCGTACTCCATATTGCTCTAGGCTGGGATCATTTCTGACAGTTAGTTGTGAGGACGACAGATTGGACGGGGAGCCAGTGCAAACCGAAGAACGTTATGACTAAATGTCTAGGATTTCAGCTTGGATCGACATGTTGACTGTGTCCATGGGTCACACCAAAGCAGGAAGGAAATTTCTGCATCTGCGTTTGGCCTCTGGAGCTAAGCCTCCTCGTCGCAGAGCCAGGAAGGGTCAGAGATGATAAAATCGGCCTCACTTCTGCTGTCTGAGTCCTAATATAAAATATTTGGAATAAACTGGTTTTCTACTGTCCAGCTCTAAGATGATTGCAGATAGATAGGTTTCAGGAATGTGGTAAGAAATACGAGGAGGTATTAAATATAGGGAAAGTATGCGGTCATTATCCTAGCGGCTTTGCGAACGCTGCTAGAGATTAACAAGCATTTCTCTCGAAGAAAGAATGACCTCTTGGGGAATCCGTAGCTGGGACCTCACTTTGGTTATGTTGCACCTCTTTGGGGGCCATAAGCAAATTGTTTAGCTGAGTCACCCAAAATGTTGGCCCACCCCACCCCCATCCCCATCTATAGTTCCCCCTTCTCCCACAGTGGCCACTCTGAGAAATGGGAGTTGGAACCCCTGGCTTGGGCCCCCACTGTGTCTTCAAGCCTTGTGGGCCCCAGTTTCCTGGTGACGCCCACCTCCCACAGTTGTAGTGGGGGTAAAATGAGGCAATGTATGCAAAAATGCATCTATGGCGATGCTACCCTGAACGTGCCCGACCCCGTCTGATCTCGGAAGCTAAGCAGGGTCAGGCCTGGTTAGTACTTGGATGGGAGACCACCTAGGAAGACCAGGTGCTGTAGGCGTAAAAAAATAAATTACTAAAAATAAGGGATTATAAACTGACAAGGTCTTTGCAATCTGTGAGGTCAACCAAAGGTTGCCTCCTCGAAAAGAGCTAGAACCAGAACCCGTGTCTTGTTGTTTACAAAGGCAAACCCCCAAAGGAGAAGCAGTGTAAAGGCTCCTGCTACTTCCATCTGCACCCCTCAGCACAGGATCTTATTAGTGCCAGGCGAGTCCAGCAAGGTGCAGATGCTAAGCCTGGGCAGAAAAGAGCGGATCCCTGTGCTGTCCCAGAGACACCTGCCTCTCCGGCTGGAGGCGCTGGCTACGCAGCTGGACCACCACGCGAGCCCCACCACACTAGTCCCCAGCTTCATCCCTCGGGGGTGTGGGGCCTGATCCACGTTCATTTCCACTTCTCGACCCCCATACAAACTGCTTGCCCACGGACAAAATAACTAATTTTTCATTCTGATTATAAAACGAATACCTCCTCATTGCTGGAAATGTAGAAAAATCAAGAGACGAAGATGAAAACTACTATTTTATCAGTCTGAGAGTAGCAGAGTTAGAACATACTGAGTGAGGCCTTCACCCACGTCTGCCACTGTTAGAAACCTTCACATGTCTAATCCTCATGACCAGATGGTGCAGGGGCTATACTTATCCTCTTGTTACAAATGAGGAAACCGAGGCACCGGTCACGTGGCGTGTGTGCGTGCGTGCACACTTTTATATCATTAGGATTTTATTCTGTGCAGTTCTAAATCTTGTCTTTCTTTCATTTACCATTATGTCGTACATCTTCCCCATAATACTACAAATTCTTATTAATCATCAGATTAATGGCTGCAGAGAACTCTATTATTTATCCACCCTCTTCCCAGGTATTGGTCAGTTAAGTCTCCCCTCCCCTTTTTTCCTGAATTATAAGCAGGACTGCAAGGAATCTCTTTGTACACGAGTCTCTGTTTGCATTTCTCATAATTCCCATAGGACCAGTTCCTAGACACGAAATCGGGGTGTCAGTAGCTGTGAGCTGTCAAAATGCTTTCCGGACGGACCACACTAATTCGTGCTTCAACAGCACATGGGGTACCTCCCACCACAGATCAGCCAACGTTGCTGGTCACTTCATTATTTTTTTTAGAGATAAAGTTCACACGATGTAAAATTCACGGTTTTAACCACCGTCGGTGGTTTTCAGTATATTCACAGTGGCGTGCAGTTATCGCTTGATCTAATTCCAGGACGTTTTTTTCATCCCAAGGAGAACCTGGTCATCAGCAGTCACATCCAGCCCCTTCCTCCTCCAGCCTGAGGCAACCGCTCTCTGCTCTGTGTCTCTCTGGATGTGCCTGTTCTGGACATTTCCTATCAATGGAATCATGCAATATTTGTGTCTTTTAAAATGTCTGCTGAGTTGGTGGGTGGTACCTAACGCTGAGTTAAACAAATGAGTTGAAATGTGTTTATCTTTCACGTGTATTCTTTGACGAGCTGTTTGTTCATGTCCTTGGCCCATCCCGTGTTACTTTTAACGTCGTCGTGTTTTTATCGACCTGTTTGAACTCTTTATATATTAAGGCTGATATAATAATAACCCCTCGACTAGCCTGTTGGCAGCGGTTTTTCTTCTGCGCCAGAGTAATTTGTTGCAGGTGTTAAAGTGGAGGATAAGGATGAAAAAAAAAGTCACAGAAGGCGACGGATTGCCCAGGGAAAGTTTGGGGAGAGGGAGGGGCTCTGCCCACTGGGAAAACGTGAGGGCTGAATTTCTGTGTCCACGAGTCTCCAGGGGTTCCCTTCAGCATCAGCTACTGCAGTCACAGAATATGGCCACCTCCCGGATTCCTTGCTCCGAAGGCTGCTAGTTAGAGCCCTAGCTCCCTTCCCACCCCACCCCCCGCCAGCCTGCCCGAAACAGGAAGGCCCCCCAGCCACAAGTGACCCTGAGCCTCCAGGGGGGACCTTTTCAGACTAACACTGGCCTCTCCCTTCCTGGAGAAGGTTCACTAGGGCTTTCTCCTCATGGCCCACCTAAAGCTTCTGGCACTTTTCCCCTCCAGGTCCACTCCCCCTCCGCCCACACACACACACACACACACCCCTTCTTGCTGGCAGTCGATGTGCACACGGAGTCTCTGGCTGTGACCTGCCCGGCAGCCCAGAGTTTGTACCTCTGCGTAGAAGATGGGCCCACAGGCCCAGTTTCCAGGGCCTACTGGTCAAGCTGAGGTCTTTCCCGCGTGAGCAACATTGGAAATTAAAGAGCCTGAGGAAAACCGGGGTTAATGGAAAGAAACTATAAATGGCAAGAGTAACCGTTTCACTGAGAATACACATAGGATCTGGGGAACAGCAAATATCAGCAACAGTTTGACACTTAGTTGAATGCACTCGACTTACTATTTTGTTTAAATAACTACATCACTCCCTCCACCAACGCTCCCCGCAACCGTCTATTAAGGGCTTGGGGATTATAACATAACCATGGCATATTGGAAACTAAAAAGCAAATCCAATTTTATCACTCCGCCAGGTGCAAACGTTGTTTGGGGACTAATTGTTTTTTCCCAATGAAAGCGGCGACTATTAAATCCAAGTTCTTCACAGGGGAAGGGAGAGATTGCTCCTCGGACCCCCTCGAATTGTAGCCAAAAATCTCGTGCGCGTGTGTGTCTGTGTGTGTGTGCAAGCACACATCTTCCTGCTGAGAAAGCCCGCCCTCTGTCAAGTTCTCCAAGGTGTCCTTGACCCCAGACAGGTTCAGAACCAGAGCCGTAGGTCATCAGTGGGGCAGGGTCCCCAACGGCGGGGCCTGCTAATTGTCCCTCGAGATTCATGTCGCCTTGTGCTTGCAGTGCTGGTGAAGGGCCAGGTCACCACGAAGTACTACCGGCTGCTGTCCAAACTGGGCGGCTGGGTGTGGGTGCAGAGTTACGCCACCGTCGTGCACAACAGCCGCTCGTCCAGGCCCCACTGCATCGTGAGTGTCAATTATGTCCTCACGTAAGTCAGACGTATTTGTTTCTCTCCTTGCTCTCTCTTCTCCCCTGTCCTTCATCCGATCACCCCAATAAGCACCATCGCTCTCTCCCTCTCTCTCTTCCTGGAACTGTTCATTTGTCTCCTGTTTTGTTTTTATTTGAACAATCTGGTCGACTGGGAAGGTCCAGACTATTTCTGTACTCAGCATTAAGGGCCAGGTGCTAGGGAAAAGGGACCCAAGCCCGGGTGTGGGCTGTGGGTGGGCAGAGGGTGGGCGGGGGATGCCCCCACCTTGAAGATGGAAAAGGGATGGAGGTCCTAGAAAGGCATACCAACTTACGCTCTCCATGCCCACGACACACGTCTGGGGCATGTTGCGTGCGCCTGCCATTTGGGACAGGGGACGGCTTTCATTTTTTTCCCCTGTCTTCCTATATAGCCTGTTGCAAATGACAGTGAATATTTTGTCCCTTTAAAACCCCAAAAGGTCAAGTTCAGTGGCAAATAGTTTCAAGACCATTAGAAGCGACAGAACATAAGTCTGCTTGGGACCATACATGACTCTCTGCCCACCATGCTACTAGACATTCGGCCACCTTGTGCCCAGCTCTGGCCATGAACGCGATGGCCTCGTAGTCCTCCAGCTCTGCCCTGAGCAGAGCCCTCACGCGCGTCCTAATGGAGGGAGGGTCAAGGTGCTATGTTCTTTCTTAGAATGATACCAGGTTGCTGTTTTTTGTTTTTGTTTTTGTTGTTTTAGAAGTAGAGTGATTTTAGCAAAACTGTAGGGGAGAAAGCATTTTAGCCCCTTAATGATATTTCCTGAGCAAACAGATGTGGGCTGGTACTTCCGGTGACTTCCCCTCTCGTGAACATGATGGCACTGAGTTTTGCTCTTTCGGGCAAAAAATGGGCCCCTGGAAGCCAGGCTCCTGGACCCTCAAAGGGGTCCCCACTCGTGCCTCTCTGGGTGCCCCGCAGAGGAGCAGTCAGCCCCCAGACGCTCAAACCGGCAGTGTTTCCGCCTCTCCTTTTGGCCCTGACGCCCTTCCTAGTGGCCCATGGCAGCCCAGGAACCGTGTTGGTGGCCTTACGGGACTGGAGAGAGCTGCACTGACCCCTTCTCTTCCTGCCAAGTGACCACGCCCTCACTCGTTATTTCTGGGGGCGCCACGCCCAGGGCTGCACGGTGGCTTTTATGACCAGGGTGACCTGGCCTTTCCTTAAGTGCCACCCACATCTGACCTCAGTGGAATGATTCATGGGAGCTTCGAGGATGAGCTTGTTCGGGGTGGTGTCCAGGAGCCGCTCTGCCGCGGCGGCCTGCTGGACACGACTTGTCCTGCTCTCGTCTCTCAGGGACATCGAATACAAGGAACTGCAGCTGTCCCTGGACCAGGTGTCCACGTCCAAGTCCCAGGACTCCTGGAGGACCGCCTTGTCTACCTCACAAGAAACTAGGAAATTAGCTAAACCCAAAAGTACGAAGATGAAGACAAAGCTGAGAACAAACCCTTACCCCCCACAGGTAACACACGCGTCCTGCAGGGGTGGGGCGCGGCTGACACCTGTGCCAGGGGGCTCAGGACACCTGGGCACATTGAGGGACAAGCAGACTCGCGGCCTGGCGTTGGTCTCCCTGCGCAGAAGGTTCACTGTGGAGTGAAGCAAATTCCCTCCGGGATGTCCCGCCCGCGGGATAAAGACGGGGTGCAGAGCTCTCCATCGGGCCCAGAAGGCAGACTCGGCCGGGGAGGCGCGGCAGCCTGCTGGGGCCCCCAAGAGTGAGGGCCAGAGGGCAGGCGCTTTGTTTCCACGGCATTTTATTTTTTTAAATGAAAACCTCCCCTCTCTCTTTGTTTAGGTAGTTTGCGAGCTCTCAGAAGTAGCCAGTGGCTAAGTGGCTACGCACATGTGCTGTGTTGTCAGCTTGGCGTGGGGAGACCCCTTTGCACCCAGGGGGCGGGTCGCTGGGGTGCTGGTTGCTTTGGACCTGTCCCCCGTGGGACCTTGCGGTGGTGGCTGGGGTGGGGCCCAGCCCTGGGCAGGGGTCAGGCACCGGAGGCTGGGCCGTGTGAGGCGGGAAAGTCAGTTCCCCGCCAGCCCCCAGCGGCCCTCCCTCTGTCTCCTTTGCCACGCAGCAGTACAGCCCCTTCCACATGGACAAACTGGAGTGCGGCCAGCTCGGGAGCTGGAGAGCCAGCCCCCCGGCCACGGCTGTGGTGCCCCCCGAACAGCAGCTCCATTCAGAAGGTGGCGACCTTCTGTATGCCCCGTCCTACAGCCTGCCCTTCTACCGTTACGGACACTTCCCTCTGGACTCTCACGTCTTCAGCAGCAAAAAGCCAATGTTGCCGGCCAAATTCGGGCCGCCCCAAGGATCCCCGTGTGAGGTGGCACGCTTTTTCCTGAGCGCGCTGCCAGCCAGCGGCGAGTGCCAGTGGCACTATGCCAACCCCTTAGTGCCTAGCAGCCCGTCTCCAGCTAAAAACCTCTCGGAGCCGCCAGCGAACCCCGCTCGGCACGGCCTCATGCCAAACTACGAAGGTGGGTCACGTTTGCTCCAGGGGAGGGGGCAGGGCTGGGAACGGCGGCAGTGGGTGGCACGTGGAAAAAGGACCCTCACACTTTGGGCAAACTGCTCCTTTTTCCTGCTTCTAAGCGGGAGTGGCTACGCTTTGCTGCTCTCAGTGCAAATGCTTCATGAGCATGAGAGAAGCTGGGTGACCGAGTCCGCGTGCCTCGTGGGCATGAGTGACAGACAGCGTAAAGGGCATTGGACACCAGGCGTTCAGCCACCCGCCCTAAGATACTGGCCTCGTTGGCTCCCCAAAAGGGAGACAAAGGGATTTTCAGAACCAGCTTCCACGTACTGAGAAGGGCCCAGCCGCATGCGTTTTACATTATGTTCCGCTCCACCCCAGAACGAACACGGGAGGCCTGGTTTTCTTCCCACGCCAGTTTGCAAAGTGCGGAAAACCGTGGTGTAAATTCATGGGCTCACGGACACAAATGCCACTCACCAGCCCAGGGCAGATAACGTCCCTGCACCAGGACTGTTTCTTCTCCTATAAATGGGGTCATAAGCTGTGGAGTGTGCCCACCCCAGGGCTCGGATACTCTGTTTCACCTTGACCCGGCTACTGCTCTGCTCACAGGATAGACCAAGGTGGAGCAAATGTCCTGTAGGGGCCCCTACGTGCTGGGGAAATGCAATGTGCCCCAGACTCACCTGCTTAAGAGGAGAGCTCCCTCCCTGGGGTCCCCTCTCCCCCCTTTGTTCCTCTCTTTGGAGGCAGGTAGGGCTCTGCTCGTCTTCGGGCTGCTTTGGGAAGCTCTCGCTCCGGGCTCTGGCGACTTTACAAGGCTGTGAGCGTGGGAGAAACCGAACCCTCCTGGAGATGACCAGGATGTTTTTCAAAAGTAGCCAGTTTGAGAAAAGAACAGCCCAGCCTGACGGCCCGTGCCTGTCCCAGGAGCCACCGATTTCTCAGACTGGGATCCTGAATACTCATAAGTGCACGAGTCCCTCAGATAACCAAGGAAGGGCTCCCCGATGTCTAAGGAAAGAAAAAGGGTTTTGATAACCGCTGAAAATCTTCTCTCACTTGTGGCGACGAAAGATGCGTTTTCTTTGTGCGTGG
>NW_024355205.1:33951638-33961543 GCF_902729225.1 Pteropus medius
GGCGCCCCCGGCCCACCCCCCCCCGGGTTGCTGTTGCTTTGGGAATGTGTCCTTGCTCCCCCGCGAGGGCGTCTAACGAGTCGCCTGTCTCCGCAGCGCCCGCCACCGCCGCGCGCAGGTTCGGCGAGGACACCGCGCCGCCGCCGCCGCCGCCGCCGCCGCCGAGCTTCCCGAGCTGCGGCCACTACCGCGAGGACCCCGCGCTCGGCCCGGCCAAGGCCGGCCGCCAGGTCGCCCGGGACGCGGCGCGGCTGGCGCTGGCCCGCGCGGCGCCCGAGTGCTGCGCGCCGCCGGCCCCCGAGCCCCCGGGCGCGCCGGCGCAGCTGCCCTTCGTGCTGCTCAACTACCACCGCGTGCTGGCCCGGCGCGGGCCGCTGGGGGGCGCCGCGCCCCCCGCGCCCGCCCTCGCCGGCCGCCCCGCCGCCCCCGAGGCCGCGGCCGGCGCGCTGCGGCCCCGGCCCCCCGGCCCCGCCGCCGCCGCCGCCGCCCCGCCGCCCGGCGCGCCCCTGCCGCACTACCTGGGCGCCTCGGTCATCATCACCAACGGCAGGTGACCCGGCCGGGCCGGGCCGGACCGCGGGGCCCGGGGGCCGTCTGCAGCCAGAAGCCATGGGCCAGGCCTCTTTGGCTTCTGTTTCACAAAGTCCAGCCGAGTTCAGAGGGGGCGAGCTGTATATGCACGATTTAAAATTAATTTATACAGAGACGACTATTTTAATAGAACTCCGCGGCCGACTTTTAGATTTTTACCGCAGATGCCATAAAGGCCGGTGGAGACGACTGAGACCCGCCCGCCCGGTGTTGGGGAGACGTGACCGCCCGACCTTTGTTCTCTCGAAAGAGCGGCGCCGGGCAACCCTGTCGTCCCACGTGTGACCTAAAATAAGCCCGCGTTTGGGGGGGGGGGCACTTGGTTTCCTCACCCGGAAATCAGGCTTGCCCCTTGCCTCGTCCCCAGTGCTCACCAGTCCCACTGGGGAATGCAGGGAGTTTCCACTCCCACTCCGCTAATGCCCTCCGCTTTAAGGAGGAAACCGCACCCTGATGTGGCCGCAGGTGCCAGGCGGGCCGACCCCTTCTACTCAGAGCCCTTTCGGGTTCTTAAGTCCACGCAGAATGTGATCAAGTCCCATGAGTAGACAACAATTCTGCTGTCTTTAAAAGTCATTCGTGAGTCTCACTGAAAGTTGCTTTAACCCTTTCTTCATTACAAAACTCAAGCCGAGACCAAGGGGTGAACAGGGGTGTGCTTCCTAAATCCGTTCACAAGCTCTTCCTTCCTCCGAACCCCTAAGAACTCTGATGACGCCAAGAATCGCACCTTCAGAATATATTGAATAGGCATTAAATGCAATATATATATATATATATAGCCAGATATATTATGAGGACATGTGGACGACTTAGGTGCCCAATGCCATTGGCTACCCTTCAGCTCTGATTACGAGGCAGAATCCCTCTGGCCCACACAGACCTGTGATTCGATAGGCTCCCATTTGCTACAAGCAGTGCTAATGAAGTTAGTGAAATTGCATGTGCAATATGGAAAATCGTCGATTGACTGCGCCTCGTGGAAGAAAACGCGCTAAAGGAGTGTAATGGAAATGAGGTGTACGTTGCTTTTAGCATTTTCTGCAGTTTATTCATAGCGAGAAAACTCGATATGAACATGTCACGTGTGTAACAGGAAAAAAAAATCTTTTATAAAGCACCAGCAGTTTTATAAATAACTTCCATTAGTTTTTATTTTTATATTTTTGCTTCAAGATTTCACCATTTAAAAATCGTATCATGGCTCTGAAGTGAATCGATGCTTTGAACCACCATCTTAATTTGCTCCGCACTATAAACACTCCATCATTTGGCCGATTTTTCAAAAATGGTTACCTTTTAGGAAACTCCACTTTTCTGAGTGCAAAGGGTTTTCACAGACGTCTCTAACTAGTTGTTCTAGAATCAGCATGCACCTTCATCAACTTTGCAAAGATGTGAAATGATCTGTTGCCAACCCGGTGTCAACCTGCCTGGTTCCCTAGCAGGCTGTCGGCTGCCTTATAGGAGGAGGAGGAATCTGCGAATTTAGGAGCATGTGTTGTGCAGCCAAGGGGCTGGGTCCTAGGAGTGGAACTCAGACCTCTTACTGCACTTAGCCACACCTCGTTAGCAGCCCTTTCTGAGTGTGTGCGCATAAAACAAGCCTGAGGTATTACTTGTTATGCTCGGGAGTCTTGTAATTAAACCATGATTCCTGGAAGGTGCAGGTGGGATGAGCAAGTGTCACCTGACGGTTTTCAATAAAATCCCCGCAAAACGCTTATGCGTCTACCTTGTTGTTAGCCATTGGGGGCCGTGCTTAGTAAACACTAACCACAGAGGCTTTTGAAGGCTTTCGTAGCAGTTTAAGATCAAAGGTTACTGTGAAGAAAGAACAGTATTAGATTTACAAATAATAACATAAACAGGCATAACGATGAGTGTAGACGCACTTGAAAAATAAAGTATGTACTAGGGAAAACGTCTTTGTCTAGACAAACATGGTTTTCCTAGAACATGAGGGAAGATTCCTCGGCAAGCTGGCTTTGAGGCCTCTGAGGCTCAGTGCAAAGTTAAGAGCAGTTACTATGGCAACCTAATATTGTTACTTCCATCTCTTAAGAGTCTGCACATTTAAGCTGGGGATATCGCTTCTTGACTTCTGTGAGGGTCTGGCAAGGGAAGGAAGCATTTTAATCAATATGCCTCTCTTTTACAAAAAAAGAAAAAAAATTGTAGTGGGTCCTAACACGTTGACAAAAATGCCAGATCGAATGGATTTGAGAAATAAGCCCAGTTCAAGACTGGCGGGGCCTCCTAGGGAAAGGAATTCCTTTATGTTCATGGAAGCCCTTGCTAGAAAAGCCATTCCATTCATACTTTTGTAGAGAAGTGAGCAGGGTGTGAAGGAGGGCTGCTCTGAGGAAATCTGCCAGAGCCTATACGTTCTGCACACCCCCTTTTATCCTTTTAAAGTTCTTTGGGCCATGTCTTTCTCCCCTGGACCCTATGAATCCTGCATAAAATCTACCCGAAGCTGTAATTTATTGTAACTGTAAGGCAGTTAAAGTGGACTGTGGGGGCCGCCACGGATAAGATGTGGTAAAAAGAACATTTTCAATTAAATGCCAGAAAATTACAGTAGCTTAAAATTTTAGAGAATCGTAGCCCTTGGGTTATCTAAAGTGCATTATTCAAGCTATTCCTAAACTTCAGTAGGATATATGAGATTAAAATCTTAAAACTGTCAAGACAAAAGTCAAGTAGGTTCATAAAACACCAAGAAAAATTCTACAGAAACAAAATCTATTCTTAAATTTGTTATTACATTAATTTTTAAAAATTTACATTAAATTATTAGATTTCTCATCTCAAACTTTTTTTTTTTTTTTTTTTACTTTTTAGGTTTGCTATGCTTTCATTTTTGGAATAATAAGATTTCTCTTTTGTATGATGCATAATACATTTGTCAAAATACGTCCAAAAAAAAAAAAAAAGCACGGGCTTCTTAATACTTAGAAATACATACATATTCCTTTCCTTGTAAAACTATTTATTTTGTAAAAATGTTTAAATATAAATAAAAATACTGTAACCAAAAGTAGTTGCCTATTTTTAAAAATGAAACTTGTGGTAAAAATAACAACGAGCCCAAACTGTGTAGGAAGTCTTAAGTTTATTTTGGTAGACTTGCTTTTTATAGGCATTGGCTTAAAGTAATGACTTTCCAGAGATGGTTCTTTGAAAAGCTAAAAATGCAAAGGTTGCCACTTTCTTTTATTTCAAAGATGCATAGTAATTACTCAGGAATAAGGATTCACCGTTTTCTGCCTGTTAAGAGCGAACAGATCTGCAGAATGTTAAGCCTAAAATGTCTCCCTTTTGCATCCTGAAACTGTGGGTGAGGCTGGCTGCTCTCCTGGTCCTCAGACTCTAGGGTGCGTGACCTCCCTATGTGTGTATGTGGAGGGCGGGGCGGGCACCTGACCTGAGCACCTACCTATCCCCTTCCTCGTCAGGCCACGTATTTTCACACCAGGCAAAGTGAGCATGCTGCAGCGGCGAACCCACCGACTGCTTTACACTGGACACAAATCCTTCCTACTCTGCCCACGCCCTGCGAACGCAGCCAGGATCTGCCCAGTGCCAAGAGGCACTGCCCCGGCAGGGGCCACGGAAAGCCCAGCTAGTGCTCTGTCCTATTTTAGTGGGCATGTTCCCAAGACTTCCCCTGAAATCTGCTCTTAGCCCAGAAGGGAAGATGTTTTGCCTTTTACATAATGTGGTAGGTGCTCAGCGCACAGCCTCTAAACTGGGAGACCATTCAATGTCCTGAAAGCACACACCAATCCTGAGTCTAGTGGCCGTGTTTTAAAGATGATGAAGAACAGCAGTTTCTGTTAAGACTTTAAAAGTTCCTTGAGATCGAGACTGCAGCGTACAAGAGGGTTTCCCTGATCCTAACAGCTCTAAGTAAAATGCTTTTATTCAGCTGCCCTATAGAAGCGAATTACAAAAGTCTTTGGTTCACAGGAGGCAAGATCAGGTTTATGAAAAACACAGCATCTGCTTTAAGTCCATTTTGTCTCCCTTAAGACAACTGGATGTCGGCACAAGTAAGAACAGTTGTACAAGCACAGAGGCAAAGCGCTACGCCCGCAACATCTCTATCTGCTGTGACGTGGCCACACTTCATTAGTTTTAATTTACAGAAAGGAAATTAAATGATAACGTTTTTTCCCCAAAGCAGAACTGTCTAGAATAGGACTTCAGCTTAAAACAAAACATAGCATGTTTTTCATTAAATAACCGCCCCCCCCCAATGAAATTCAAAAAGTAATGATGGCAGCTCTGAGAGATGACTTGCCTTATATTACAAAGTTTGAGAAATGAAACTTGCAACATTCGCCCGAGATCTTTCTTCTTGATGATGTTTTGCAGATGCCCTCTCAAGGGTGAGTCCATTTTGTAATTTTGGGGTGGTGTGGACTTTTATTTAAACTTGTCACTAACTCCCAAAGAAGATGTGGGCATTTAGGAGAGAGATTTTTTTTTTTTTTTGAGAAAAATAATTCTAATTGAAGTCCTATTTGCAAAAACTACTTCTGAAGTTCTTTTTAAAAGTTGCATTTCCAAAAAAACACATATTGGGTTGGTGTACTTAACTAAACATGTTATTTTTTTCCCTTCCTATGGGACTGCCTGTGCCTGGCTAAAGGTAGACAGATTTTGTACTGAAAACCACAAGCTTCTGGAATTAGCCTAGCTGGCTAAGAGCTGGATAAAGATGGTGCTAGTATACAATAAAGGGATTTTGTTCAAAGCTGAGAACTCCATCAAGTTTTCTTTCCACTAATTTCAGTTGGGCCTGGCAGGAAGAGAGAAAAGTGGGCAAAAATTGGCTTTTAAGGCTGAAAAGTAATGTGTGATTCACAAGTTCAACAGAGATAGGAGTTACATGGAAAAAGCATGGAGTACATCTGGAAATAGCAAATGCATATCAAAAGGCTTCCTTTCTTTTGTTCTTCGATGGACTCTTTTAGGAGAGCAGATTTTGAAGATCTTTTAAAGCTTCTCTCTGTCTCTCTCACACACACACAGACTCCCTCTTAAATGATGGTTTTCTGTATCGATAACATTTTCTTTCTTGGCAATACAGGAAAAAAGGGGTAAAAAAAAGATGACTTGCAAAGAGAATGCCATGCGCTTCTGTATTCTGTGCGGCACAGTCTTGCAGGAACGCTCCACATTTCCAACTGCGCCTGAACCAGGCTTAATGGCTCCAAATCCTGCCTTGTGTGTGGTGAGCGGAGCCTTCATCTCCAGCTGTTAGAGCAAACCGCCCACACCCACACCCAGCAATGCCTAATCAACCCTTTAAGCATCTTGAACTTGATCCCATCACTTCAGAATATGCAGTAAATTTAAACTTATGAAAGGAGCGCTCATATATCAATGTCAAGGTAATTAGCTGATTTCCTCCACAGTATCATGGCAACCGTACCAGCTGGACGCATCTCTGTAGCCACTGGACAGTTATTGGCCCTCGACCTTCTCTTTTGTTCATTAACACAAAAATAAAACGAGGACTAAGTGCCAATGTACGTTCCAGTAGGAAAACGCCTCCCTGGGCGCTTATAAACAGGATTACCACACCTCTAACTCGGCAATGGCCGGGCCCCCGAGCTTTTTTCCGATTTGTTTTTTAATAGTCTAGGGGTAAAGGTCTCCACTACTGGGAAAATATTTGAATTATTCCTTTGCTGTTTCCACCTAAACACTTCTTTGGGGGGTGGGTGGGGAGAGGCAATAAACACACCTCCAAGCCCAAGCGAGAGAGCAGGTCACACCTACGGTAGGGCTTTCCCTGGACTAAACCTGCCACTTGCCAGCCCTCCACCCGAGGTCAACTTCCAACACCAAATGAAATGACGACCGACAGAACAAAATGAAAGAATTAACAGGTTAATAGGAGAGAGGAAAAAAAAAAACAGCCTGTGACTCTAAATTAGTGCTCCAGATCCGTGGGCAAGGAAAGGCGGAGGAACCCGAACTGGAATGCTTGCTGTGGGCTCGTCCTGACTCTTCGCGGCGGCTGCCCGACCTGCCGCCCGGCGCGCCAGGCCCCTGGGGACTACAGCTGCTTGGGGACGATAAGGTTTCTGAGCATGTCGAAGGAGTTGCCGTCCGGATGCACAGTCACGACCTTGCCGTCCTCCTGGTGGACCTGAAGGAACCCGGAATCGTCCAGGCCCACGATCCACACCTTGGGCCCCTCCTCACCTCCCAGGCGGATTTGCTGAGCACTGAAAAGGAAGCGGCCAGAGGTTACAGGGGATGTAACGCGGTGGTCTGAGGCCCCGGGTTAAGGGTTATGCACGCTACAAAGGGACGGTCGCCAGGGCCTAGGTACACGAGTCTGGGCTCTGACTTCCACCAGTCTGAGGGCGCTGTCTTGCTAAGTGCTAGACTAACCAGGGTGATGGGGAGGCCCCACAGGGCGTTAGCAACCGTTTCTCTTATACCCGCTTACTCCCCTGCCTCATTCTGATCACCCCGGGGGTGATCTGTACCTCTTCCTCGCCTCTGGCACTGTTGAGAAACACTGCAATTCTCTAAGGGTTTTTTTTTTTTTTTGGCTGGGATTGGGGAAAAAGAAGCAGAGTTGAAAAGTTTCATCTTATTAAATAAAGTTGGATAGCATCAGCTACAAGTTAAACTCATTCTCTTTTGAATATTTTCCAAATGTACCCACTGAATTACATCCTTGTTAACGGTTTTAAAAAGTACAGGAAGCAACCCCGCCCCGCATGCCCTAGCGAATTTTTATTTTGAAGAATTTCAAACCTACAGAAAAGTTGAAATAAAATAGTACAATGAACCTCATATTCTCCCTTCACTTACAGTCACACCAACCGATACCATTTTCCCTGTCTGCCTTCTTTTTTCACACACACACATGCATTTTGGGGCAGATATTTAAAAATAAGTTGCAGGCATTCTGTCACTTTACACTTAAATACTTAGAAACCATCTCCTACAAAACCATAATACTATTATCACCCTCAAGAAATCAAGTCCTGATACAATAACATCACCTAGTGTACAGTCCATGTTTGAATTTCCCCACCGTCCTGTAATATACCCTTTGTGGCTATTTCCTCCCATCCGGGATCTAATTATGAATCACATATTGCATTTAGCTGTCATGCTTCTTTAATCTCAAAAAAGCTCCCACCTTGTTGTTTTAAGACACTGACATTTTTTAAAGGTCGAGGCCCGTTGGTTTACATATATCGGCCCTTCTGGAACTTGAGATGCATGAAAACCCCTGGAGCATCTGTTAAACCACAAGGCTGGGCCCCAGCCTCTGGGAGGTCCAGACTGAGACTCCAGAATTTGCATTCCTAACAAGTTTCCCAGGTGAGGCTGCTGCTGCTGCCACCTGGGGATGTCACTTTGAAAACCACTGTGAGCTAGAATGTTCCACAATTTAGATATGTCAGTTTCCTCGCAATTAGATTTGTCTCAAACATGCTGGTAGGAAAACTCTCCAGTGATGATCTCCTCACTGCGTCCCACCAGGAGGCACAGGATGCCCTCGGTCCTGTTACTGGTAGTGCTAATTTGCTCAAGGTGGTGCCATCGGAAAGGTAAAAAAATAATTACCTAGACCGGAGCTTAGTTTCTCATTTTAAGATATTGAACTTTGGACTTAATAAAGGAATTTTAAAAGAATGAAGACAGGCCAGCACTGACCTGTGTGCCCAATATTTATAGTAAAGGGGGAGAACACCGTCGGGCCCTTCGTCCTGAAACGTGCTGATCAGTTTCTCCAGCACGGTCACGGTTCTGGCAATGAGACAGTCGGCTCTTAAGGGCTTCAGTTCCGCCCCGTACTCCTTATTATATTCTGCGATGAGGTCATTGATGCATATGGTGGGGTTACTGTTGGTCACGTTAAATCCACAGCCTGGTCAAAATCCAAACAAACAACAGAAAAACATGAGCAGCTCAACCTACTGATGGCATTACACATTTCTCTCAACTACCTACATAAGGCACAGGTTGTACCATCAACTTCCTGCTTCCTGGTCCTCATTTTGAGTTCATTGTCTCTGTGGCCACTTAAGAGAATGACTTATATCTTTGAGTCCATCTTTATTATCCTCATCAAGCCAGGACTGTCCCAACCTTACTGCCAATAGGTTGGGAAAAAAGCAAGCTAATTAAACAGAAGCCACGAATGGGACAAAACCATGTGTCATGTGGTCCGGCCAAGAACTGCAGCTCGGCACTGAGAATCTCTTGTTTCTTTTCCTACTTGAATAACAGACACAGGCTCGAAAACAAAGACTTTTATTCGGGTCTTAAGAAGTAAACTCTGGATTCAGAGATTTCAAACCTTGTTCATGGCACAACCATAGAACACATCTTTTAATACTCTATCCTTGGATGTCGTCGGTGCTAGGGTTACGATGCTGGCAAGGGGCCAGCCCACGTCCTGTGGCTCTTTTACAGGCTCCCAAAGGAAGGCTTCGGGAAAGTGAGTTACCAGCAGGGTGTGAATGGGGCTTATCTCGCAGCTACTTAACGCCACCACCCTCCCCACCACCCTCTCCGGGAAGGGTCAGTCTTCCTGAATGAACCTCAAAGAGGCCTTAATCAGAAACGAAATACTTCAAGAACTCGGCAATAAGACTAAGGTGTTTTCAGGGTGTCTACCCCTTGGAAAAAAAAAAAAAAGAACTCCCACAGGAGCAAAATTTATAACTTTTCTTTGGTAAGTGTTTGGAGCTATTTTTCGGTGTGAAGCTCCAGAATGAATGTGAGGGGAGGTGAGTAGAGTGTGTGTGTGTGTGTGTGTGTGTGTGTGTGTGTGTGTGTGTTTAATGTACTGCCTATTAAAATACAAAGCAAGGTAAATTACACCTAGAAAAAAGTAACTATGGCACAGGATCAGAATCTGCAGGTCTTCGTTTGCTCATTCATTCAACCATATACACAATATCTGAAGTACCTATGGAGCGTAAGGCATGAAATTTAGTGTATATAGTGCTGAAAATAGTCTTGTATTCAGAAAGTGCTGGGGAAAATAGCAGCATTGACTATTGTCAACTTAGGCTGTGTCCTTCCAAGAACCACAGAGTATCCCTCCTGGCGATCGAATCCTGGATCAAAGGTGCACCCCTCTCACCACCACCCACGGCCTTAAGTATTTAATAAAAGCTATGGATTCTCTCCACAGGACAGTGTCTCACGTCCCTTACGCTGACAGGACTCCTTGGCTCCCTGAAACCGTCCCTGGGCCTCCGGATATCTGTGGACTCCACTTAAGCATCTCTGAGTCTAGCCCATTTAAAGATGGGAAA
>NW_024355205.1:33961554-34274622 GCF_902729225.1 Pteropus medius
AGGTGGTGCCATCGGAAAGGTAAAAAAATAATTACCTAGACCGGAGCTTAGTTTCTCATTTTAAGATATTGAACTTTGGACTTAATAAAGGAATTTTAAAAGAATGAAGACAGGCCAGCACTGACCTGTGTGCCCAATATTTATAGTAAAGGGGGAGAACACCGTCGGGCCCTTCGTCCTGAAACGTGCTGATCAGTTTCTCCAGCACGGTCACGGTTCTGGCAATGAGACAGTCGGCTCTTAAGGGCTTCAGTTCCGCCCCGTACTCCTTATTATATTCTGCGATGAGGTCATTGATGCATATGGTGGGGTTACTGTTGGTCACGTTAAATCCACAGCCTGGTCAAAATCCAAACAAACAACAGAAAAACATGAGCAGCTCAACCTACTGATGGCATTACACATTTCTCTCAACTACCTACATAAGGCACAGGTTGTACCATCAACTTCCTGCTTCCTGGTCCTCATTTTGAGTTCATTGTCTCTGTGGCCACTTAAGAGAATGACTTATATCTTTGAGTCCATCTTTATTATCCTCATCAAGCCAGGACTGTCCCAACCTTACTGCCAATAGGTTGGGAAAAAAGCAAGCTAATTAAACAGAAGCCACGAATGGGACAAAACCATGTGTCATGTGGTCCGGCCAAGAACTGCAGCTCGGCACTGAGAATCTCTTGTTTCTTTTCCTACTTGAATAACAGACACAGGCTCGAAAACAAAGACTTTTATTCGGGTCTTAAGAAGTAAACTCTGGATTCAGAGATTTCAAACCTTGTTCATGGCACAACCATAGAACACATCTTTTAATACTCTATCCTTGGATGTCGTCGGTGCTAGGGTTACGATGCTGGCAAGGGGCCAGCCCACGTCCTGTGGCTCTTTTACAGGCTCCCAAAGGAAGGCTTCGGGAAAGTGAGTTACCAGCAGGGTGTGAATGGGGCTTATCTCGCAGCTACTTAACGCCACCACCCTCCCCACCACCCTCTCCGGGAAGGGTCAGTCTTCCTGAATGAACCTCAAAGAGGCCTTAATCAGAAACGAAATACTTCAAGAACTCGGCAATAAGACTAAGGTGTTTTCAGGGTGTCTGGAAAAAAAAAAAAAAAAAAAAGAAACTCTCCCACAGAACAAAATTTATAATAACTTTTCTTTGGTAAGTGTTTGGGCTATTTTGGAATTGAAGCTCAGAATAGATATGTGAGGGAGTAGGTGAGTGTGTGTGTGTGTGTGTGTGTGTGTGTGTGTGTGTGTGTTTAATGTACTGCCTATTAAAATACAAAGCAAGGTAAATTACACCTAGAAAAAAGTAACTATGGCACAGGATCAGAATCTGCAGGTCTTCGTTTGCTCATTCATTCAACCATATACACAATATCTGAAGTACCTATGGAGCGTAAGGCATGAAATTTAGTGTATATAGTGCTGAAAATAGTCTTGTATTCAGAAAGTGCTGGGGAAAATAGCAGCATTGACTATTGTCAACTTAGGCTGTGTCCTTCCAAGAACCACAGAGTATCCCTCCTGGCGATCGAATCCTGGATCAAAGGTGCACCCCTCTCACCACCACCCACGGCCTTAAGTATTTAATAAAAGCTATGGATTCTCTCCACAGGACAGTGTCTCACGTCCCTTACGCTGACAGGACTCCTTGGCTCCCTGAAACCGTCCCTGGGCCTCCGGATATCTGTGGACTCCACTTAAGCATCTCTGAGTCTAGCCCATTTAAAGATGGGAAAGGAGCTCTGAGGGTAAGCAGCAGCTTGCCCAGAATAATACTGCCAGTTGGTAGCAGAGCTGGAAACATAAGCCTGTATTCTTTGGCTGGCACTTCCCACACACGGTCATGAGTCTTCTGTCCAGTGCCGATGTCTGAACATCAAACAAACTCTCCTGGGCAGTAAGTATGGGGAGGCTGACAGTTGGATGACCAGGGGCTTAAGAATTTCTAAAACCGATATTGAATCCATCTCCCTGCCAGACCTAGAGGTGCTGAAGGGAGAGGGGTTCATTATCCCACCTCGTCCAGCCTGGAGCTTATCCTACAGGTTACAAAGAACACAACCTTTTCGCGGCCTGGGAAAGTCAAATGAAGAAAGGAAGACCACCAGGAGACCCATGTCAGAAATTAACTTTCTTTTCTTATTACAAAATGGTACAGTAAATGTTTATTTTTACCATTTTTTTTTTTAAATATAAATGGTAAAATTATTGACAGAAAGTAGATCTGTGGTTGCCTAGGACTAGGGTAGGGAAGACAAAGAGGCATAAGGGAAATTTTAGAAATTTAGAAAATGTTTTAAAACTGGATTGTGTAGATGACTGTGTTGATTTAGTAAACATTTACTAAAATAATAGAATTGTATACTCTCAATGGGTGAATTATATTGCATAAAAATTATACCTCAATAAAGCTGTTAAACAATGCATGGACTAATTTTTGTCATAAAAGGAAGCGAGATGACTAGCGAACTTATTTTGTATTTTGTTGATATTAAAATATTTGTAATTAAAAAAAATGCATCCAGTTTTCTAGGTTTGGGCTACCATTGTACTTTTTTTTTCTTCTTTAAACTGAGGTATAATAGACATACAACATTACATTAGTTTCAGATGTACACATAATGAATGATTAGATTCAGGTTTACCACATAACATTTATACATAATGAAAAACAAAAAATCGCCACAATAAGTCTATTTAACACCTATCACTACACATAGTTACAGAATTTTGTTTTCTGGTGATGAGAACTTTTAAGATCTACTCTCTTAGCAGCTTTCGAATACACAGTACAGCACTGTTAACTACAGTCACCGTGCTGTCCAGTTCCCGGGGCTCACGTAGCGTCCCCTCACCCACGGGTCCACTTTCCGAGGTTTCAGGTAGCCGTGGTCAACCGTGGTCCAAAAATATTAAATTTTCCCAACTATCAACATTGTATGCTCCTGACATCTAACCACTGACATTGTCACGGCTCCATGAGCCAGGATCACCCAAAGTGCACCATCCTCCTTCTGATATACTATCAGAGGGTCAACAGTAGCCTAACACTATGTCACAATGCCTGCGTCACGCATGTCACCTCATTCATCACACAGGTGCCTATCATGTCACATCATCACAAGAAGGGTGAGTACAGTATAGCGAGATGTTTTGAGACCACATTCTCGTAGCTTTTATTATAGTGTATTGTTACAATTATTCTGCTTCATTATTAGTTATTGTTGCTAACCTCTTACTGTGCCTAATTTATAAACTTTACCATAGGTATATATGTATAGAAAAAACGTAGTATATAATAGGGTTCGGTACTACACCCTGCAGGTCTCAGAACATGTTCCCCCACGGATAAGTGAGAACAACTGCATTTATTTTATAACTCAAGTTTCTACCATTTGATTCCCTTCATCCACCCATTTCGCCCACCCCCTACTCTTGCCTCTGGCAATCGCCAATCTATTCTCTGCATCTATAATCTTATTATTTATTTATTTATTTTTTTAAAGATTCCACATATAAGTGAGATTATACAGTATCTGTCTTTCCCTGTTTTACTTATTTCATTTAGCACAATGCCCTCAAGATCCATTCATGTTGTTGTTACAAATGAGAAGATTTCATTCTTTTTTATGGCTGAATAATATTCTTCTGTGTGTGTGTGTGTGTGTGAATCACATCTTCTTTATCCATTCATCCATCAATTCGGGTTATTTCCATATCTTGTAAATAATGCTGCATTGAACATGGGGGTGCATATAATTCTTTGAGTTAGCGATTTCATTTTCTTCAGATAAATACCCAGAAGTGGAATTCCTGCATTATATGGTATTCCTATTTTTAATTTTTTGAGGGAACGCCATACTGCTTTCCACAGTGGTTGTACCAATCTACATCCCCACCAACAGAGCATGAGGGATCTGTTCTCCACGTCTTCGTCAACACTTGTTATTTCTTGTCTTTTTGATAACAGCCGCACTTACAGGGGTGAGGTGTTATCTCACTGTGGTTTATTTTCATCATTTCTAAATCAATGAGAAGCAGGAGTGTGGAAAGGTATAAGAAAATGTGTTTAATGTGATACCAATTTGGTTTTCTTGGCCACAGATGGGAATTTTAAACCCGTTGAAGCACTTTCAATCAATCTGCCTGTTTCATACACGTATTACATCCTATATTTGTAAGACCCCCCCAAAAAAGTAATCTCATATGTTAATTCACATCTCCAATATAGCCACATATAAACCATTTTTATTTTTATTAATCTAAAATTGCTGGGGAAAAGGCTTTAAAAACTCACCAATAAGTATATAAAATGTTTCTCCCATAAGCGTTGAGTTAACCAGAACTCCACCAAGCTTCATGAGGTCACTGTAATAAATATCGTTGGGCCACTTCACTCGTAAGTTGATATCCTAAAGGAAAATTGGCATATTAATCAAGTAATCGATGGGCACACAGGGACCAGTTGAGGACATCCAGCGAAAAGTCAGTTGAGCGGAATACTCTCAAAACTAAAGAAACACGGGGCCTCATCCTCTCTTCTTTTTCAGCCAGCTAAATTACTTCTTTAGGACAATCTAGAATTAAGGTGCCTTTTGGAACTAGCAAGATAGACTTCAAGGACACAGCGGTAGTAATTGAAGCACCGTCCCCACTCGCCACCGATGTTCACCGTCATCAAAACACTGTCTGACGATGCCCATCTTGAGAATTCATTTCGTTTCCTCGGTTTGGACCACCAGCACTGTGGAGCATCTGTCATGTGCTAGGTGCAGGGGCGGGGAGAGGATAATACACGGGTTCGAGGGGCCCCGGCTCGAGAGAGAAAGATGGCCCCGAAGAAACCGCTGTCATGAAAGGCGGCAGACATGGATCGAGTAGAAAGCTATGACGACACCGACGGGGGGCGCGTTCCACCGACTGGTCAGAGATGGCCTTCGACTTGTGTAATGGTAATAGACTTGTCCTCTCCACCCTGAGGGGTGTGGCCTGAGCAAATCCCCCTGTGCCTCGGTCACGGTGGAGCGGTCGAGGGTGGACACTGGTTCAGCTGGGCCATCCGGACCCTCACCTCCCCCATGACTCGTACTTGGGGCACACAGACTGGCTTAGATCCAGCAGGCACCAGAGCCACCTGGACTCCTGGACCTGAGGCTGGCAGCCAGGTTGTGCCATCTGTGGGTAGAGGAAGTCCATCTGGAGACATGAGGCTGGAAGAGGGACAGACACACAGCAAAATAAAACTGAGCCCAGAGAGCAGCTGATAGGCTCCGAGTTCAGCGGGGCTGGCTTTTCCCGTACGGGGGGGCCTGGCCCGGCACGAGCCCCTTTTCTCGGCACTGTTCTGTATGCTGCTTCCACCAAATCACTGCGCTGGCAGTAGTGTCACCCCTGTGGGACAGAGGAAGACACTGGAGCATAAAGAGGACAGCCCGAGGTCGCACCACCTGGACGAGGTAGAGCTGGGATTAAAACACAGGGCTTCCTCGCATCAAGTCCAGGTGCTTAATACGAGGCTCTGTAGCCTGTTGCTTCCAGGAAATCACCTTCTCTACTTCCAACAGGCCTCCTCATCGCCCCACCGTCTGGAATATGTTTCTGTGCTTTATGAGCTCACCTGCCCTGGCATAGCGTTCTAGGCTGAGAGAAGAGATGCAGGGACACAAAAGAACCCAAGTACGAGAAAAAGCAGGGTGCTCGCCATGACCCATAACTGAAAGGAGCTTCACAGTTCTTCTCTGTCTAGAATAAGTTTCTCAAAGGCGGGGATATTTTGCCCCCCAGGGGACACTGGGCAATACGGGGAGACATTCCCGACTGTCAGGGTTTGAGGGAGACCTGCTGCATCTCGTAGCCACGGCCAGATACACTGTTCCACATCCTATAACGCACAGGATGGCCCCCAACTAAGATGTGAGGGCCCAAACACCCACGCGCCAAGGTGGAGAAACGCTGGCCTAGAAAATCTATAATGCAGAGAACTTTGTCCTGGTCCCCCTGGCAGTTCCCTTCTTTCTTCTCTCTCGCTTGCCTTCCCATGTCCCCCTGTGCCCCACACAGCCCCTGCCAAAGCTCAGAAACATCTCCCAACCCTGCGGGTGGCACTTGCTTCCGTGCCAGGCCTGCTCAGACGCCTGGCTGTGTTCTGAGTTCCCATGTTCGGATCGAGTTAATGATGCAGCTTATGAAATTGTGGGCTCCCACGCAGGTAAACAGGGACATCTATTCCAAAGTGAAGAGAAAGGCTGCATGCTTATTTTTTGTTGTCTCAATTAATCATTTATTCAAATGGCTGATGCGGGCCTTGTGTCTAAAGCATTATGCTAGGTTCTTTGAGGATCCAAATAAAACTAGTTCTGCATTCAGAGAGCTGCTTACTCTGCAGGAGACAGAACAGGAGTACAAATAACTTTGCTTCAGAGCAAGTCGTGGGAGATACCACGGAAGAGGCTTAGCTATTTGAAGGGAGAGCCTGCAGCTTGAGGGTTCAGGGGCCAGCATTAGAGCTGGGCCTCCAGGATGAACAGAACGACCAGAGTAGGAGCCCGACATAACAGCTGTAGGTAGGAAGGAGCCAGGGGAAGACCCCCCCTTTTTATAGCCGTATGAAATCCTTCCAGGAAAACTGAGGAGGGTGATGTGGTAGGTGGGGGCCAGGTATGGGGGAAAAGGCTTTAGTAACTCTGTTAACCACTGTCTTTTTCTTATCTTCTTAATCACTGACACCAAAGCATCCAACGGTAACGAAGAAGTGGGCGCATCTGTCCCTACAGCTGGGGGCAGAGAGCCCCAAACAAACCTGCACGTTGAACTCATGCAACTGCAGACCAAGGATGGCTCTGCTGAGCACAGGCCGTAGTAAGGAAGGTAGGAAATGAGGACTTTTGAGATCTATAAAATAAGGCTTTTCACCAGAAAATGCAGACAAATAGCCCCATCCAGTCCAATTGCATCCAATAGGGAAAAAAAAAAAAAAAAAAAGACTCACCCTTACTAGGCTGTTTGAGAAATCTGACAACAGGACAGAAAGGGAATCCTGCGGGGGAAACGCATTCTGGTGAGCCTGAAGCAGCTGTAAAACCTGATGGTGCCTTTAGAACTCCAGGGACACAGCTGTCAGCTTTGCAAAAAGCAGGCCGAGGCTCCACATGCGGCGATCCCGCAAACAAATGCTATAAACGAGCCCGAGCCAAGATGTGCACGCAGAGTGGGGACGTAAAGGTGAGGGAACTGCACGTACCTGGTACCCGGGAATGGACCTGACCGCCTCCACGACCGCCAGGGACGCCAGATGCTGGACGAACGGGATCCTCTGTCCCAGATTGGACCTCAGTGGGATGGAGACCAGCAGAGTAGAAAGAGCACATCCCGCGGGACTCAGCCATGCATTCCTTCCGCGCCCTGGAAGACAGGCCCCACTGGGAAACTGGCCACTTTGCCACAAGAACAGACTCAGAAGCACATTGTGCCAGAAAACGTGCCTGAGGACTCGGAGCCACATGGCGAAGACACATCCCACCAGAACAGACCAGGACTGATTAAGACACGTGGATATTCTGGGGTGAACTCAGTCACAGAGGAGCTTTTCAAAATCTGAAGCCCTGCTGCTGAACAATTTCCCGATGATCAGCCGGCTGCTCTGCCTCTGGGAGCATATCATCTGTGCTTTGACGGCTCAGAGCCTCACAGTGCTGGGACATCGCTCTCAGCTGAAGTCTCACCTACGGTGATGCCGGCAAAAACAGGGATGAGGGCAACCGAACCGAATCTGTACTGGTCCAGGAGAGGCCCTGGATACCCCTTCTGAGAACTGACTCCTATCCTGGTGATGGTCACACAACCTTGTGAACATATGAAAAACTGCACACTTTAAACGAGAGAACTGAATGGTGTGCGAATTATATATCTCACTGTTATTTTTAAAAATGGAAGCTGAATTTAAAAAAGGATCCCTAGTATTAACTCTGAGGGTTTGTTTTTGTTTTTTTTTAATTTTCTTAAAATCGGTCAGGAAAATAAAATAATCAAAATGGGAGGTACACCTAATCAAAGTTTTTCTATATACTTTTTTAAACCTGTTTATTGAGCCCCGTGGCTTTTGATGAAATGAATTTTTTTCCCTTTATGTTCAAAAGTCACCTTTAAGAGAAAGAAGCAGAAAATAGTGGATTCCTTATTTCTTTGCTTCTTCTGAGAAAGGCATAGGAGTCTCAAGGTTAAAAGCACATCTGAGTCAGCCTGGCATCGGCTAGGGGTGGGAAAAGGCAGGGCGGGGTGCCTCCTGCACGACCATGGGCACGGCATCTGCTCTCGCCTCTGAGGGTCAGCACTGAGCAGCCCTCTGCTTCTCTGCGGGCACTCTGTGAATGGGCACTGCCTGAGTGCCCACTCTATGCCAATTCCAGTCCCTCCACGTGGTACTCAGTACAGACACAGAAGGCCCCTCACAGAGACCCTTCAGGAAAATAAATGTCTCTAGAGCAGTTATGATTCACAAAGTGCAATGCCTAGAATGTGTCAGAAGGAATTTACAAGATGTAGTGAACCAAATGTTAAAACCATCACAAGCCAATGTTAAGTGATTAACAAACATCTCAGTTTGAGAGAATGCTGTAACTCTCAGGCTCAATCTTCTGATCAATTTCGCTTCCTCTTCTTCCACTGAACTTGGGGCTGGGGGGTGGGGTGGGGCATGAAAACAAACCACTACTAATTTGAGCCATCTTGACAATCAACACACTCAATCAATCGTCTCTCTGGCCACGAGTCACAGATTTTAAAAAACAGACATAACAGAAACGATAATAAAAGATGACTGACCTTTGCCCTCTGTTTGTCGGGCTGCGATGGCTATTAAACCCATTTCCTGCGGCATCTCAAACATCAACCTGCAAATGGTGGGAAAGACTGGTCAGCCAGAACAGCTTTGCACAGGGAACCTAAGCACAAAGCTGGGGACACTGTTTACATACATCTGTGAACGTGTGGGTAAGGAAGGACCATCTCCCGGCTTTCGAGGGATTGCGCCCCCATTCCGGCTTCCGAGAAGCCCAAGGCAGGGAGGCACGTGTACCCGCCTGAGCTGTTATCCAGTTTATTTAAGGTGCTGATAGGTTATATTTCTTTGGACTATCCCATCGAGTTCTTTCTGACGCGGTGTCCCTTCCTCGAGTGACACTACCAATTCCTGACATTTGTTTCCACTTACAGAGCATTTCTGTTCGAATGCTAGAACATAATCATAACAGAAGTTTCTGATTATTCAGAAAACCAATATGGTGGCTATAAAGCCGTTTAAAAGATACACTCTCCCCTGAGAACTAATTACGTTTTAACTATAGTAAATAAATCTACACCTTCTGAGAACTAGGGAGAACCTTGGATCATTTTCGGCTTCAGCTCTGCTTTTAAAATGGTTTCACTTAAAAGAATACAGACTTTCCTTAGGGGGATAGGTGGGAAAGTGCCCTCTGGCTCCAGGCTCCACGGACACGGCAACGGGAACTTTTTTCAGAAAAGGGAAAAAAAGCCCCCACTCTGAATTTCTCCCCCGGCTGCACTCTATGCATTTTGACTCCGTTAGGCGTTTTCCCCTGCGCTCCCAGGCGCGGAGTAGGCATAGCGCGTGGTAGGATTTATTAAACAAAGCAGGAATCGGGTTTGCCCACTGTCGGTGCAGCTGCTGGGGCCTCTCTGAAATACTTTGGGGGTGACGAAGGCATGGGTGATGGGAGATGGTACTTGGTATAAACAGTTTCCCATAATCGTTTCCAGGGTTCCACGTGCCCCGGGGCTGCGGACATGGCCCCGGGGACGACTTCGCTATCAACGCTTCATCCTCCCTCCAGGACCAAGGAACGAGGTGGAACCTCACGAAACGGTAAGACAAGGAAACTACTCAAAGCAGAGAGGACACCAGTGTCTCTGTGTGCACCGCTGGCTCGGGGCGCCCAGGGGACCCCTCTACTTGCTAAGGAGGGCCCTGCAGCAGCGGGCGGGGGCCGGGCCACAGGCACAGGGCACTCCCGGCCAGCAGGCCGGCCGGCGTCCGTGTGCCAGGCCCACTTGCATCTGAATGAAGTGCAGCTGCAGAAGTATTTCTCTTGGACACCATGAATAAGCCATTGAGAGCAGCGGTGCCTGGACACCGTGGGACTCCGAGAACAAAGCGTCCTTTTCCTGCATCGGAACAGCGCAGTCCTAAGAAGGAAGCTTTGTCCCGCGGGGAGGTAAACTGTCTTCGAGGAACCTCCGCTTCCCCCAGGGTGCCAGCGCTTTAGCTGGGCGCGCCCGCGGGCTCTCTCGGGGCGGCTAGCACACTTTTCCTCCGGAAGGGGGGATGATTTAGCACGTTGTGAGCAGACTGCGAAGGCCCTCTCCATGGCAGCAATCTACGCTGTTCTTTAAATAGACAGTAGACAGTCGTGTGCTGTGTAGCCAGCGGTGATGAGTAAGTGGGGCAGGGTGGGGCGGGGAGGAGGGTCCAGAAACCAAACACAGACTTCTGGAACAAAGAGAAATGATTAAGGGAACATATGCCCTAAACTGCTTGGAGGTTTGGCAGCAGTTAACAGGGCATATTGATGAGAAGACTGGGTTTATGCTGCTGAAGACCAAGAGGAAACTCGGAGGGGGGAGACAAACAGGAGAGGGGGCCACGCTGAGCTGGGACAACTGGAGGCCGCCAGATTTATTTGTGCTATCTGAGATAACTCTGGAGGCCAAACCACACAGCTCACGGGCAACAAAGCAGCATTTATAAACTTTGTAAATTTTGCATCTCTGAAAATGAAGTCGCTAGAGTCTGCTTTAGCGGAAAGGAGACACCATAAACGCGTTTCCATCCGATTTGATGATGTTCTCACAAAAGGAAACAGAAAAAGGAAAAAAAAAAAAAAGAGGGTGTTACATAATGATCACCTCCCTGCCTCTGTGTATTTTCTTTCCTTCTTGGCAAAGGCTATGGAATAAAAGGCTTCTGTGAGTGGCAGCCGAATGCATTCACTGCAGTACCAACTGGGCATGCAAAAAAGCAGTCTCTTTTTGTCTGAAGCATCCAGGCCCCAGAGGGAACCCTTCGCAAACGGACAGCGTCCTGGTCACTTAGGTTCCTAAGGACATCGCAGCACATACTGGGTGCTCTGCCAATGCGAATGTCATGAATTTCATGTGGTCGTTGGAATAAAACTTCAATAATTAAGACTAATCTAGAAGACAGCCCAATATGAATTAATGAAAATTCTGAAGGAACAAAAATTTAGATTCAGACCCAGTCAATCCACTTTGGGGATTCCAACCAAAGGAGGTAGTCCACATTCACCACAGTGCTATGAAAGTAAAACAACTGGATATGACCTAAGTGTTCAGTAGGAGTATGGTTAATTATGGTACATGAAGTCAATGGAATAATTTGGAGTAGGTGAAAATGATAGTCATGAAGACTATGTAGCAACACGGAAGAAAGAAATGCTTGTAATGTAAAAACTACATAAATTTTTATTCCAACTATGTCAAATTCGTAGAAGAGGAAGGGAGTAATATTTGACAAAATCTCTTTATTTTTAAACTTTTCTTTAAGATGGTTAGCTTTAAAATTATTTTGAAAAATGAGAGAGAAGCATGGTTTTTATGTTCACATACAATATTTGTAATTATTCATAACTATTTCTAAGAATAGGACTAACACATCTGCTTTAAAAATAAAAGAGACAATAACAAGTTATCTGTAGCACTGTTTCATTACAACTAATGAATCAGAGCTTTTTTGAAAGTAATCAATGAGCAAAAATTCTTATAACTAGTCTTTTCGTATACAATGAGAGCCTTTAAATTTTTATGCCTTCTGACTCAGTACTGTACTTCCAGGATTAAAGTCTAAGAGGTACTCAGAGAATAGAAATAATTCCAGGGCACGGCTATTCCTCATAGCATTACATTGTGAAAATCAGAACAGTGCCAACAGGCCATGATAAAGGAATGAAAAACAATCACCGCAGCCCCACACAAAACGGCCATCAGGGAAATGGGCAAATGCCCACAGGACACCATCCGGGGATTCAGTCAGGATGCAAATCCTATACACAGTCTGATTCCAATGATGTTTTAAGATATACTTTTAAAATTTCTTGGGACATATTAACAAAATATTAGCTGTGGTTATTCTGAGAAGCATAATTATTTGAAAAAGTACAAAGCAGAAAATAAGCCATCCATATAAGTCCCTCTTAAAAATGTGTCACCCAGAGATTGCATAGAATAACATAAAGAAGAAAGTGAAATTATCATATAATTCTGGGTTCCCCTTCTGGAGATAATTACTGCCAATATGTGTCCTTCTTATTAAAAGCATATATACCTTTAGACTTTTTCCACATTTAAAAAATACACAAAGATGTATGTTACAAAATGTTTCTAACAATTGGAAAAATTCCTTATTTGGAGGTATTTAAATGATGTTGTTGATATATAGAATGGACATTCTTATTACGTTGATAATTAAAAAGGAAGGCTTAAAAACAGTATCACGGATCCCATTTATGTAGGCCGTGTATTCCTACGTGTATTTTTAGAAGAATACAGGACATATATAAACACTGGTTATCTCCAGAAGGTGGAGGCAAAATGATATAATTTTAGCATCTTTTTTATGTTGTTCCATGTTCTCTGGGTGGTAAAATTTCAAGTAGTTTTTATTTTCTTTATACTTTTCTGAGTTTTCCAATATATCTATACTCGAAGTACATTCATCTTACAACCAAAGAATGTGCTATTAACAAAAGGTTTTATTTAAACCCAACTTTTCCTTCAGTAGGTTAAATTAAGCATGCATCTGCCAGCTTAATAGTTGGTGAATAACCTTCTCCTATCTGAGAGATCACAGATTCGCAATGCAGAGGCCACCAACTGTCTGAGCTTTAACAGGTTCACTGTACAAACTCTCCTGTAACTCACACGACACGTGCACAGCCGTGCCTGTCTCCTGCATTGGATGGAGCGATGGTGGAGCATGAGGCCTGTGGGAAGGCGGCAGGCTGAGTCCCGGTTATGGTCCTTGCACAGACTGCCTCTGGGACGGGGAGGCCATGTGCACAAGGTCACCAGTGTCCTAGTTTAGTCTGTGAGCCATATGGTCTCTGTTGCGACTCTTCGGCCCTGCAGTCCCAGCCCCAAAGCAGCCATAGGTAATATTTAAATGAGAAAGTTTGGTTGTGTTTCAACAAAACTTTAGAGACACAGAAATTTCCATTTCATCTAATATTTATGTGTCACAATAAAGTAATTTTTAAATTACTAGACATTATTTCTTGAGTGGCTTTAGGTTTATAGAAAAACCAAACAGAATGCACAGTTCCCTTCCCATATACCCACCAAAGCCCCTGTGTTTCCCTATTATTAACATCCCATGTTAGTAAGATACATTTGTTATAACTGACAAACCAATATTGATATATTATTATTAGCTGAAGTCCGCAGTTTAACATTAGGGTTCACTCACCGTAGTTTTATGGGTTCTGACGAACGTATAATCCCCTGCATCTCCCATGACAGTTTACCACATAGGATAGTTTCGCTGCCCTAAAAATACCCTGTGTTCCACCCCTTCGACCCTCCTCTCCGCGCCCCAACCCCAGGCAACCACTGATCTTTTCAGCGTCTCCACAGTTTTGCCTTTTACAGATTGCCATAGAAATTTTATTCTTTTAAAACTTTTTTCCAACCATTTAAAAATGTGAAAATCACTCTGGCTATGATATTAAGTGGTACGAAAACTGGCAGCATGCCAGATTGGGCCCAAGGACCATACTTCGCCATGCATTCAAATTTCACCCACTGTCCTAACAACATGCCCTTGACAGCAAATCGCAGTCTTCTTTCTGGGTCAGGGTCTAATCCAGGGTCGCTGGCTGCACTTAGTTGTCATGTCTCCTTTCACCTGGTTCAAGTCTTTAGTCTCTTTCATGATCGAGACATTTTTTTTGAGGAGTGTGAGACGTTACCATTATTTGATAAAATGTCCCTCAATTTAGAAAATCCGAAGGCTCAGGATGAGACTCGGGCTAACATTTTTGGCAGGAACGCACATTAGTGAAGTCGTAGCCTCCTCAGTGTGCGGTATCAGGAGGCACGTGCTGCTGCCTTGTCCCGGGACTGCTGAGTTAACTCTGATCCACACCGGTTAAGGTGGTGTGTGCCAGGCTTCTTCCCTGCGAAGCTACTGTTTTTCCACTGTAATTAATTAGTACTCGTAGAGTGATAAATATCACGTGCCTCATAAAATTGAATCTACTAGTGTAGCATCTGTGGGTGAGCCTTGCTTGAATCAATTATTTGTTTGATGATTGCCGAACAGTGACCTTCTGATTCCATCATTTCTTTCATATGTCCTTGCTGGATTGCTACTATAAGGAAGAACTTTTTCTTCTCCCCCACTTATTTTTCTATTTATTATTTATATCAGAATAGACTTGTAGACTTATTCGATAGATTATATACTTTTCTATCATTATTTATTTTGAAGCTCAAACTGCCCCAGGTTCAGCAAGTACAAGCTCCTTCAGGCTGGTCGCTGTGTCCTATTGAGCTGTCCCTGTCACTTTCAGCATTTTACTTTCTGGCGTAAGAACAGGTTCCAGGCTCCTTTTGAACTTTTCCAGCGCCAGCTCTGTTATCGGCCATTTCTCCAAAGAGCTCTGATTCCTTTTAGTGAAGAATAGTATTTATAAAACAAATCTGGGTGCTAGGAAAGGGCTAGAAAGTGTGTGTTTCTCTTCCTTCCTTCCTCTCTCCCCTCCCCGCCAATTCCATACATCCATCCATCTACCTTGAAAACCACGAGTTCATTGAAAACTCCAATTCCAATCTAATACCACAAGGTTCATTCTAGTCTCCCACTTTCTGTATTTGTAACTTCCTTCTCCAATAATGAGGAATCTGGCTCTCGTTATCTCAAATGTATTTACTTATTTGCTCAATACTATAATACACAGAAAGTGGTTTCAGAATTGCTGACCCATGCTACTGTGAAAAACAAACTTACTGACTAGGGTTCAAGATTTATCTACAGTTCTTTTCTGTCTTTGGCCTGAGGGTATATAGTAAATATTGTGTTTAAAAGTTCCTTGGGCTTGTTCCTTTTTCTCTCACTTTAGTGTGGTTATGTTATTCATCAAAATAAGGTTAGGCTTAATTATACTTCTGTATTCCATTACAGGGTCCGCCCTCCAATCCTCGTTTCTTTTTTATTTTCAACTTGGATCCAAGAGGCAGAACTGTACAGAAAAGCATATTCAGAAGTGTCATGCTCCACCACCCACCCGCTCTGCCTAACCTCCCCTTCCTTACTTCTTTCTGCAAATAACAATTCAATTAATCTTACTAGTTTCTGGCTTATTCTTTGTGTTTCTTCCTGCACAGGTGAACGTGCATATTTTCTTATTTCCCTTTCTTCCTTACAGAAAGTTACCATTTTGTAGATACTCCTTTGCTTTTTGTTTTGTTTTGTTTTGTTTTGTTTTCATAGAGCTCTTCCTCATTCTTTTGTACAGCTGAGTAGCACCTCACTGTGTGAAGGAAGTACAACTTATCCAACCACTTTCCTATGTACGGACATTTAGCTGGTATCCAAAATGACAGTATAATGAATTCCTTAGTCACGTACATTTTTGTACTGTTGGAGGTGTATCTTTAGGGTAAATTCCCAGAAGTGAAATGCTGGGTCAGAAGGAAAATGCATATGTAGATTTGCTAGATACTGCCAGACTGCCCTCCATTACCAATGAGCCAGCCATGTATGGGTACCTGTTCACGCACAGCCTCGTCAACGGAGCATGATGTCACACATTTTTAGTTTTTGCCAATCTGATATGTGAGAGCTGGTTATTTCAGTGTAGTTGTAATTTGCATTTCTGTTATATGTTAGGTTTACAAATGTTTAAGGGCCATATAGTGTGAATTACCTGCTCATGTCTTTGGCCTATTTTTAAGGGCTTCTTATATATTAGGGAATATTAGTGCTTTATCTGTGTTATCTTGCCAATAATTTTCTTCCAGTTTGTTGTCTTTTGATTGTTTATGGTGTTTGTTTTTTTTACCATGCGATATCTTTTCTATTTTTCATTTTTGTGTAGTCGAATGCATAAATCTTTTCTTTTACTGCCTTCTGTTTTTGTTTTATCAGAGCTTTTCTCTACCCGCACGTTCTAAGGAATTTATTTACTTGTTTCTAGTAAAGAATTTCACTTTTAAAATTCAGATCCCCGATATAGTTGGTGTTAATTTTTATGTATGGTGAAAGGTAAGGATCTGATTATATCTTTTTTTCCCCAAATGTCTATCAAATTGTCCCAGGACAATTTGTTAAAAAGTCTATCTTTGGCCTAGGAATTTGAGATGCCACCTTCATTATACACTAAACTTCTATATGTACTTGGGTCTATTTCTGGATTTTCCATTCCTTTCTGCTGGTCTATTTATTAATGTGCCAATATCACGGCATTTTAATTATAGAGATTCATTTTAATTATAGAGATTCATGGTGTTTTAAAATCTAGCAAGACTAGTACCACTCCATGGCTTTACTTTTTCACTGTTTTCCTGGCTGTTCTTGCATAGTTATTTTCCAAATTACCTATCTTAATGGTTAGAAAACAAACAAAAACACCACCTGGTATTTTTAGTACAAACACATTAAATTTATAAATTAACTTAGGAAGAACTGACATCTTTGTGATATCAAGTTGTCCTATCTATGAACAAGGAGTGTCTTACATTTGTTCAAGTTTACTTTGTTTCCTTCAGACATGTTTTAACATTATTTCATGTAAATTTTGAACATTTTTTTGTTAAATTCTTCGAAATTTTATCTTAGTTGTTGCTCTTATAAATCAGACCATAATATCTTTTACTGGTTATTGTTTATATAGACAAAGACTATTGATTTCTGGATGTTAATTTTAGGTTCTGCTCCCTTACTGATTCTTTTATTGCTTGAGTTAGAGAACCAGTGGTTTTCTAAGGCTTCGCAGGTGTACTACCACATCATCTGTACAGCTTTTCTTCCTTCTCAGGTATGTCTCTAACTGACTTCTCTTGTCTGTTTGGACTGGCGAACAGCTTCAGTACAGCGCTAAGCAGAAGTGGAGACAGGGGGTGTCCTCGCCTTACTTCTGATCTCAGCGGAGCCCTTACTTGTTAGAGGTTCTCCCACTACATCAGATGCTATCTTTAGGACTCAAGTGTGCGTATGCGCGCGCACGCGCACACACACACACACACACACACACACACACACACAATCATATTTTAAAAATCCATTCATTCCTATGTTTGGAATGTATTAAGATAGGATGCTGAGTTTTAAAAAATGCTTTTCAGCATCTATGGAGATAAGCATCTGCTGTTTCTCCTTCGATCTATTAATATGTTAATGAATTAATTTGTCTGTAAATATATTAATTTATTTTTCTAATATTGAACCAACCTTGCATTCCTAGCAAAAATATTTGATTATAGTGTATTACTTTCTTAACGTTGGTTGGATTCTCTTTGGTAATATTTATTACGTCTGCATCGATGCTCAGAAGTTATGTATTGGTCTGTAATTTTTTGTATTGTCTTTAATAGATTTAAATATCAATATCATTTACTTCATTAAAAAGAATTTGAATTTTTTGTTTCATTTTCGATGAGCCTATGCTCTTTCTACTGAAATGCTGCCTGCCAACAAAACTAAAAAGAAGTTTCAGCCAGTGAGCCTGTAGGACAATTCTAAGGTAAATGTTTCTGATTTCTTCTAGACATGGCTTTAGTATTCCTGGTCTGCATAGAATCTCTTTGCACCTACAGCTGTGCGAGTCATCTGCAACTCGTGGGGAACAAAGCAGTGAGTCTCACTCACGTGGACTGGGGTCGGGAATTTATGCCTAAGAACATGAACCGAGGCTTCATCTTTACCCCAGGCAGACATCAGGCAGGATGCATGTTAGACCTTCTCAAGAAGGTCTGGACACATCTGGTAGTGTTGGCCGGAATGACTAGGTCTTTTGACATTCCACAAAGAAAACATTCTTCATGTTTACAAACAAGACAGGAGCTACAGAAGAACCATTCTAATACTTTCCTTAATCATCTCCATTAAAACTTCAGAAAATAGAACATATTTAGATGTTTTGCACTGTACTTTTCACTCAATTTTAACAATGACTCAGTCATGGCTAGGAACTACCAAGCTCAACAAATGTAGAGTCTTGACCACAGAATCAAGGTCACAGAATGAAAGCTGCCTCTCGGGCCATGACCTCTAACAATGCTGCACATCAGAACCGAGTGCTGAGTTTTAAAAAAACAAACAAAACAAAGAGATGCTAAGGCCCATCTTAGCCCCACTGAATCCCCATGCCCAGAGCTGGTTCAAAGGGTGACGTTCTGAAACCATTGCAACAGAAGCTGTTTCTCAATGATGTTTTACAAAACTATATTTCTTGAAAAAATCCCTACAACATCGAAGAGTCAATAATTATTCTCTGGCCACCACAACTGCTGAAAATGAAGTCCCCTAGGATGACACAGAAACAATCCCACATATGAAGAGATTTTTTTGTCTTTTTATGTCCCCTAGGATAACACAGAAACAATCCCACATATGAAGAGATTTTATTTTCTAAAGCTAAGGTAGTGATTGGTAGTTGAGAGAAAAAAAAAAAAAGGAACAAGCGACTGGCAACGGGACAGAAAGTATAGACCCGAGAGTGCCACCATGTACAAGATCGTGACTTGGTAATGCTCGAGTCACCTGTTAGCGTTCTGTTCCCCTAGAGTGACTTCATTCACGGTCACCAGATGTCAGGCCTGAGTAGTTTTTAGCTCCAAAAAGCATGTTAAGGGTTGGGGGGTCTCTCTCTCAAACACCCACACACCACCCTTAACCACTACCTCATTACGACAATGACAGGCTTCCAACACTAAGTACACCAGCCAACATGGCACCATCTGCCCACTCGCTTTAAGATTTCTCCAAGGCCTTATGAACTAATTCATGGATGAGTCATGTTATTTTCAACTACAGGTAAAGAATGGGATCTTCAGGTCCTCAGAAGGTACCATAAGGTTCTAGATTGCGTATAGCAATGGTTCTAATTACTGAGCACCTGGCCATGTGCTAGGCTCTCGCTACCAGCAATTTTCTCACGTAGGCACTCCAGCGACTGTCGTGATGGCTGTTGCCAAGTGGTCTCATTTTACTGATGAGGAAGTGGACGAGACATGGCTTAATAAGCCTAGCGAGGTCCCAGAATAGTTAACCAGGGTTGCCTGGCTCAGAGACCCACTCCCTGAGTCACTGTGAAAGAATCTCTTCTTTTATCAAAACAAAATTTGAAGGTAGACATGTCACCAGCCTCTTAAAGTGCATATGTAAGTTGGACGGTACTGGGGTGTTTATACATTTCCAGAAAGTTACGCACTTGTAGACTCAAAGGGGGAAATCAAAATGAGGTTCTTGCATTTTTTAAGAATTAAAATAGTCATCTTAAGTTTTTAAAAATCAGACATCACCACTCTTGTGCCAAAGTTCATTAGTCTTGCCTTTTGTGTCTGAGTAGGCGTCTTCCTTGCTCTATACACATTCTTGTTTCAAATATGCCAATCTTTCCTCCGGAAGTTTACATGAGATACTATAATAAGCAGTTTCTTGGCCTACGGAGCCAAGGGGCTGCTGACACACCTGGGCAGACGAAGCAACATGAAGGTAATGCAGCTCTCCCTTTTCTCCACCCCAATACCGTCATCACTTCAGGGTAATGATGAGGAAGAGGTTCCTGCCCCTGCCATCTGGCCTCAAGGCCACTGCTGCTGTCACCGCCTTGCTGCCCAGGATGTCACCCTTCCTCCTTCCCTCTCCCGCTCAGACCTGCTCCAGAGCCTCCGCCACACCCCGCCCTGCCAGAGGCCAGGAGGCATGCCAGAGCTTGTTGGACCACAAGGCTTAGCACCAGCTTAACTCTTCACTCAGTGGGACAAGGGGCCTCTTTCTTTAATGCAGGGCTCTGCTCCATGATATGCTGGGTTTATGGCCCCCAAGAACTAAACCTGGTTCAGAATCCAATTCTACAACAGATTTTCGTTGATAGTTATTTTCCAATCACCCCTCCCCAACTCCATTTTCTACCCCACTCTGGTCGGGCTCCATGCTAGCAAGATATTTTGCATCTTGCTTCCTTACTGAATTCTTGTGTTGTTTCGAGTAGTTTTATCGTTGATTCTCTAAGGTTTCCCAGGCATGCTAGCGTATCGACTGCGAATAGAAACGGCTTTATATTTTTTTCCACCTGTACGCCTCTGACTTTTCTTGTCTGTTTGATATGGCGATAAATCTAAGACGATGTTAAGCAGAACTGGATAGCGCACATCATGGCCTTGTTTCCTGGTCTTTGTGGAAACGCTCTTAGTGTGTCCTCATTAAGTGGGATGCTCGCTTTAGGACTCAACGGGTCTCCCAACACTGGGCCTCGACCTCTACTCTCACTGACTCTCCAAGGAGCTCTGGGAAATAATATGTCCTCTCTTGTGGAGCTGGTCCTGTCACCCCACCGTCACCTCCGTAAGCTTTCCCTTCATCTCAGGCAGATGCTGCCTGTGGCCCTGGGAGCTGCAGGGACCGACCACACACCCAGAGCAGCGGGAAGTGCGGCATCCTTGCCCGTTTCAACAAGACACTAGCATGTGAAGAGAGGAATGAACACAGATGAGAACTCGGTTTGTCCTGAGATCTTCTGAAACATTCCTCTCCTGGGACCTCTGTCTTCATCCTGCCTCTTCCTGCCCCTTTAAAAAGAAAGTGCTTCCTATTTGTTAATTTTTGAGTTTTTATTGCCTTTTTATTTTGCTTGACATTTTATAATCAATCTTCTGTATATGTTTATATATGCTTTTCTATTTAAACTTTTTTTTTTTTCAAATCTAAAAAACATAGTACCATACCGCCAAAGGTGTCAGGAAACAAGCTCAAATAAGGACGGGCTCCAAAGACTGCTCTGCCAACAAAATGCCAGTAAAATCTGAAACCCGGGTTCAGACACACTGGGAACGTTCCAAAATTTAAAACTTAAAGAACTTCTTTATTCCAGTAAATCAGCTTCCCTGCGAATACCATCAAAATCCTATGTTTTAATGAGTGAGGGAATATCAGAGGAAGGGGTGGAGAAGGAAAGGATTTGGACGAGTACAAAATTTAATTTAAAAACTATTATGAGAAGTTTAATTTCCCCCTCCCCCAACCAAATACATAAATCTTTTCCATGCATTTTCTTTGTTTCGTTTATTTAAATTTTTCTGAAAAAGGCATCCTGAACCATCTGAATCAATGACAGAGGAAGTCACGGAGTGGAGGTAGTTTTTAATAATAAATATTTATATACTGGATTCCTATTAATTAAAACGCCATGTTAGATATACGGGAGCGTGCAATCTTTAGGAAAAGTCAAATTCTCACCGAACATTTAATCAAACCAGGAAGAAAGACATCGACAGGAAGGATGATCAGCAGTATAAGACCAAGGGGGCTACTTAAGGCCTAGGGACAATAAGATGGGTCAGAGTTCAGGGGGAGACGACTCACTTTATGGGGGAGTGGGAGGGTGCATTCAGCCATATTTCAGAGCTGAAACTTACCAGGACCAAGAAGTACGAACAAATCCGGGAATATAGATTGCTCATATTTTTCACACGGCCGTGTGTGTGTGTGTACATGTTAGTTTGCCCAGGATACTGTCACTTCCACTCCAAGTCTAGTGTAAGTCAGTTTTGGATGCTCTTCCAAGAGCATCCCGCACGGGGCTCTGATGGGGTAAGGCACCACTTAGATCTTACCGAGAAATCGGCACTTCAGCGCCTATGTCCTGGGGAGCGCTGGGCCCTCCAGCAGTGAGGAGGCACCTGCTCCATCCAGAGTGAGGGGCTGCTGGCCCAGGCATCCTCGGCCATAGCCAGGTGTCACAGAAAAGGCAGTGCAGTTGCTTTCCTGGGAGCTCCTGGGGGTGCTACCTGCCTATGCCGAATGCCAGTCTTCTCATAGATAAAACTGGGCCCTATGGGCCCCACCCCTTAGCCTTACTTGGCCTGAGGAATAAAAGTGTCGCTCTGCGTGGACACCTTGAGCAGAGTACCTGGCACACGTGGGCACTTAGTTAATATCAGGTCTGCCCTCATTTCCTCTCCGTTGTCACACTGACATGAGGGACGAGATGAAAGGCTCCGTGGCGGTGCCCCTTCTAGGCAAGGAGGCAGCTCCCTTCTGGATTAGGCTGTTTACAACAGGGCGCCCTTCACCCTTGTTCGAGGTCCTTTAGCACAGGATATTCTGGAAAAAGAGGAATCACCTCATCTCCCAGTCCTGCCTCCCATGACTGCAAGGAAGATAAAAAGACCTATGAAAACCCCTGATAAAACTGTCAAGTGCTACGTTAATACTGGTGGTTGGTACCGTCTCCTGGCTCATAAGCGCCCAGTTCTCCTGTGCTGATGACCAGGCCAGAAGCTGCTTCTGCCTCGGCCCATCTGCCAGAGGGTGGCCAGGGCTCCTCGTGGAAGTGTCACTGCTTCGTGCTCATTTCCCTTGCTTGTTATCCCTCTGGTTGGCTCAAGTTTGATCACAGGTTTCGTCCATTTCCATCTTCCTAGATTCACTCAACTCCCTCGATCCTCTAGTATAAACTGATCAGGGACGAGTCCCCACAAAATAAAAAACTGTGGCACTTCCTGGAGATGGCACTTTGTCTCCCTGAAGTAGGACTGTGCGCACATCCTCTGTGCACCCAGGTAAAGCTTGGAGAAGCACCCTGCAGAACTCCAAGAAACACACACATAACTGGTAAAACAGGGGCAAAGCTCACTCCCGCAGGTAGTGTGCTGGGTTCCCAGCGCAGCTGGGCAGAGCACGACCTCCCCAGGGCGAAACCTGCATGGTGGAGCCACCCTTTGTAAACAGAGGAGACCTGAGTGGGATCTCCAGCAGAACATGGGGGCTGACATACCTCTAGACCTACTGCTAAACGCTGTCCCAGTGAATGACCCTCATAAAGCCAAGAATAGTAAACGGAGCTTAACATTCTAATGAAATCGAGATTGCCCGGTGTGCTTTCACAAAATGAAACTGCCTGGAACTTCTCATAACGTTTTTTACGATAAGCATTAAAATGCAAGGAGGAAGATGAAAGTTCCTGCCTCAGACCAGGTCTGTAATGAAGGAGAGGGGAGGGCTCGTGGGCGGGGTCTGCGAGAGGCTTTGCACTGAATTACGGTTGGAGATTATTACAGAAAATAAGTGTGTTATTAAAAGGATCTTGAAGTTACAAAAACTCAAAGGAATTTTTAGTGAGGATGAATAACTTCTTTGGTAAAGATGAATAACAAGGGAGCCCCAAGTGCAGTCATCCCGTTTTCTACAGACTGGGGTGCAGTTATATATATGCTGGAGTTCTTTAACTGCCAGTAGTTGAATTTTGTTTGTTTGGGCACTTTTTCTTTTTTTTTTTTGGAAAGATCAGGAACACATTCTTTGATTAAGAAAGTTCCAGTTGGTATGACAGAGTCCCTCTGGTTAGCAGATGAGTACGTTCACTATCCTATTACAAAAGGGCAATGAAATGATCACCTACAGCCTCACAAGCCATCTGACAGAATTCATTCTTACTTCTTAAACACTATACACCATCTCATCCAACTAATGTCACAAAGAGAATGGAATCACAGTCAGACGACTCTAGTCTGACATGGTGAAAAAAAATTATTTAATGTGGTTCTACTTCCTTCAAATGCATTCAATTAATTAAAATTGTGCTAAAAAGTATGACTTCAGGCTTGAACTACTCAAGTAATTTAAACACTTCCTCTATAATTTTGTTATTGCCCATAAACAAAGGAAATTCCGATTTAACCTCTGGCCACATAATCATAAATTAGTGAAGGCCAAAGAAACATTTCCTTTACCATGGTCAGAAGTACGTAGGGTATTTAATTTAAGAAAGTAATCGTACTACAGAGAGTTTGGAAAATAGAAATGAAAGATGTAATCATTCATCCTAACACAACTGTTATCACTTTTCCATTTTTTCTAGTTCTTTTTCAGATACATGTCTTGAGATTTTAATCTATGAACTATTAACTTATTTTAACCTGCTTTTTCATTGATCTGAGCATTACTTATATTGATAGTCTTTCTGCTGATGGATAATATTCTTTCGAATGACTATATAATGTATTTAAATTACAAATCTTCATAAGTATTGGTTTTCCCATATATTTGATTATTTCTTAAGGTTAGATTACTAGAAGTAGGATTACTGGCCAAAAGATATAAACTTCTTATGATTCCTTGCGTACTACACCAAATTGCTTTTTAAAAGGTTGTTTCAATTTATACTCCCACCGAGGTTTAAACAAAGTTTAAGAAGAGTATCTGTTTCCTTATACCCTTGCCTGAGTAGTGTCATTTTTAAAAACCATGTTATGTGTGTGATTGGTATTTGGCTAATTCAGTGAGTGAAGAGTGTTCAATGAACTGTGAAGGATTATAAAGTAGGCTTCTAAGATGTTATCTTGGCTCCTATATGCAGAGCAGACATAAAAATAATCACAAAGACATAGTCTGTATCTGGCTGCCTTTAAGTCTTATGTTTCTGGTCATCCAGAGAAAGACCCAGAAGGCAGAAAGAAGGCTCCAATCTGGTCTGTCAAGACGCAGACAGCAAGGGGGACTGGAAGGCGGGTCAGATGATGCTATGCGGCCGCTCTGGCAGGGTGTCATTTGAATCAACCTGCAGAGCACTTGAGTTTCCAAAAAGCAGATTTTGGTGGTCTTACCATTTAAAAACATTACGACATTGGTAGAATTTTCTTAAGCCATTCTGTTCACCGCCATTGCTTATCTGTTTTGATTTGGCACTGGTGTGGCTTCTGATTCTTTTTAAAGCAAAGAATTAGGGTGTTGAACAATGTGCTTTGTCAACAGAATAAAACGAAATAACAAATTAAGGTGTACCCTAGTTTGAGCTTGCTTGTGGTTACAGTCGGTTAAATATGCCTTACTGGGGATCTCCTGGAACATGAATTATAACAGAAAAGATTTCACACAGGGAAAAATTAGCTATGTATGCACTTGACCAAAACTAAATCTGTACCGGCCTTACTGTGCCTTGGGTAACCCTAAAAAACACTCCGTTATAAAACATTGTAAATGTGCTCCCTATGTGTTATCAGTGTTAACAAGAGATAAGCCCTTTAACACACACGAACTGGCTGGCGTGGGGAACCCCCACCGCTCCCCAGCCACTCTCTCCACCCCTGCCCATCCCTCCAGTCTTCCCAGCAGCCAGGGACGCTCCAGCTTTTAGCATTTGCGAGAAGCAGCACAGCCAACTGCCAAATTCCTGCTGGGTTGGCCAAGAGGTATGAACCAAAAATGAAAAAACATGAAGGATTTGGTTTTTAAAAGCAATACATCAAACACAAAAAGAGCTCTTTTGTATGAACTTTCAGTGTGGGAGCCAGAGAGGAGAAAACCATTTTGCCTCCCGGGAGGAAGCGGCTCGACCTCACCTGCGACTTTTCTCTTACCATGTAGATTTTTCTCACCCCATTAAATGTAACCTACTCGAGGTGGGTTTGTATTGTATGAGAGAAACAGAGAGTGATGGAGAACATGCGATGGGCAGGCTGGGACCGAGAACAGCGCTGAACACCCTGGAAGGGGAGCCCTCAAGAACCACATAAGCGGTGCGGGGTGCGGGGCGGGGGGCACATGAGCGGGGACCCACAGGACCACATGGAATGCAGCCGTTTCATAGGGGCCTGTCTGCTAGACCACAAGGATTGAGTTTCCACGGTTTCATAAACCTTGCAGGAGGCCCCCAAAATATGCTCTTTGCATGGGGAAGAGGAAAAGGGAAAGGAAAGAGGGAAAAAAGAAGAGGAAACACAGGTTAGAAAGAGGAGTCCTCGCACCCCTTAAAAAGAAAGGGCCAGTCGGGATGGCGGAGTGGGTTTCACAGTGCGAACCCCAGAGGAGAAGTAGCGGGGTGAAATCAGTGTTCTAGCTGGCAGGGGCTGGCCAGACAAGGCCGCCGTGGGCTTAAAACCCAGGCAGAGGACTGACTACTATCATCAAGGTGCTTGGGACTTGGCTGCACAGACCAGGAAAAGACAAGCTCGGTACCGGGTCCCTAAATCCCCATCCCATTAACCAGGTGCCAATAGTGAAACCTATAAAGGACCTCGGTTAAATCACCGGGCGGCTGCTCAGCAGATTCTCAGCGCTAATCCCTGCGGGAGAGGCGGCCTTTTCTTCTGTCACAGGGCAAGAGGACAAGCTCACTATGGCATCTGTGTGACCAGGGACAGCTGTCACCTGCTTACAATCTGTTCATTGTGCTAGTGTAGAGCAGAAGTATTGGGAGGAACCATAGGAAGTCACTGCTGACTTTCCACCATTTTAGACCTGCAGAAATGGCACTTCTGTGTGATTCAAACCAAGGAGGAAGAGAATCATCATTTGCTGATTTTATCTCATCTGAGCTGCTGCTTGTGATTCCATTTAATGCCTGGGACAGTGCTCCAAGTTGGGGACTGTGACAACCCCATTTGTAGATAAGGCAACTAAAGTTACTTGTCTAGGGTCACACAGCTGTTAAGAGGCACACCTGATATCCATGACAAATAACTTCTTGCAAATAATGAAACCAACAGCCAACGTCTCATCTCCAGACCATAGAGCTGGGGACAAATGCAGTGCCTCTTGGAACTACGGCCAAAAACAGGAAAAGGAGTATTTGGGGGAGTGTCTGGAGAGAGAAGGCTATGCCCTGCCGACCCAGCCTTTCAGAGTGACCGAGACCGCTAATTACACCTGAACTATGACAGTTGTCCTCTCCGCTTGGTTTCGTTTCCCTTGTGTGTCCTTGCAAAGTCACAGGCTAAATGTCCTTTGTGGTTACTGCATTGGTAGCACATCACTGCATGACGTGGCACATGGTGCTGCTCACCAGCTCTGGACCCGGCAAGAAGTGGGTAGCAATCCCTCTGCCTGTGGAAATATGAATCCCTAACATACCAGTAAGGAACTCTGCACTCAATCCCCTCTGCCTGTGGAAATATGAATCCCTAACATACTTTTACCTCTGATTAAATGACTGTTTGGCTTTCTACAAAAAGGAGAAAACTTAACTTTATTTAGACAAATAAAAGGTTAAAGTTTTTGAGATCTTTAGGTCAAATAATTACCCTGGCTAATGTTCTGTTCGCTTGTGGATATCCCTTAGGTACCACTGCTTTTCTCTAGAGCCCCGGCTTCTCACAGGAGGCTGGCGCCCATCAGAGAGCTCACGAAACATGGCGACAGGGGCTCTCTCGTCTCCAGTGCATCCACCTTGCTCTGAGCAAAAGGCTGAGTGAGTGAGCTGATAAGTTCAAATACTATTTTTGTTTTATATTAAAGCAAATACACACCAGAACTCTGGAGTAGAAATAATGCAAAATTTGTAAGAATGTTAAAGATAAATCAGACTTCAAAGAAATTTGCCTGTAGCCAGAAGCTACAGCTAGGACAAGCCATTTCTGTCTCCAACACTTTCCACCTGAGAGCCTCCGGCAACTTAACATCTCCAGGCCTCAGGTTCTTCATCTATTAAATAGGGACAATCGCTGCCTCATTCATCGGGTTGCTACGAGGGCTGAGTACACTGTGTGTGTGTCTAGCAATGGGGGCCGTGACAGGACTGTGGGCTAGTGAGGATTGAGGGCTTTGCAGGTGTGGATTCTGGATTTTATACTGAATGAAATAAGAAGCAATGCTGAGCCATTCTAAGCGGAGGGATGATACAATCCGACTTGTATTTAAAAGGATTCATCTGGCTGCTACATGGAAAACTGCTTGGGGGGCAGGGTCGTAGGGGGACCAGCTAGGAGGCTGTCTGCAGTGATGCAGGGGAGAGGCCAGGCTGCACAGTCCGAGCTGGGAGTGCCAGAAACCGGAGGAGTGGATGCATCCTAGATACTTTGAAAGTGGAAACCACAGGGTTTGATGATGAATTGGGTTCCTGAAAGAGAGGCATCAAGGAAGAGTTCAGGATTTCCGGCCAGCACCACCAGACAAAAAAGGAGGTGCCATGTGCTGAAAGGAGGAAGCCAGGAGCTGAGCAGGCAGAGACTGGAATCAGGCACTGGGTTTGGCTGTGGCCAGTCTCAGATGCCTGCCGGACAGCCCAGCGAATCTAAGCAGGAGTCTGGAGTTGAAGGGAGACTACTCCCTGGAGAGAGGTCTGTCTGGGCGAGGCTATACATTTGGGAATCATCACCATGGACATGGAACTTACAGCTGCAGGACCAGGCAATGAGTCAGACCACAGAGGGAAGCCGCGTGATTAGTGTTCTCTGGCAAAGGTACCAGGTTAAGAATTCAGAAACCTACACCCTTGATTTCTTTTTTGGAAACAAAAAGCATGGTAATCATGCCATGTCAATCCACCTGCGCGGCCAACTCCAAGAAGAGTACGCCCTCCTCTGCTAAGAGACATGAGCTGCTCACCAGCTCTGGACCCGGCAAGAAGTGGGTAGCAATCCCTCTGCCCCATCAGTAAGGAACTCTGCACTCAATCCCCTCTGCCTGTGGAAACATGAATCCCTAACATACTTTTACCTCTGATTGTGCTTGTTCACAAGTGTGCAATGCACGTGTGCAGGGCAGAGGGGCACAGGAACACAGGGTCCCCTTCTGAGAAGCTCGTGCCTACAAACAGCTTTTTAATATATTCAAAATGGGAATAATGACAATACGCATCTTCCAAAATACTGACAATCTTTGGCATAAACTACTGAAATCGATTTCATAGTTTCTATGCCACACACATTGCCTAGCACACACTAGGTACTTTATAAATATTTGCTGAATGAATGATTACATATATTTCTAACCGAAACTATAAAATTTGGGACCATGACTACTTTAAAGCTCAGCAAATATGCAAAATTAGTATTCCATGAGAGACAAACGTCTGAGGGCCCCAAGTGGTCCAACCCCTTTCTTTGTAGAATGAGACATGCTGTCAGGTGAATGAGATCTGTTTGTCTTCTGGAAGAAATGAGCGAAGGACTCTTGCCATTCATTTCTCCCCCAGGGCCTGGGATAATGCCCTGTGCAGAGCAAATGCCCAATAAATCTAAATGAATGTCAAATGAATGAGTGAATAAATATTCATTAAAAATTAACTGGACAGTTAATTTAGGTCACTCAGTGGAAAAAAGAAAAACAGTGAAACTAGAAAAAGTATCTTTTTAATTTAAAAGGTTAATTAAGGACAAGGCTTTAAAAAATATTTTGATGGCTTAAGTAAACCAAACACAACTGGGGTTCAAAACGGCTGCAGTTTTTAACTCTGAAAACATTCCAGTATGTTCCACAAATTAGAAAAAGAGGAAAAGCTGCCTGACGTTTCATGATTCTTGTATAATCTCAATTCTAAGTACGTACGTAAGCAAGAAAACAATAGGCCCTCTTCACTTACACACACAGATGTGAAAACCCTAAATGAAATGCTGGCTGAGTTCAATCGTATATCATGCGTATAATACATTTTGATCAAGTAGTGTTTATCCTAGAAATGCAAGGATGGTTTCTCAACAGAAAAATATAGCAATGTAACACATCGCATGAGTCGGTGAAGTGAGGAAAATAATGTGATTATTTCAACAGATGCAGAAAAGACATTTGATAAATGTCAGTGGACCGAGGTCACTTCTCTAAGTGACCTATTAGTGAAACGATCAATTTCTTGAATTTATCAAATTTACTGATCCCCAAAAGCACGTTTCTTTTTACTATTTAAAATATTATAGCAATTTGTATTAGCTATACTGGCAGGGCCTTTGAGAGCTGTGGGGGGCCAGGACTCACAGATGATGGGAACACTTGCAAATCACCCCCAAGCACCAGCTTACCCCTTCGGTCTCCCCACAGACACCATCCAAGGACCGAGGCCACTCACAACGAGGGAAGGAAACCCCTTTAAGCATCGCCTCCCCTCCAACTCTTTTTCCGGAGGGTATGTGCTGGGTCCACGCTAATGAGCAGTAACTTCCAGACAGAAGAATTGAATGAGGGGAAAGAAGTAATGTAGCATGTACAGAAAAGATCACTGAACTTAAATCAGCAAGCCTGTTATAGAAAGGTGACTTTGGATCACAATCTCCTTAATGCTGTCCTACATAATTTATGGCTGTGCCGTCCAAAGACAGTATTTTGTGTTATGTCTAAAATTCTTCAACCTGGCATTAAAACAAACAGATCTTCAGCAACAGAATAGAGTGATAATGTCAGAAAACAGTATTGGTTCCATGTCCACAGTTGTTTTAATAGCGTTTAAGTCCAACATTTTAGAAATATTATTAGAATTATTTTCTCCTAGTTTTGCCTCATATTTTTGTTTTTATAAATAGGGGGAAAGGGTGAGGAGGGCTAACTAAGAATCAGTGTGCTATGCATCACTTGAGAAATTTCCTGTGTAAAAATTTTAGTATCTTTGTAAAAATGCTGAAGAGTTCCCATTTGAATACATTAAATGCATCTGTACTCATTCCTGACGTGCAATTCATCAGCTTCTCAAAGCTAAACAGAGTCAGAGCCTGTTTGGGGACCGAATGAGAAGGCAAAAGGACAGCTGCCAGCACAGAATGCAATGCTATGTATCTTAACCAGGCACACGAAATCGGAAGTCTCACTCTATCCTGCTGCCTGCGTTCCTAATTTTGTGCATTCACATAATTTACTTAATAATTATTTATTGAGCACTTACTATGTAACACATTTCTAGGGACCAAGAAATACAGGAGTAAACAAAGCAGGCTTACATTCTGGCAGGAGGAGGCAGATACTAAACAAACATGTTATATATATTAGAGAAGACGGCCAGAAAAGGAGTGGTAGATGCTGTTTCATGTCTTGTAAGGGATGGTTAAGGGAAAGCCTCTCTCATAAGCTACATGTGAGCAGAGACCTGAAGGAAGTGAGAGCAGGGGAGAGCTATCTGGGAGAAGAACGGTCCAGGCAGAGGAAGAGCGAGCACAAAGGATCTGAGGTAGGAAGTGCGAGCTTGCCATGTCGGAGGTCCACACCACGCATGCGTACATGCATGTGTGCGCACCCACCCACACAAATAGGTCTGTGAGGGGTGTGACAATTGTGTAGGTCTTCCAGGCAGGCAAGAACCAGTTAACATGATATTTCTGAGACCCATCCATGTCACTGCATGCATTAATGTTTTGCTCCTTTACACTGCTGAGTAGTATTCCAACCATTTGTTTATCCATTTACCAACTGATGAATACTTAGTTGTTTCTAATTCGGGGCTATTACAAATAAAGCTGCTATGAACAAGTCTTTGAGTGGACATATATTTTCATTTATCTTTGTCAAATCCCTACAAATAGCATTGCTGAGTTTTATAGTAAGTGCATATTTTATTTCATAAGATATCACCAGAATGCTTTCATAAGTTGCTGTATTATTTTGCATTCCCACTAACGATTTACAAGAGTCCCAGTTTCTCTGCATCCTTGCCAACAGATGACACTGTCGGCTGTACTAATAAATGTGTATCTCACTGTAGCTTAACTTCCATTTCCCTGAAGCCTAGTGATATTGACCATCTTTTCAAATATTCTGCATTTAAAAAATATTGGGTTGTCTTCTTACTATTGAGTTATAAGGATCTTTATATATTCTGGCTACAAGCCCTTGGTCAGATGAATGTTTTCCAAATCTTTTCTACCAGTCTGTGGCTTCCCTTTCTGTTTTAACTGTGCCTTATAATACACAAAAGTTGTGTGATTTTTTTGTAAACTAAGTCTATTTTAATCATTTTTTCTTTTACAATCCATGCTTTTTGTGTCTCGTTTAAGAAACCTTTCCCTACTCTCATGTCACAAAGATTTTCTATTTTTTCTTCCAGAAGTTTAATAGTTCATATCTCATATTTAGGTCTATGATTCATTTTGAGTTAATTTCCACATGGTATCAAATAAAGGTTGAGATTCACTTTCTTTTCCATACGGATACCAAGTTGTTTGAGCACCATTTATTAAAACAACTATCTTTTTCCCCATTAAATGACCTTAACGCTTTACCAAAAATCAGTTGGCTGTATAAATGTGAGTCTTTCTCAACTCTCTACTCTGTTGCAGCAATCTAAACCCCTACCCTTAAACCACTACACACCATCTTGATTACTGAGGTAAAGTAATGTTAAGATGTCTCTTGGAAATGTAAAAATTAGGTATCCAAGTCTAATTATAATTTATTTACATATCATCAGCAAATAAATAGGAGAATCCGAAGATCAGGGGAGAGACTGGAAACATAAATTTGGAAGCCATCGGTTCAGGGATGATTTTAAAAGCAGGAGACTAGGGGACACTCCCCAAGGTGGAGACACTCCCCAAGGTGGGGACACCCATACATGTGCCCATTATCACAGTGGGTTGACTTGTGCTAATAGACTGCAATCTCTCCCCCTGCCCACCCCGCCCTCTCTGATCTGTAAACAGTTAGGTTACTGTCCCCAGCAGTGCCAACAGGGTCTGATACAGCTCTAATTTGGATCTGTGTACACACACACACGCATGCACAATCCAAATAATAATATTACATATATTACATGTATTACATATATTATATTATTACATAATATTACATATATTACATATATTATTATTATTATTTGGATCTGCCAGATTTCCATGGGGCAAAAAACCAGACACTACAAATTGAGTCCTGGACTCGGCCTGAAGGCTCAGGAAGTCACTCCAGTCTCCAAAGCCTCAGTTCTCAAATTTGGAAAAGTGGTAATTCAACTAACCAAAATCACAGGGTTATTTGTGGGCAATAATAACAGTAAAATGTAAACATTTAGAAACAGCCTCATGAGGAAAATCTAGCCATTTTTTTTTCTTCTGAAGGATGTCTGAGTTTCATATACGTCATTTCCATATTTATTAACTGTGCTTAATATCGGCTGCAGAGAATGCATGCAAACAGTTTTTAGATAGGTCATCTTGAGCGCCCAAGTGACCCCACAGACTCTGAGGCCAATTTGGCCCATCACTACATCATCAAAGGGGATGGCAGTGAGTGCCTGAAGGACAGGCTGGACTCTGTGCTGACATGGAAGAGTGCTTCCTATGGAAAGCAGAGAATACACACATGGACATACTTGGAATACACTCCTGTCATGCTGTCCAGCACACAGCAGGTACTCCATAAACACTTGGCGAACAAAGAGGCACACACGAAAACAACAGATACTTGTATAATAAGTTGAGAAAACCGAGAATCTGTAATCAAGCTTCCCAGTAAAGTGAAAACCGACATCATATATGGAACAGATGTAGTCATGGCAATAACAGTTACAAGAGCTGGGGTGTGCTTACTCCCTGGACACCTGTTCTCAGCGTTTCACACGAAATGAGTCATTAATCTTATGAGATAGTACCATTCTCAACTCCATTTTACCGGTGAGGAAACAGAGGCAAAAAGTACTAGAATCATCCCCACTTGACAGATAAAGAAACCAAGACCCAGGTGAGTGATAGGGCTGAGACCTGAACCCAGAGCTGGCTGTGGCGCTCCCCAGCCACCACACTCCTCTTCAGATCATTTTGTTCACCTCAAGTGTGACTGAAAATTTCTTCTTCATCATTTGTCATCCTAAAACAACCTAACACGCACTTCAGAACACGAGACCTGCTATTACGGAACCCCCCCAAGAATAGTAAGTTCAGTGTTCGCTACAGTTTCTTTATTTTGGGGTGTGAACTCTGTCCACTTAATTTTGGGGGTGAGAGCAGAGCCCTTTGACCAGACTGAACTTGGGCCACTGCCATGAACATTATCTACACACAGGAAGAGATAAAATTACAAACCTGAAGTCAGTTCATCATAAAGCATTGGTGGCTGCCGGGACTGTATTATCAATGCTTGGATGCTTAATGCAGACAGATGAAACATGCAGGAAACTGTATTGGGCTGGACATGTAATTAAGGAACAGACTGGTAGATCACCAGTAAGCCACGGGCCCCTGAATAATTATTCTTGTTATTCACGCTAGCCCAAACACACCCAGTTCACAACAGAGACACGTGTAATTTTCAACCTGCAACAGTCTGCCAGAAAGTGATTTCTGCCCTACGACATTTTAGAAATCCGGTTCTCACACATAATTAGCATCCTAGCTCAATTAATCTGTGCCACATTCTACTATAACAATGGGGAAGTGGGTGTGACAATCTAGAAAAGGAAAAACAAGCTTTGTCTCATGATTAAATTTTAACAGGTATAAAAAAATTTGAAAGAAAAAACAAATGTCTCATTTTAAGCACATGCCTATCGTGTCTGCAAAGTTCTTAGCATAGCCCATCTGGCATATGGTAAGTGCTTAATCAATGGCAGTTAATCTTTCACTATTATGAATGTTTCTAGCAGGAACTCACCTCTCAGTGAGTCTATTAACTTCTCTTGTTGGTTGAGATATGTACAAAAATTTACTAACTGAAGATATGAATTTGCTTCATTTGAGCAATTATGTCCTATTTATAAGAATTCAAAATTGGTTGATTTCCATTTGCACTTTCAGTAACATTATACATAACATGATATACACAGCCTTAAACAATATATGATGTATATAATGTAAACTATATAAAAATACAATTTCTTTATGTGCTAAAAATAGCAAATAATATACCTTCCAAATATGTAATTAATCAGGGCAGGTTACTATTAACTGAAACAACCCCAAGGGCAGTGGCCCAAGTTCAGTCTGGTCAAAGGGCTCTGCTCCAAGTGGTGACTCAGAGACAGGCCTCTTTCACTTGGGACACGGCCATTTTCCCACAGGACCTCCAAGATCACAGTGGAAGGAGTAAGGGAGAGTAGAACAATCTTACGGGCCAGGCCTGGAAGAGGCGCACGTCACGTCCATCCGACGCTGGCCATCCACGCGACAGCGGCCGAGCTGAAAGGAGGGCCATGTGGCTGGGGGGATGAAGCAGGGTTTGGAAGCGCGTACCATTTTCTCTGCCATGAACATTATCTACACACAGAAACATGTGCCCTGTATTTCATAAATGTTCACATGGTACTTTTCAACTCCGTCTTATTTACTCGTCACTAGAAAAACTTGGAAAGCTGCTATCATTGTATCATTTGACAGATGAAGAAACTGAGGCTTGAAAAAGTCACTGAATGTCCAAGCGGATGAATGACACAGTTAAGACACACATCCCTGCCTTCTGGATCCAAATTTCAAGCCCTTGTCACTACTCGTTGTACTAAACTTCAAGAACAATGGAGTTCTTGTGATAGGACAGCTTTACACCAGAACCAGGGTGACCTTTTCATCTCAATGTAATTCCATAAAAAAGGTCCCATCCCTAAGCAGTTCAGAAGGGTGGAATCAATAGAAGAGTCTGAGCAGCAAGCCACATTTTACTAGTAAGCAGTCATACGTTAGCCATTTCAGAGTGTGTTTAAAGAATGAAATGGGAATTAATATGGCAACAATCCCAAAATATGACCTCTAATTCTTATTTTGGAGGTCAAAGACATTAAGTACAGACATGGGTAAGTATGAGTAAATTAAACATTAATGGTATGAGAGAACCCCGTGCAATCAGAGTCAAGTTCCTAACACTATACCCTTAACTGAAAGCGAATCCCACACCCAACACTGTTGTCATGGTGACAGTGTGCTGGCTGGAGCTTGAAGACAAGTCAGAACACACTGCTAGGGGCTCAAAGTCCAAGGTATCCTGAGCTGGCCAGGAAAGCAGCTACTCAGCACACTGTCCTCCATTGACGAGATGGCCTTCTTGACGGGACGAGGTTCAAAGCGCAGTCTTAGAGCAGGCAGATGACCTGTCCACAGCTTCCCTCTCCATGTTCTCTGTCTAGCTTCAACATTTCCATGTTCAGGATGAAACAGATTTACCTAACATTTAAAATAATGATTTCCTCCTTTCAAAACAAGGAGGAATGTGCAATATTAAATCTGGATTTCAGAAACCCTGGCATAGAGCGACCTTGTGTCCAGAAGTTTATTGCCAAGGTTCCAGTTTATGCCCACGAGGCCCCGAGCGAGGTTCCAGATGTGGCGGGAGCTTTTGGCTCCAACAGGTTTTGGCTGGAAGAACTATCTGGTGGCTGATTTATTCTTCAATTTCGATTTTTTTTTCTCTCCATCAAAATAATTCTACACAAATCATTCCCATGTTTCCAAAACTAGAAAAAGAAAACCACAGTAAAAAGACATTTCCTAGATTTAAAAAAAAAAAAAAGCCTGCAAAAGGGATGGATTTGCTATCCAACACCCATTTCAGGAAACCATCAGGTGGAATTAGGCAATGTAATGGGCAATTTGGTCTCGACTTCCTCGTCAGGAACAACGCCTGTGCGCACACACATATACACAAATACACAGGTCCATTCCCAGGAGACCCCAACCAGACCCTGAGCTCCCAGTAAGGCCTAATTCCTGTCAGGAGGGCAGTTTCCTTTTTGCTACACCAACATAATGCTTCATTACACCAAGACACTGCACTCTCCGATCTGCCAGGTAAAAAACGAAGCTTAAAATTTACAGTAACCTCGAAAATGCTAAGCATTCCACCGTAAATGAATGTGTTCTACCAACACCTCCCCAGCCTGAATGTGACTCTTCCCAAGGCCAAGGCCGCTCGGCATCCACAAGGCCCATTAGTTCCTCCTGGCCGGTCCCCTAGCTCAATGTAATGCTCTCAGCAGGTGCTATAACTGCCACTCATTTAAACGCCTCCGAGCCACTCTGCATCACTGACAAGGGCATGGGGAAGCTGCCTCCACTTCCGCTTTGTTGGCTATCTGATCAACAGAAATAATTTCGAACCACTTGTAAGTAAATCGTTATTGTTCTGGGCGAGGGAAGCTGCTGGGTTTGTCACATGCCATCAGAAGCCATGCTTGCTCAGGGGTAACTGCTGAGCGGCTCAAGGACTCAGGGTGGACAGTCCCCAAATCAGCCACCATGGGCCCGAGAACGAGTGATATGACACGGTCCACCTTCAGTTTAAAAGGTGCTGGAGGGTCTCAGGACTAAGTGAGATGTCACACTGAGCTAAGAAACTACTCTCTCACTTCATCCGCCTACCACACTAACCCTTCTGCCCACATGGTCCTCAACGCGCATTAGTTACGTGGCCAGAACTTGAGGAAGTATTTATATTTTTTGCTATTTATTAAATGCTGCAATATAAATAGCATTTCTAAATAAGTGCAAACACCCAGCAAGAACACCAGGTTTTGGTGTTGTCTATGTGACCATTAAGATTAAATACCTGCTTTGGCTATAACAAAAGAGTCAACTAACAGTGACCCGACTCTGGCATTCAATAATTTCATCTCAGATTGGTATAACGTTTGACAGTTCACATCCGCTGCTCTTCCTAACAGCTCTGCTGGGTACGCAGACCAGGTAAATCACCTCCACTTTGCAGCTGAACCAACTGCGATTCAGAGATGAAGCACGGCCTCAGAGCTAGCGAGCTCTCCTGACTTCCCGCCACACCGGGCTGTCTCAGTCTACACAGTGAGCCCCCTAAGTGACGCCTGGAACAGAACAACATGGCGTTGTTTTTAACAGCAAAGAAAGCCAGTATGACGTCCAGCTTGGGAAATATGGGCTTGGCAAAGACAAAAAGATGCAAATTTTAAGGGGGAAAAAAATGTCTCGGTTCACCTTCCCTACTCTGTCAAGAAGAAAAGCAACGTTCAGGAACCCCCTGGATGTGGGTCAGGCTGGGGCCTGTGCCGTCTTCCCCACGCCGAGCCACACAACGTCTCAGCCCGGCTATGGGCTCTGTGCTTACAGGAGGGTGGCAGGAAGGACATGACCACCTCGGCCCCGTGGCGGGTTAAGCAGCCTGATTGAACGCTGCTGCTAATTAAGGGCCCCTCTGGTCTGGCAGGACCACCGGGGTACCTTCTGCACTTGTTCATGACCACAGCACCTCACTCAGAAATTAACTCTTGATGAGTGCAGACAGGGGCCCAGCTGGTCCTCCCGAGTCCTCCCAAGTAGATAAATGAAGTGTAATCAGAATGCTGCTGACTGCCAAGGGAAGAGGGGCTCAACGTGACCTTGGGCTAAAATCCAGAGTATGCTTTTACCGTGACTTAATCCTCTGCACTGGGGACACTAATGCATCCAGGAATGGTGTGAACAGGCTGATGGCCACAGGGACGGCACTGAGAAGTCCATCACCAAATGTCCACTTAGTTAAGTCTGAGCTAAAAAAATAAGGAGACGATTTATGAGAAACGAATTTTCAATCGGCAGATATTTTCATTAGGTGAGATGTGCTATTTTCCCCCCTAACTCTTTACAGGTCTAGGGACAATGGTGGCTTCCATTACAGCTTGGAAATTTTGCTCAAGTTTAAAAATATTAAACACTCATTTTCTATCACTTATAGAAGGATTCTTTCCTTAATGCTCTGCTTAAGAAGGAAATCGTGCTTATCATTTTTCAGGCCTTCCAGATACAGAAATCAGGTAGAAAGACACGGCAAAGCTGCAGCTGAGATGGGACTAGAATCCGGGGGTCTCACAAATCAGTTTCGTGCCCTCTAGGTCAGGGAATTTTCCACCTTTTTATCTCGGTAACTCAATCAACACGCAGCAGACGGTGATGGCAACTTGGAGCTAGGAGACTGGGAACTGCGCATGGTCACTGGATGTCTCGCTATAGTGACCCACAGTGACCAACTCAGAGTGTGGCTCTTATATGTGATATCTTCCTTGAGATGTGACGAAGGGACAAAAACCAGGCTGCGAACCACTGTTCCGGGCTGTAGGTTACAATGAAGCCACATCTTTTTATGACTTTTGAAAGGAGCAGGAGAGGTCTTCAAAGAAACAGTTTGTTATTTTCTGCTAACATAGCAAAAAAGCAGTGACTGGACTAGAAGAGGAAAAGATAGAGAAAAAAGTAAAAAAGGCATCTGATGCCTTGATGAAAATTTGAAAATAAGAGTACCATGAAGAAACTGGAGCAATTCCCCAAGGACTAAAGGTGGGTGGGAGAAGATTGGGGTGGGGGGCGGTCAGTAAAGATACTTAATTGTTTAAGAGAATGTATTAGTTACCTATTGTTACTTAACAAATTAATCCAAAATTTAGTAGCTGATGATAACTAAGCATTGATTATCTCATAGTTTCTGTGGGTCAGGAGTCTGGGAGCAGCTCAGATGGGTGCCTTTGGCTCAGGATCTCCCACAAGGTTGCAATCAAGGTGGCAGCGGGGGGCTGTGTTCATCTCAAGACTTGACTGAGAGAGGGGTCCACTTCCAGGCTCACTCACATGGCTGCCAGCAGATCTCAGTTGCTCCACATTGAGAAGGGATGCCGGGGAGGAGAGAGGGAGAGAGAGGGAGAGGAGAGAGGAGAGTGGAGGAGAGGGAGGAGAGGGAGGGAGAGGGAGGAGAGGGAGGAAGGGAGGGAGAGGAGGAGAGGAGGAGAGAGGAGAGAGGGAGAGAGGGGAGAGGGAGGAGGAGGGAGAGGAGAGAGAGAGTGAGTCAGTTTGGGGGGAAGGAGGTGAGAGAGGAAAAGCAAGCACAGAGTCACAGTCTTTGAAACCTAATCTCAGAGGTGATATCCCATTACTAATGCCATATTCTATTTGTTAGAAGTGAATCATTACGTGCAGCCCACAAGCGGGGGCGGGGGGTAGGGGGGGCGGGGGGAGGAGGCTTACAAAGGAGCGTGACCACCCGATGGCGGAGGTCACTGGGGCCGTGTCAAAGGCTGCCAACTAGAGAGATTCTTCACCTTACGCCCCGAATAAACGTCGAGCTGATTCTTCCATAGGGAGCCTCTCCAGGCTACATAACTGGGCTATGCATCAGCACTGTCCTCTGCACACCCATCAACTGTTCTCACGTAAGTAAGAGCATCTTCATATAAGGTGTGGGGTTTAATTACAAGGAACACATAGAGCACACTCGCTGGACTGATGTCGTTTTTAAGCATGGCTGCTGAGAAGTGGCCCCTGAGGGCTGACTATCCGTGACTCCTTCAGCATGATCTGCCTGCAGAGTGTGGTAGCTGCTGCCCAGGGGTCAGCTCTGTGCCCTTCCAGAAGAATAGTGTGTACCGCAACATACTCCCACAGTAACAACCACTGACATTTGTGGAGAGCACATGGTGGCCAAGTACTGAGTCAAGACTTCACATTTATCATCACACTGAACCCTTACGGTGAGCTGCTCTGCAGATGAGAGGGCAGGGAGGTTCCTAGGAGGGAGGATTCCCATTGTCTGGGACCACCAATTACTGTGATTACTCTGCCCCTCCTGTGGATTCTCGGCGCACTAAGGCAGCAGTTAGACATTAAGAGATCTCATCACAGTGGTTATGTTATATGCTCATCACATGACTATACGCTTAGGAAATCTAAAGGAATTCAGGGAAAAGCATTAGAATAACAATTTAATCTAGTATACAAAATGAGAATATAGAAAAACTAAGTGTTACTGTATACTAGCAATAGCTAAAACATAAATTTTGTGATAATTCATGCTTTTTGTAGAAAATTTGGAAACCGGAGAAAAATAAGATTAAGACATTCAGTCATCTTTGAGTCTCCTAACAAAAGGCATTTCGGTTTATTTCACCTTTTTTTCTATGGAGTATGGCTGTGTGAATATAGTATCATATATTTTTTAAACTGTCATTACTGTGACTGAGTATCCTGCTTTTTTCACATGACACAACATTGGGAGTGTTTTTCTCATGTTAATAAATATTTTTCAAAAAATTCAATTTTGAATGGCTACCATCATATTAGTATAACCTAAATTTTAAAAAAAACTATTTCCTTTGACTCATTTAATGGGTCCAAAAAAATCAAAACTCTGTTCCTCCGGTTCCTCATTTCCTGCCTTTTAAAAAAATTATTTGAATATCCGTTTCAATTCTTCTGTTGGCTTTTTAGCCATATTTCTTTGTAATTTTAAATGGCTGCACCAGGGATTACAATATGTCATAACTTTTCATAGTCCATTTACAGTCAATATTGTACCACTTCCTCTGAAATACAGAAATTCTGCAACACTAGAGATCCATATCTCCTCTTACGGTTGTTACATGTACCATACCTACAAATGTTATAAGCCCCAAAAATAGTGTTATAATTTTGCTTTAAGTAGTTATATTGTTAATAAAGAAATTGAGAGAAAAAAGCACAAAGATAAAATATTTAGCATTTCCAATATTCATTCTTTTCCAAGAATCTGCATTCCTATCTGGAGTCATGCAGTTTTAAAAACTTCCTTTAGCATTTCTTGAAGTGCAAGTCTGCTGGTGATGAATTCTCTTAATTTTCTTTGTGATAATTCATGCTTTTTGTAGAAAAAAAGCATGAATTTGTGATAATTCATGCTTTTTGTAGAAAATCTGAAGTGTCCTTATTTTGCCTCCATTCTTTATTGTGGTAAAATATACATAACGAAATTGACCATTTATCAATTTGTTAAGGGTACAATGCAGTGGCAGTAAGTATATTCACACTGTTGAACTACCATCCATCTCTACAACTTTTTCATTATTTCAATCCCTTCATTCTTGAAGGATTTTTACTGGGTATGGAATTCTGGTTGAAAACTGTTTTCCCTCAGCACTTTAAAGATGTCTCACTCTTGTCCAGCCTCCGTGGCTTTTGAAAAGAGCCACTAACTGGCCTGTGGTTCCTCGGACTGTTTCCTGCTACCTTCGAGTTTGCTCTCTATCTCTGGTTTCAAATGCTGGAAAGGCTCAATGTGGGGTTCCTTGGACTTACTCTGCTTGATGTTCCCTAATCACCTTGTGTCTGTAAATTTCTTGTTTTTCATAAAATTTGGAAAATTTTTAGCTTCTGACATTGTTTCTGCCCCATTTTCTCTCTACTGTCATGTCCATTTGACTGTCAAGTCCGCCTAGTGAATTTTTTGTATCGTATTTTCAGTTCTATAATTTTTAAAAAATTACTTCTATTTCTCTGCTGAGATAGCCCATCTTTTTCTTCACTGTGAGTATATACTGTTTTACTTCATTCAGGATAATTAAAATGACAACGGCAAAATCCTCTTTGGCTCCTTCTAATACCTGCTTCACCTGGGGGTTGGACTGTTGATTTTCCTTTCTCCTGGGAGAGTGTTCTATTTTCTTGGTTCTTCAAATGTTGGGTTCTTTAGCTTTGTACGACAGACACAAGGAATGCTAAATTGTACAGATTCTATAACAATAAATCAACAAACAAGTGTTGGTGAGGATGTGGTGGGGCTGTAAACTGCTGCAGCCACTGTGAAAAACAGTATGGAGAATCCTCAGAAAATTAAAAATAGAACTACCACATGACCTAGCAATTCCACTTCTGGGTATTTATGTGAAGAAATCCAAAACACTAATTAGAAAAGATGTATGCACCCTTATGTTCACTGCAGCATTATTTACAAAAGCCAAGATATGGAAGCAACCTAAATGTCCACTGATAGATAAATGGAATAAAAAAAGAAGATGTGGTACATATATACAATTGAATATTACTCAGCCATAAAAAAGAATGAAATCTTTTTGTGTCCACATTTGTGACAGCAAAGATGGACCTCAAGGGTATTCTGCTAAGTGAAGTCAGAGAAAGACAAATATCATATGACTTCATTTACATATAGTATCTAAAAAACAAAATAAACAAACAAACCAAACTCATAGATAATGAGAACAAATTGATAACTGTCAGATGGGAGGGGAGTGGAGGAAAGGGTGAAAAAGGTGAAGGGATTAAGAAATACAAATTGCCAGTTATAAAAAAGTCACGGGGATATAAAGTACAGCACAGGGAACACAATCAACAATACTGTAATAACTATGTATGGTGCCAGGTTAAGTACTAGACTTACTGGGGTGATCACTTTGTAAGATATATAAATGCCTAATCACCATGTTGTACAGATGAAATTAATATAACATTGTATATCACGTATGATTGAAAAATAAATTTCAACAAAGGACAATTAAAAAAAATTTGTCCAGATTCTAGATTGTCATTTTTCTTTGATAAGTATTTTTTTTTTTGTTTTGGCTGGCAATTATCTTGACTGAACTGAACTGTGAACTCTGGTCCTTTGGGCAGCAGCTTCAAGTGTCAGATCTTCTGTCATGACCTGAGGTGCTTTTAGTGCGGTCCGGCGGTGTGCAGACAGAATCCGAAGCCCCCTCTCTGGCCCAGCTTTCCAGGATTCTGCACTGCACTGACAGCAGTGGGCCCTGGGATTCCTTGGTGTGGCTCCAGTCCTGCCCCTTCCTGGCAGGTACTCCCACCAGAGTCTGCCTGCTCCTGTTCACTCTTCAGCAACTTCACGTAACTGCTTTTTGCATTTTGCTCAGTTCTTGCAGTTATTTTCAGGGGAAAGAGAAAGGTCTGGTAAGCCCTTGGTCTATCACCCTCAGAAGAATAAGTGAAAGATCTTGGTTTCTAAAATTCATTCTCCACTGAAAGGAACCAGAGTTCCTTGTAAAACCATAAAATGTAAAAATGTCCAATTCTAGAGCCCAGTGCAGGAAGTGTGCCTGGGATCTTGTCAGGTCAGAGAATAAGGACACACTCAAAGATAAATTAGGGAACACAGGGCTCTAAATGACATGGGAGCCTGCTTGAAAGGCTCTCATTGGCCAAATCTGGGATAATTTAGCAGAGAATAAAGACTGTAATTGATTACAAAATAGTTCAAAAGTCCAAAGCACTGGTGGCGGTGGGGGAGGGGGGTAGAGGGAAGTAAATCACTTATTTGCTGCTTTTGGAGTCACTGTGACATCAACTTCCTGTTCTAAAAATGAGTCTTTACAAAATAATACAAGCTAATAAATGCAAAAGGAAAAACAGATAAGAAAATTCACTACTGTGCAAACCTTGCAAAGGTTATGTAGACCAGACTATCGCCTGGTGCTGAAGTAGCACTCCACGGATTACTTACAAAGACAGACACATTTTCCAATGGAGAGAGCAGGCAACTGGCACCTAACCAACGGATCAAACTTGGTTTTACTAAGAATGGTACAATATGAAGTGATACAATATGAAGATAACAGTTGATATTACACAAGAAGCTTTCTTGTCTGAAATATTTAACCAGAATCAAATCAAGTTTTTGAACTGAACTTCCAATTTACAAGGAATCTGGGGGCTAGAGGGACAAAAATGTCACCATGAAGAAACAGTCAAATCCAGAATGTGGAATATTCATTCTTTAAGATAACTGGCCTGGTCTCTACGAAAACACTTGATGACCTTTTTTTTTTTAAGGGGATGAAAGAAACCTAACAAATAAGTGCAATGCGCAGCAAAAACGTGATTGGATCCTGGTTGAAAATAAAGAGCAACATAGGACATTTTTATGCAACTGAGGAAATGTGAATATAAACTAGATATTACTGAATCTATTTTATATGACAAATATTGGCATTGTGCTTATGTAAAAGAAAATCTTTATCGGTAGGAAATGCATGCTCAAGCCTTTGGGTGTGATGTGTAAAGAAGTCTACAACTTAACTTTCAAATGTTCCACCAAGGAAAGAAGGAAGGAAGGAAGGGAGGGAGGGAGGGAGGGTGGCCGGGCAAAATGTAAACAGCTCCTGAATCCAGGTATTAGATATACTAGTACTCACTATACTGTTTTTCAACTTTTTGGTGTATTTAACTTTTTTCATAATAAAAATTTGGAGAAAAATTCTAGTCCATTCTTTTGGATGGTTATGACTCTACACCAGGGATAAAATTAGATGAAAGTAATTTTTGTAGTCAGTCTTGTAATGGTACCTAGGTGACAGGCCAATCATTATCCCTCTCCATTCTGAAAGTGGCTTAGAAGAAAAGATTGACTGGTAAGTAATACCTGACCCTCATGGTCGATAATTTGTTGACCCAAGACATTGGGAAAAATAGAGTACCTCTGAGAATAAGGTTGGCTGGGAACACTGGATAAAAGAGAGGTTTCAATGCTATTAAGTCAAATATTCACAATATGTACACACAGGCCTATGATACGCCAGATGCTGGACAAAGCACTGAAGATACCCCAGGCTTCAGGGCACTACAGTCTAGTCAGAGAGAGAGAGAGAAGAAAACAGACCATTACACATCAGTGGAATAAACAGGATGAGGAGTTGAGTGCAAAACTAGAAAAGGCAGAAAAAAGTAAAAAAGGAGCACTGTGTTGGCCATGGGGAGCCACCACTCAGATCTCCTTCAAGAGAAACGCTGACGGCCTCCAGCTACTGCCAGGGTACAGTGCTGTTCCAGTCCCACATATTAGTCGCACAGTGTTTAGTGAACAAATAAGTGTTTTCCCGGGTCCTCACGAAGCCTTCAGATAACCATGATGCTCACACAGACCTCGATTCTGGTTATCTAGTGCTCCATGACAAACCACATCAAAAGTTAGGGCTTAACTAACTCCATCATTTATTTTACTCGCAAATCTTAAATCTGGGCAGGTTTGAGCAGTAGTGTCAGCTGGGGCAGCTCCACTGGGCGCAGAGGATCTGCTTCCAAGATGGCACGTGCACATGGCCGGCAAGCGGGTGCCATGGGAGTTCAGCCTGAAGCTGGACCAGGGGCTCAGTTCTTCTTCATAGAACTGCGTGGGCTTCCTCGCACCATGATGACTGGGTTCAAGAGCAAGTGTTCCACGAGAGAGGAAGTGGATGCCACCCATTTCGTAAGGCCTGGGCCCTGAACCCGGCACAGTGTCATCAGTGTCACTTCTACCATACGCCACTGGTCAAAGCAGTCACAGAGCCCACCCAGACTCAAGGAGAGGAGGCGTGGAGCCTATCTACCCATGGAAGGATCAATCCACATTCTCTTACTTTGAAGCAGGCTGTTTAGGAACCGAAGGGCCTATTTACTTCAAACCGCAGTATACATACATATCGATATACACTCTGTACGGCATTGTTACTGAGCCGGAATACTCTTCCCAACACTGACATAATGAACGTTATCATCTAGACTATAAGGAGAACTAGAATCAGCTTTACAGTCTGGAACCTGGGAGACAACACGTTTTGCCTCTAACAAAAATAAGTATGAAATTAGATTCATTGAGTAGTAGTCCTTAGAGAAATGGATTCGAAAGTTAATAAATTACAGAGACCCCTTGCCCACTTGTGATATCAATATTTTGGAAATAATCTCTTAACTTTCAAAATGCTGCTTTTAGTGCTCCCACATGCTCTGAACATGATTCCTGAAGGCGGCCAGCAGCATGGGTGGTGGAGGTAGTGGAAAGGGCACGGGACCAGGAGTTGGGACTCACTGCAGCGAGTGTGGACTGACCACTGACCAGGTAAGTGACTAGAGAGAGGTGACTGCACCTCCCTGAGCCTTTTTGCTTAACCTGTAAAACAAGACAATTAGGTAGAACTTGCTAAGATTCTTTTTTCTCTGATATTCTGTGATTCTTTACTGTTCCAGGAATGAAAGCACGTAAAATTATGATCATTTTGCTTAAGAAACTGTAGGAGACACAAACCAGCCTCATGAACACAACAAAAATTTTCCTACAAAGGACAAGGTATTTGTGTAGCCAAATCAAGGTGAAAACTACTAAGGTTTAAAAAAAAAGGACAAGAGAAGAAAACTACTGAGGTTTTCCAAAATCAACTCTGAATCTAAAATCTATTAGATGTTTTCTCCTTCTAGGTTTCTTAGAGTCTGATCAAATTGAGAGGTAACGGATTTCCAATGGATTTCATGGAAAGGGGAAAACACTACCTTTATGGTATTATTTATAATTTTTATAACACACGGAGTATGGTAAAGTTTTTAAGTTCCATATCATTTTTATAATTCATGCTACACTTTATTCTTTGATTTTTGATCAATTGTTAGTTGCAGAGTAAGAATGCTCAATACTGAAATCTAGCAAATTATGTCTTAGAATTTTAATTTTTAAATTAAGTTTTAAAATACTTGTTATGTGAGGCTTCACTAGCCCCCAAATGTAACTCTCATTATTTTGACTTCGTTGAAATTATCAAGAAAATTATTCCCTCAACAAATAAGTACTATTCATCAAATTTATTGAGTTTAAAAGGGAAAATAAGAAATTATATATGAAAGAGCAAGCCAGAGATCAGATACAAAAAAGATGAAAAAAATTAAAAATTTTTCATCTCTGACTTTTCTTCCTCTCAAAAAAAAAAAAAAAAAATCAGATAGAGCAAAGAGTCTTGAATTCCTGTTTTCTGGCAATATTATACATGTTTGCAAATACATAAACTACATGGATAATTTTTCTGCTACTAGGAATATCTCTTTACCAGATTGTAAACTTAGTCAGCATTCCTGTGTACAATGTACTTCATGATACGCAAACACATTGCCAAACAACCAACGTTTTAATATTCTAACTTGCAGTTCTTCCACCACATAATTTCCTGTAACAATCTCATTCATGCTTGAGGTCCAAAGACATTCATTTTTATGCTTTTCAGGTCAGTATGCCAATAGCAAGAAGACCTGTTCTTGAAAGGTTGAGCTTTTCGAATGAGTCCTGAAAGAATTCTACCAACTCCACATACTTCCCAAATAGCAATAATGTATGTAAGAAAGCAAATTTTTAAGAAAAACGGTTCCAATGCCATTTTCAGTTAAAAGCACTGGGAGATTTACAATGATCAAGTAATATGCCAATTTCTTTAAAATACTGCCAACATTTGACGCCAACACAATTACAAGTTGGGAAAATGTGTAATGAATAAGGCGGCTCATAATTTCCCTTAGAATATGTACGTACAACTTATTAAGTGGCATGAAAAGCAAAGAGTCATGGCCAATGTTGAAACCTCAAATCCAAGTTTCGTTGCTTTGGGGCATTTGAGTCAAACTCCATCATCTGGAAGTAGCTAACAATACGAAATAGGTCACAAGCTATTTTTGAAACACCTGCAACACCTTCGCCTAATGAAGTAAATTAGCGAGAGCTTCATGTTCCTCATCAAACAAGAAAACTTAATAGTTAAATATGACATAATAAGCCCAAACTCAAACCCTGTAGAAATGAAAATACTACATTTTTTCTTACAAATTTTCCTGTTCAACTCTGCCAGCTCCCTCCCCTAAAGCCACCTGGTGGAAAAATGTCCCCCAGTTCTGGGTCAGTATGGTTTTTCCAGTGTATGGCTTAATTTATTGGATTGTCCTTGGAGGCTCAGAGAGAATAAGGTATAGTTTTCCCTTGATGCCCTCTGTCTTCACCTTCTCCCCAAACACACCCCACACTCACAACCTGGGTCAGGCGGAAGATGCCACTGGTATCCCATTCAAAACCCCAAGTCCCATCCCTCTCAAGTACTAGCCAGGCCAAAGGCAGCAAGGTAAATGGAAGACTCTCCAGGCTTCCCATCGAAAATTACTTACTTACCTTTTATACCATCACTTTCTCCCCTAGAGGGTCATTTTCTTCCAACTAAGATAGCCAGATTTTACAAATAAAAATATAGAATGCCCAGTTAAATGTGAATTTCAGATAAACGACAAATAATTTAACAGCACAAGTATGTCCCAAATACTGCATGCAATGTACTTATACTAAAAATTATCTCTTGTTTATCTGAAACTCAAATTTAACAGGGTGTCCTGCATTTTCTCTGGCAAAGCTATGCAGAACATTCGTAATATTGCCAAAGAGAAATGAACATCTTTTCTTCTGACAGACCAGGAAGTAGAGAGAGGCAGCCATAAGAGGGAGTGGAGGTGGACGTAAGGAAAGGGAAGGTGTATGGAGAAAATGCGGGCTTTAGAAGAATACCATGCGGTGCTCCTCAAACCTTACCGTGCACACAGAACACCCAGGGGTCTCGTTAATTTAACATGTGGACTCTGCCTTGGTAGGGCAGCGGGGCCTGGAAGCCTCCACATCTAATCCTGTCCCAAATGACACTGAGGCTGCTGGTGCAAAGACCGCGTCGTGTGAAGCGCTGCTGGATAAGATGAGAAACGTGCAATGGTGAGGATACGTGGTTGGTAAGGAAGGAGGCCAATGATTAGTGAAGCTTTTCTAGCAGTTAAGGTTATATACAAAGATTTGGTCTCTCCCTAATTTCTTTCTAATTGCTGACTAGGAGGGAAAAAAACATTACCATACATAATAATAAATGCATTTTAAGTTAAAAAAATGAGTTTTAAGCAAAAAATTATAATTAAAAATTTAATTAATTTTAACAAATTTTAATGAAGTGCAATGGTCAAACTGCTGTGTTAAATCCTGGCTCCAGTGCTCACCACCTGTGCCCCAGGTTACACAGCCACTTGTAAACCTCACTTTCCACATCTGTAAGAAGGAGTAAATATGACTGCATCTGTCACTGGGCTCCTGTGAGGGATGAAATAAAGAAAAAGTGGCGAGTGCTCAGCACACTATCCAGGAAGAGTTCAATAGTCTCCTCTGCTAGGATGCAGTCATTACTATTGTTGTGGTTACTGTTATTTTGCTACTTTGCATGAAGTTCTGAATTGCTAGATATTACCCTGAAACCATGGAACCTTAGATTACCTCCTCCCATTTAGCCTCTCTAGTGATAAAGCCGAATCTCTAACTGGGTCCAAGGACATACAGTTTTATATGTGAATTGATGCGGCCAGAAAAACATGCTGATATAGATAATGAGTTATCTTTTATTTCTTTATTTTGGGAAGTGGGGATACACAGCTCTGGTTGGTATTTGCAAAAGCCTAGTCCAGTAAATCCCAAAAGCACACACGTAAACTAATTTTATTATAAATAGCCTGTTTTCTGACTCATTAGAATTCAATATTCCAGAAGCCAGCTGATTATCTACCTAATTTCAGATACAGATTATTATTTTGTCCACATGATGGAGAGCTACCTCACCAACACATGAGAGATCATGTCCCAAAAAGAAAAGGTGAGAGGTATAAGTCAACTTGCTTTATCATTTGCCACACCCACAAGCAAGAACAGCAAGAAATACCTCCCAAAGCTCCTTTCCCTAGAGACTATACTGATGGAAGGGACACCTAGCATTAGAGTGAGGCACCTCAGCTGACCCCAGATGAGGGTCAGACATTACTGCATTCTGACGTTCTGCACTAGTGTCACCAGAGGCAGGAGGGCCGGGCCACTAGTAGTCACCTAAGCGACCCCCTCCCCCTGCTTCTTGCTTCACACTCACCAGTGTGAGAGAGACAGGTGGTAAGATTTCCTTTTCCATGACTAGTAGCCTTTTAAAAAAGGGCCTAATGATGATACTAATTACTTAAGAAAAGGATCAAAGAAGTCAGCTGCTGCCACTGCTCAGTCCCCAGTAAGACTTCCATTAGCAAGCATTAAAGCAGGCTCTCCTCCTTCCTGGCAACCATCCAGAGGAACTTTGGCTGCAATACACTGTGGCTGTCACAGGAACTTTCCAGAGCAGAGTTAGCATTTGATAAAGATTAAGATTAAAATGAAAAATTACGCATTTGATAATAGGATGCATCACATTCTATATTATTTTCAACATTAAAAAAAAACCACTAACGTGCAATCCTTCAATGTAAAGGTGGATTACATACACTGATGATTTCCTTTTCACTCGCGTTTGGAATTACTCCGGTCTTATCTTTTGTGCTTTTGCTTAGTCTGGACATAATTGGTTTCTCTGCCCTTCCCTACACAACTGTCTTTTCGCCAAATGACCCTGCATTCACCTTAATTTGATTTTCTGGGTTTACAGTGTTTTCATCTTCCAAAAACCATTACCTACCTTGTGTCACAGTTGTGATCAGTTCTCCAACATTTGTTTGACTATGGTTCAAGATTAACATTTTTTTAATAAGCAGAATTTAAACCTCTTAGTTCTCAAGCTCACCTATTCAGGGCCTGCAGGGGAGTGCTCTCCCCCACCCCACTCCTCCGCCCTTCCCCACCCACTGCACGGGGGGCTTCTTGTCTCTGACATCATGCAATTCCCTGAATAAAGGAGACTGGAATTTTGTTTCCAGTGAAACGAACTTTACATTAGAGACATCCAAATTGTGTGGATTTGGTATAAGCTTCTTTCGAAAAGTATTACTCCATTATTAGGAATGTTTATGCCTAAAAAGAAGATTCTGTGTTCTATTGTGTCCGAAGCTTTCAAAGTGCAATTGTTCAATTTGCAAACTGCAATTGGTTAACCAAGCTAAACTTAATTAGTGCAACGATCCTGCAGCCCACATCAAACCCCACTGTTTGATGTATTCTGCGAGGTGTCCAAGCCGCCTACAGCTGTCTAAGTGCCACAATGAAAAGGCAGCTAGGCTTAGGTCTGGGAACTGAAATGAGCTGCTCTAAGTGGAGCTTTTCTTCCATTTTCTGAGGCTGCACCGCTCTGACCTTCTCCAAATCAATCCTTTGCGGATTAACATGTAAAGCAGTGTCGAATTAATTTCAGAAAGGGAATATGAGATCAGCCTAGGATCATACAAAACATCTAACTCCTAAATACACTAATGCTTCTAGCCATTCAATGAGAAGCTGTCAATAAAGGAAAAAAAGTCGGGGAGGGGGTGGCCAGAAGGATTTGAAGGTTGGAGCAATCTATCAGACTAGTTAGCACATTGCCTACTTCTGTGGCATGGCTAATGCATTCCTCTAGAAGTTAATCCTATTTCTAAAGGCCCTCCCGCTAGGAGCACATAGGCCGTGATGAATGAGAACTAAAATGCATTAAAATTCTCAACAACTTCACCAAAAGGCACACTATTAGATTCCGAGTGTCTACAATAAGACGGTTCATTAAAAGTGCAGGTCTTAGAGAATCCGCTTTTGTCCCTACACACTGGAGAGAGAGGGTCCAGTGTGTCACATGTGACACCTGCAGCCAAAATATTTTTATGTTGAGTTGTTCAAGTAATCATATGGGAAACACGACATGAAATGGAAAGGGAAGGCCCTTTTTCATGAGCAAGCTTAAATACCGTTATTATGTGCCTACACTCAGGGGAGGGTGTGTGTTTCCACAGCATTAGCCACACAACAGTGTCATTAAACCCACTTTTAAAAAATCAGACATGAAAGAGCACTTACTCAATTTCCCCTGAAGAAGCGGCGGTGTTTGAACACTTCTCTTTTACTCCCATTGTATTTTGCTTGTACTGAATTAAGAGGTAATTTAGCCATTTATCAAGATGTAATCGGGGCTGAGCATTTGTGCAGGCACCTAGCACAGCCTTTCTCAGAGGCAAAAATCTGTAACTACCTCTAGAAGATCGTAAATGTGGTGGGCCTAATACTGACTGAAAATTCCATCTTGATGAGTTGGTTTTTAGTCCTTGTCTGCAGGCCTGGGGGGAGGCTGGACTTCTCTCAAGAACGACTGCGACAAATTAGAAAGCAATGTCAATTGTAACTTCAGAAACACCAAGAACAAAACATCGAGTCATGGAACCGACAGGACGCAGCAGGTGAGGAGTCTGCGGAAGACATACACAGAGGAGGGAGGCAACCTGGAAATGAGAGGGACCCCACGAAGTATTTGTCAAAAGAGTGAATAAATGAAAGAATAAATGCAGTCAGACTTAGCCGCTGGGCTCAGGACGCTTATAGCAACTCAATCGGCTCATGTTTTGCAAACGCTCATCCTCAGTACAAAACACGGGTTGTGCAGAGGGGTGCCCTCCAAGAGGGAGGAGCAGGGAGAGGTATAGAGGATGGGAGCAAAGCAGATGGAAATGTCACCGTGTCCACTATTTCCATGCATCGTGACTTACGTGTGTGCCGCATCTATTCTTTGGCATGAATCAAATGCTACGCTGTAAAAACGCTGAAAACAGTCACTCCCTGCCTGGACTTTTCATTTCCACATCAGCATCTATCACTTCTTTGTGATTTAATCAAACCCACTGTAAGCTATTTATCAATCTAAACTATGTCGCATGTGAACGTAATCATCATCATGGCAATGATACTAAGAGTACCCCTTACGGAGACCTTCTAACAGAGCACCCATTGACACATAATCTCCAAGCCTCACAATCCTTCAGGGAGGTGGCATCTTTTTTTACAGACAAAACACCTGAAGCGAGGAGAGGGCCAGTCAGCTGTTAAGGGTCATACAGGCACCAGAGAGAGGACTGAACGGGCATCTGTCAGACTCCAAAATCCAAGCTTCTCTATAAAGACAAGACCTGTATGTTGTAGAAGAATTAAATATGGAGTAACAGAATTTCTAAAAATCACAAGTAATTCTACCACCTATGTAAGGACTTGAGTAGAACTAGATTGAGTCTCTAACACCCAAATATCTGCCGTCCATCATGTCTTAGATTCCACTCACAGACTTCTACTTCTTGGGGCTGTGTGGCTTTTGACTTTTGGATCAGGGGTCCCCAATGCCCGGACCAGTACCACTCTGTGGCCTGTTAGGAACCGGGCCGCACAGCAGGAGGTGAGTGGCAGGCGAGTAAGCAAAGCTTCACCTGTATTTGCAGCCGCTCCCCAGCGCTGGCATCACCGCCCTCTGCTCTACCTCAGATCATCAGGCATTAGATTCTCATAGAAGCAATGGTCTCTGGTGCCAAAAAGGTTGGGGACCGCTGCTTTAGATTACCTGAGAGAGGCAGCCGAAGGCTGAGGAATCAGAAGTAGCTCTGCAGGTGGCTGCCCAGTGAGGAGGAAAAGCAGGGAAATACAAACCAGAGTGGCATGATGAGTTAAAGGGTGGGAGGCGACATTGTGGCCTTGACGGGGCCAGCCTGGGACGTAAGGGTGCTCCAGCAAGAGTGTATAAAAAGATAAACCAATTGTCACTCTGAGAGGCATGATCACCACATAACATGGGGTGAAACAAAACACACATTCACTCCACAGCATAAAGCACTATGAACTGCGACACGGTCTACCTGGGTGCCGGTCGTTTCGTCTCACCCGGCTCTCACATCAGCTTGGGAAGGTGGGCATTGTGAGGGGCCTGCTGGACACTGCGTCCAGTAGAATTTTTCCTTCGGCAGATCTGCCTTAACTTCCTCACTCTCGCCATCTGCCTTTTGTGCACAGTAGGGCGCGTGAGGATTAGGAAGAACAGAGAAAACAACTGTGTTTCCGTGGTTTTGTTGAACCACTGCTCAGACTTATAAAAGTGAGTTGACTTAAACTGCTAAGACATTCATTCATTCATTCATTCACTTAACTGGCATCTCCTGCTACAACCGTCACTGTCACACTCACCGAAAAATAATGACTGAGTTTCGGCCTTTGTCACCTCTGCAAAATCCTGCTCCCCAAATCTCATGTTTCGTATTTTGCTGTAGCAGAGATCTCGATGTTACAGTTTTAACTAAGTCTCAGTAGTTCTCTAACCCAAATGTTCACCCTGTCACCTCCTGGGTACCTCGTTAATGTCCTAAGCATTTGTTTAAAGAACTTCAAATATTTCAAATATTTCGTCTGAATAGACTGAAGACTTGTTGCCGTTTTTTCATACAAAATAGTTAGTGATTATCCTAAAACTAATATGTTTTAAGGAAGAAAATCTAGGCTATAAGCAGAAGAGAGAAGAATGAAAATGTATTCTTTAAAATGAAGGGAAGAGAAGGGGATAGAAAGAGGAGGGGAAGACGAGGTGGGGGAAGAGTTGGAAGGAGGAGGGGACGAAGAGGGGAAACTGACCCCTGGGCGTAAGGTCCTACTGTAAGCACGGGAACAGGCAGGCAGCCCCCCTGATGAGAAGAGAGAGCTGAAGCCAGCTGTCCTCAGCTTCCCACGTCCACCATCGAGCGACTGTCAGGCCACATACACGGAATGTAAATTACTGAGGATATACCTTTCTTATATGTACTATGTGGTGAGGAAGGTCCATCACCCAATGACTAAAGCATAGACTTCACAAACCATATCCATCTGACCTATGGGACTTTTGTTAATAAAATTTTGATTTTGGAGTAATTTTACATTTATTTTGTTTTAATGCTATGTCAACTTCAGTGGTCTTCTTTGTGATGGGCTTAATGCATGTGATGGCCACCAGTACATAAACACATGCCCTCCCAAAACAATCCATCAACAATTTGTTTGGGGGTATACAGATATGGATGTGGATGTAGATGCAGTACCTAGATAATCCTTACTATGAATTTTACTTCTCAGATATTTCAAAAATATGGTTATGTAGGCCAATTACCCATGCCCATAAAATGCTCAGAAAGTTGAAGGACAAGATCTGTCTGTGTTTAATCATAGCAGCATAATGATTTAAAAAGAAAGGTAAGTACTTTTTAAAAAACTATCAATAAAAGTAACATTTAACTCAGAATAAAGTTTAAAACAAATGAAAACAACCAAGTAAAAGTTACTGTATCACTCCTTGGTCTTCCCTGTGTGATAGCAGGGCATTACCACTCAGGTTTCCTTGACCCGTGAGCCTGGGGTTCTATGAAAATTTTTTTTAAGCACTGCCAAATACAATAATAACCAATAGCTCTTTTATCTAATCTAAGACCCCACTGATCAAAAGTAAACATGCCAATTTCAGAAGTGTTAAAATGTGTATTTTAGAAATGATGAAATAGTAATCAAATTAAGCCCAATCCAACCCAAACTACATTTCCTATCTATCTGAATAATGATGCACAATGCCAGGCAGAGAGTGAGAACTAGGTAAATATTTACTGGATCGATGGACGATCTAGGAGGTAATATTCATCTGTTAATACGGAGTTACTTGCAGTTTGCTGACATACCATCTTTTCTCCCCTCTGCACTTGCCTATGCCTGGGACCCCCTACTATCTCCTTCCATATAAGGAACGATCAGATCAATCATTATGGATACCTTTTCACCATAAATGATAATTTCCATGAAAAACAGAAATACTAATTTGTTAACTTACTTCAAAGATTCAAGAAGACTCGTTGAATGCTTTCAAGTACTTGACTTGCAAATGCGTGTATGTGTGAACACGGTCATGACAAGACTAACAGTCCATTTACCAGCTTAAATGTGTGCGCTCACCTTCTTTCTCCACTTCCACATGGGGCAGGAAGATGGCGTGTGTCCATGTATGCACGACTGTGCTTCAGAGCAAGGCGCATACTGTGTCATTTACTTTGTAGGTCTCCTACCACCAGATGTACAGAGCCAGGGTCGCTTGTGTAAATCAGACCCAACTGGGTTTTTGTGTTTGCATTACCTAGATAAATATTTCTCTGCATTTGAACTATGTAGACCAAGCTTACTGAGCTATTTCTCCCTCCCATTCAGAGGACAAAACTCAATTTGTTGTCCTCAGAGGTTCTCTGTGTATCTAACTCTATGACATCAAGAGAAACAAAGGACAGTGCCGTGCTTGCTGGAACCAACTAGGAAGATGGAAGACAATGAAGAGAATTAGTACTAAAATATCAATTCTCAACAGAAAACAACAGGGGCAAAAATCGGGGTGTCAGAAACTCATTAACAGGCCACTAACCCTGTAGGCTCCTTGGCAGCACAGGTGGGGAGAAAAATCTTACAGTACAACCACAAGAACCATAACTTACTGATGCAAGCCCACTGACTGCTTATCCTCTGCCCTCCTCACCAGGCTTCCCTGCCATGTTCTAGGATGCCAGCTGGCAAGGTCAAGGCCAAATCTGACACCTCTGCTACTCACACAGAACTTCTGCTTCTTGTAGGCCTCCTTTTGCCCATGCTACGTGGAGACGTTCTCCAGCAGGGGGCTTTATGAGCCAGAACCAAAGGCAAAACCCAAGTGAGAGGTACAGACACAGCAAGCAGAACGAAGACACATGGGGAACCTTCCTAACCATGAAGTTAGCACAAATTAAATCAATTAAGGACAGCACACTTTCCTCCTCTTCAAGAGGCCAAATTTAAATCAGTGAAGGGATGGTGGCCGAATGGTTACACTCACGTGTTGATGGCGCTATAAGAGCGGCCTTTTAGGGAAGTGAGTGGGCAGAACCAGCGTAACGGAGAGCACAGATCGGTGATCCTGGCTGTCCTGCACAGGCCGCTGTCCGACACACCTGTGATGCCGGAGCACAGCTCTGGGGAATGTGGCAACTAGAGATCAAGTGGCAAACTGGGAATCAGAACTATTTCAAGGATAACAGACAGCCGCTGATGAGACATTGCCTTAAAGAACAAAGGCAGAAGGAGAAATCTGGTGTTCTGCCATCCCCTCCGAGGGCAGTGGAGACAAGAGGCAGGGACCGTGAAGTGAGGGGCATTCTCTCCAAACAACGGAGGGTGGAAATACCCAGAAAGGGGGAGTTTGTGTTTGTTTTTTTTGTTGTTGTTGTTGTTTTTATGGTACAAGGAGTTGGCATAAAAATACATATATATGGAAATAGTAGGAAAATAAAAGAACTCCATCAACTTCCATTTCATGGACTATGATTTTAACATAAGAGTGATGATGGGAAATTGATCAAAAAACATGATTTTGCATTACACTTCACACCTCTTGAAATGAGTCTTGTCAAGCCTAGATGAATTTTGGTTCTTTTAAGGCAATATTTAAAATATATAGTCACCTTTTACAACTATTGATATAAGAACTTTTTCCAATGAATGAACCTTTTAATCTCTTCCCACCCCCCACCACTCTTTATTTTTCTCATGTGCTTAGAGTTCCAGGAGTTGAGATTTCCCGTAAGAGGGGCTGGACACACGACAGAAAGAGCTTTTTACCTCTCGATCTTTAACATTTGGTGTCTGTTTTTGTTCTTAAGACCTCTATTTCCATTCTATTATGTTGCCTGTGGGTTGTTTTTTCCAAATACACTAAAAGTGTGTGCCAAACACCAATTTTAACTTTTTAAGTGACAAATGAATCCCATGCAAATTTATTTGTATTTGACATGAAAATATTCATTAAAATATAACTGAAAAAATATACATAATCAAATGTAACTCCTACTGATTGTGATATAAAGAACACTGGGGCTTGTCCCAGGAGAGGGGTCTGAGGAGCTGCAAAGGCTGTTTGGCGGGCCTGCAAGGAAAGAACAGTCCGGGCGCATGTGATGACGACGTTTCAATGAGGACACAGAGCAATAGCGAGCAGGCACATGAAAGAGTCATTACTGGTTGAGCCTGAGATGAAAGGAAGAGCTGGGCTGTTTGCAGAGGAAGCAATGCAGGAAGTGATAGATCTCCGGTGCCTATATGAAGCAACTTTAAAAACAAAGAGAAGCTTGGATTTGGTCCAGAGCTGGAAGGAAGGTCTCCGTGGCACTTTACAGAGGAAGTACCTCAGCAGAAGGGTTGAGAATGAAAGTGCGGGTTCCAGAGTTAAGAGGCCAAGAGGGAGAGCCTTTTCTGAAGATGAGCTTTGGGGCCCAGATGAGAAGCTAGAAGAGGAAGGAGGACTTGATCACCCGATGACATGCAGAGAAATGGGATGGACTAAGCAGAGCCAACCTAGAATGAATGTGTCCTGTTGATCCAAATCCCATTCACCCCTAAAGACCAAGGCAAGGTCCTCCTCCTCCTCTAAGAAGCCTTTAGATGCCCCCTGGGGTAGGTAAGGAGGGCTGGCACCCCAAACCCTTCCAGCTTTTTTCTAGGGTGCCCTCCTATCCTGCAGAGGCTGAAGAAGTTTAAAATGGCATTCCCAAGCCCCATACAGGTAAGGCATTGAGGCAACTGACATAGGTTTGTCAACGAGATGCATTCACGTGAGATCTGGAAGATGGAAGAGGGGCAGAGACACCCTCCTGTTGCTTTGGCTATTGTGTGTCCAGTCCCCAGCCTGGTAGGAGCAGCCAGATCGAGTATCCTAAGGCCACAAGATTCCTGCACGTTGCAAGGACGTGCAGCGGCAGTAAGCACCTGAACCCTGGACTCAGCTAAGGTGTGCTCCTTAAGTCAGCAGTACCCATGACTCCTCCTCTTCTTCAGTGGTGGGCTACTTCAGAGGCTGTTTTCTAGGTCATTCTTGGAGCTAACTCAGAGTCAGTGCCTCCAGCTCCCTCAGTAATCTCCCAAGTACCCAATCACTTACATTCAATCCCTTACATTCAATCCCTTTCGGCTCAAAAGACCTGGAACCAAGCCCCGACTACCATGCCCACAATGTGTCCTCCTTCACCTCCAACTTGTACTGGGCAAGCAGTAAAGTTCTACTGTGCGGCCTTTTCTAGAATGGATACATAACGTTGCATGTCATGCCACATACCGTGAACTTTTCACACCACCATGAATGAAATATGTAGTATCATTACTCCCATTTTACACAGGAGGAAGTTTAGCTTGTCCAAGTTTACACAGTTGGCAATGGAACTGGAATTCCATTCTACTATACTGCCTCCCAGCAAAAGTGTACATAGTGAATATATAAACAAATACTCAAGTGAGGAAAATGGAGATGATAGAGGGCCCAGTGTTAGCTTCATAAGCGTAAATATCTGGGAATGTTTATAGGCAAAAGGAATAAAGAAGAGCAGAAAAAGAATCATTAAATGTGTGGATAAAAAGAGTGCTAACAGTTGGTACAATAACTTAGACAAGTGGGAGGGAGGGTTAGAGACAGAAGGGAAAGTGCACTCGGGAGACCTGAGAGATACAGGAGAATATAGATGGTTGGTGGCAGGCTGGGGAATGGAGATGCCATATGGAACCCGTGAAGTCTGTCTTGAGAGTAAAAAAGGATAAGGGCATAAAATTAAGAAAAGCACTAAAGGTCACTGGGAGTACTTCGATGAGCATATTCAACCGATCAGTGAAAAATACTGCCTTGCTGGAAGAGATGAGTAGAAAGAAACCCGGTAATGGGTATTTTTCTAGTTTCTCCATGTTTTAAGAACTGAAGAAAAGATATTAAACTTTGTCATATGTGCAAGTTGAGGCCTAATTCAATCTTTTTCAGCTCAACAGACCTGGGAGCAAGCCCTCAGTGCCACACTCACAATGTGTCCTCCTTCGCCTCCAACTTGTATTGGTTTGGAAGGAACAGAATAAAGCCAGGCACCAGTATAGAACATATCAACAAAGAAGTCAAACATTGCTAATGGGACTATATTTCTTAATAGCATATTCATACTTGTATCTATCTCCAGTACTTGGTACACTGGTGGTACTTAGAAGCTTGTGGAATGAATGAATGGTTATGCTTCACTAGAGCAGAAAGGATCGAGACCCTGGAAGTGTTAAAAGATGTGCTGAACAAAACTCTGCTGAAGGGGAGGGCTTTTCTTTTCTTTATTCTTCCTTTTTTACAAAGGGATAATGGCCTATTCAGCAATCCTTTTTTTTTTCTGACTATACCATATAACATAATACCATATTTTCACTAACAGCAAAAACAATTCACATTAGAAAGGGTTCTTCCATCTACCAGAGTTAATTTTTTAAGTGGATAAGCAATTAAAGATGCCAAGTAGATTAAAATTGATCCCTAGCATGAAAGTTGTGATCAATAAAAAACAATCTGTAAATTTGATTGCATAAATCCTTTTTACTTAAGTCCACCATAAGCATAATTTTCAGGATCACTCATTTGATCTCACTTACTGGAAAAGAAAATATAATAAAAATATTGCTACAGAACTTCATTTTCAGAAAATGACAGTATACCTATTTTAAAACTTTGAACCACTCATGGAAGACAAATGTGTGATTATCAGAACATACTGCTAATCATGGAAAATGTGTGACTAAAAAGCCCCTGGGGATCTAGCCAAGCTCCTAAACTAGTATTAAAAAAATGCTCTCAAAAATGCAGTGTGCTTTACTTAACTGGTTCCAATGGCCCCTTACTGGTTTTCATGGTTTGACAACTGTATACAATGTCCTCTGGCTTCTTGCTATGAGGACTGAACTGTCATCCGTCTCTCCTCCTCCTCACTTAGTTGCCAGTTCTACTGAACTCCTGTGAAACTTCAGGTAACATACTGAAACCCCACTTATTTATCTGCCAGACAGGATGTCTTGCTGTTTAGTTTGTGAGAGAAGCACAAACTGCAGCTCTTCGTCTCTTCGTTCTCTTTCTCATCGGCTTCTCTTCCCACCTCTGCGATGCATTACAGTATCAAATCTAAGGACATTCGTAGGCGGTTCAGTAGCAACTGTTTTATAAGTGCATTCTAAAAGTTGATACATACCAACTTTTTATGTTATGACACACCATTTACATTATTAACAACATAGCTATTATTGATTATGAACCAAACAGTATGCTATGATTACATTTCCTTCTCAATGGGTTCATTGTGCCATTTAATGTAGACTATTTCTACTATCAAAATTAAAAGAATACTTTTTTCCATTCTAACAGATACTGTTATGCAGTAGGTTGAATGGTGTTCCCCACAAATACATGTCCATGTCCTAACCCCTAGAATCCGTGAATATTACCTTGTTTGAAAAAAGCTTCTTTGCAGATGTAATTAAGTTACGGATCTGGAATTACCCAGGTGGGCCCTAAATCCAATGACAAGTATCCTTATAAGAGACAGAAGAGGAAGAGACACAGATATACAGGAAGACAGAGGTAGAGACTGGAAGTGATGTGGCCATAAGCCAAGCCCAGAAGCTGGAAGAGGCAAAGATTGGGTGCTCCCCCTGGAGCCTCCAGAGGGAGCACAAACCTGACAACACCTTGATTTTGGACTTCCGGCCTCTAGACCTGTGAGAGAATGAATTACTGTTGTTTTAATCCACCCAGTTTGTGGCAATTTGTTACAGCAGCCCTAGAAAACTAATACGCATATATAGGATTACTAAACTCTCAATGACAGTGCACAAACCAGCAATTTCCTTTTTTTTTTCCCCAGAGGTTTTCCTCCTGGAGTGCTTTGTCCTGTTCCACTCTGAATGGGTTGATCGAGGCCTCCTTTATTACTGTCTTCTCAGGACTTCTTTTGTTGCTTTTATGGGTTGGACCCTTGGAATCACTGTTTCCTGAATCTCATGTTTTCATCATTCTTGGTTTCTTTGTTTTACTAGAGCATGTCCTTGAGCAACTTCCTAAGAAAGGCTATGCATGAAGTTAACTTTCTGAGTCTTTTGAGTGTCCCAGATCTCTTTACCTGTGTTCAAATTTAATTGGTAGTTTGAGTGGAAACATAATTCTAGACTTTATTCTCCCTCAGAACTTTAGCATATTCCCTTTATCCTTGGTTCCCTGAAATTTCACGTGCCAAGGTATGTCTTTTTAAAAATCCATTCTGTATGTAGGGCCTTGCAACATGAAGAGTCATGTCTTCGTGTATTATTTACCTGAAAAGTTCCCCACCCAAACCTTTTTCTCTAGTCTCTCTTATTGGTTACCAGGGCTATCCAACAAAACTTTCTGTATTGATGGAAATTTTCTGTAAGTCTGCATTGTCCAATACCATAGCCACTAGACACGTATGGCTATTGAACAACTAAAGTGAGGCTAAGAAACTGAATTTTTAATTTAATATTAATTTAAATTTAAATAGCCACATGCAGCTAGCTTTAGTCCTTATCTAGAAGCTTTCCTACAATGTATCTTTATTCTAGCCTCCTCAATGATTTTTTAAACTTGGCAATCATCATACATTTCCAATACTGCAGCTCTTTAATAGAATCTTAATCTTGTTTTTTGGGTTTTTTGTTTGTTTTTGGTTTTTTTTGCTGCAAAAAGCTTTTTTGTTTCAATTTAGTCCAAAGCATGGGAGAGGGTTCCAAGATGGTTAGAAGGCTGTCTATTGGTTGCAGGGAGAAGCTCAAGCACAAGGCCAACACCAGGTGGATGCAGCGGGGCCCCCAAAAGCCTCTGTACTCCAAAGGCTCTTAGTCATGCTTGAGGGTGAGCCTTTCGAAGAGATACTCGCCTAGCCCAGTCCAGCCTGCGGAGGTTAGTCAGGTGATCGTCCATCTTCTTGATGAGTTTCGCCTCCTCATCTAGGAAGTGGCTCTCCAGGAAGTCACAGGGGTGGGGGTCTGCGCGGGCAGAACACAGGGCATGCAGATCCAAAAGGGCCTGGTTCAGGTTCTTCTCCATGACCATGGTGGCTTTCATGGCATCCTGAGTTTTGCCCCACTCATCTTGAGAAGGCTTCTGCAGGTCCTGGAAGAGGGTGTGGCCGCCATGCTGGTTTTGCATCTTCAAGAAATGCTTGGCGCCTTCGTATTTCTCCTCGGCCAACTAGCAAAAGAAGTGACCCAGGCCTTCCAGAGCCACGTCACCACGGTCGAAATAGAAGCCCAGAGAGAGGTAGGTGTTGGAGGCCCACAGACGCAGGTTGACCAGGTGGTTGACAGCTGTCTCCACCTCAGTGGAACAATTCTGACAGATTCGCAAGCTCATAGTTGTTCTATGATAAGGAATTAAGCTCAAAATGAAGAATTTTCATTTAAAAGGCTAATCATCTCTCTGTTCTACTTCTGTAAATATGCTTGCTGCATGGACTGTCCTCAAAACTGACTAAAGACTCACCCTCCCTTTTTGTTTGATCTGTCTAAGCTACAAATTTAACTGTTTGTACTCCCTAGCAACTCCTGCCGCTTTGTAGCAGTCTGAGTTCAAATTACCCAATCAGGCCATGCCAAAAAGGGTCTATATAAGGACTGTTGCAACTGAGCTCTGGGCCCAGATCTTCAGAGCACTAGCTCCTCTGGGACCACCGGCGTAATAAACCTGAGTTCTCCAACTCTCCAGGTGCTGCTTGGTTTCTTGCCAGTCTGATTTTGGATCTTTTCCGCAACAAAAACACAGTTTTGGCTGGTCTCGGAGGCCAAGGAGAAGGTTCCGAAGGTTACAACTGGAAAAGAGGTTGGAGAGTGGTCGGAGGCTGAAAGAAGGGGTATCCCTGGGTCTGTTCCATCCAAACACTGTTGAAGCAAAAGACAGATCCGGGAGACTGCCGAGGGCACTGCCTCTTAATTTTGATTTAAGGGTGAAATAGTCTTGACTGCATATTCATATCTTAGAGGTTTGTAAATTCTATTCTTTCACTGAATTAGCTTTTTCTTCAGTATTCAGTTTTCCTGTTTATCTTAGCCCTTCTCATTTTAAGTTTTAATAACATGTTTGGTTATCTTTGGTTTTCTATTCGTATTCAAACTTGAGTTAATAAAAAGACTGACAATTCTCCAGGAACATTTTCAAGTTTCTGCACAGTTCAGGCATTCAGAGGAAAAAGTTTTGACCCACATGGTTAAAAGATGATTGAATAGAAATCATGCCTTGGAAGCTAGAGACAGTATATTGCTCCAAAGAGCCTTAGAGGAATCTCACATGGAATCATTTATTTACATTCCAGGGTAGTAAAACCTGGGGACCTTCAGCTCCCTTCCCCTGTTCTCTGTTTTGCTCCCAGGACTTGCTTATATTCCACAGTAAAATCAGTCTCCATCTCCTTCTTTTCCTTTTCCTCTCTCCCTCCTTTCTCTTCTCTCCTTCCTTTTTCTTTCTCTCTTCCTCCCCTCCCCACTTCCTCTCTTCTCCCCCTCCTTCTTCTTTTCCCTCTCCTTCTCTCTCTCTCTCTCCCTCTTTCCTTCTCTCTCTGAAAGGCAGATGTGCCAGTCACCCTGTACAGGCTCCAAGTCTCATAATTCTGGGATTCCATTCCTGGGATACAACCCAGCTAGCTGCTCATGCAGGGTTGTCAGGAGCTGATTTGGGTTCCCCATACCAAAATTAATGTGCTGAAATCCTAACCCTCGATAGCCCCAGAATGTGACTTTATTGGAGAGAGAGTCTTTACACAGGTGATTAAGTTAAAATAAGGTCATTAGTGTGGGCCTTAATCAAGTATGATTGGTATCCACATAATAAAAAGAAATTCAAACACAGAAATGTACAGGGGAAGGACAATGTGAAGATACATGGAAAAGATGGCCATCTACAAGCCAAGGAGAGAGTCCTTCCCTCACAGCCCTCAGATGGAAGGAACAACCCTTCTGACACCTTGACCTCGGACTTCTACCTTCCAGAATTGTGAGAAAATAAATTTCTGTTGTTTAAGCTGCATAGGCTGTGGTACTCTATTATGGTAGCCCTAGAAAATGAACACACAGGATAATGTCATATTGTGCTGTTTCATGGAGACTGAAACTAAGAAGCTCTGTAATATAAGGTCTGTTCTCTGATTCAGAAATCTTTTTTTTTTTTTTTGTCAGAATATATCTATATATCTGCTTAACAGCAAGGAACTCTGTATAATCAGTTTGTCAACAGACAGATTTCATTTTAGCAAAAGTGGACACTGGGGACCCCTAAATTCTCAGGTGAGGAGCATTTTACTCTAAGGTACCAAGGTCATACTAACTGTTCCAGTTATCGCCAGAAAGCCATTCCATTTCTTTAAATATAAGAATCAGAAGAATATTTTTCTTGGGGAAAAACTACCTGCCATTTTTCAAAGGCAGCAGAGGAGACAGGGTATTGAAAATTGAGTACACAACTGGGCCCTATGTTTTCAGCCTCTTGAAATAGATACATCCCAAGTTCAGAGCCTGTGAAGCCTCTGCCCTGGAGATCAGCTCCTTCCACAGTGGCAGATCTCCATGTGTACTAGGCTTCCTCAACCATTAATCTTCCTTCTGCTTTATGTCTTCTAGAAATTAGTTTAAATCTCATCTGCTAATAACTGCCTCTGATTTTCTTTGATGTTGATATTTAACTTTTACTCTTACAGTCATTTTAATGAGGGCTCAAGAAGGAGAGAAAATAAACATGTGTACAGATTGCCAGTTTGAACTAAAAGCGTCAAGTTTTTCTTGAATATGGTTTCTTGATATTAAATCAAAGACCCAGAGTTCTCTTAACTACACCAAACACTCTCAAACAGCTAAATACATGACAAGTTACACAAAACAATTTTTTCAAGCAATATTGAAAATTTTTTTAAAAAAATGGTAGCAATAGAAATCTTTGAGGGTAACCCAAAGGAAGTAAAGAAATTAAATTTCAGAATATAAAAACAAAGTTCTTATATCAAAAGAACTGTCTGGAAACTGAAAATTATTATGTATTTAGGTATTGGATATTTTGAATTTTGGTGTTCTTCGTAGGTAAAAGGAAATAATTCTTTTAAAAAAATTTAAATAGTTGCTTATATTCTCAGTCCTAGAATTGGTTTCTAAGTAATCGACTCACAGGAATTTCGCCAAATGACTAGCCTTTGTCTAGTAGCCTTGAGATAATTGAGTAGACATAAGACAGGCAGCCAAGTTACAGGTCACACAGCTAAGCTTTTACAACTCAGATTTTCAGCCTTTCTATCACCATAGTGGAAGAAAAAACTCCTCTCAATTCCCTCAGGGATGTGTTCTTGCACATGAATTGGCATTTAGGCTCAGTTAGATACTAAAGGCCTGGTCTTTTAAAGCCAAGCAAGACAAGTTCCAGCCAGGCAAGTTGCTGCTACTGTATGTACATCAGCACCTCTCATCTGTGTCCTGTCTACTGATTGGTGAGTGGCCTTCTGGCTTTTACATGCTCAGAGCTATAACTTAATGAAAAAGAGCAAAGGTAAAAGAAAGGCTTGAAGAAGAGGAAGAGAATAGAAAGAATACCAGGATTTACTTGTCTACTTGACTGCAATCCTAGCACAGCAGTCAAAATACCACACTAGGGAATCTTGATGAAGGACTAACATAGATCACACGACCAGGAAGCTTTCTCCTTAACAGGTAACTTGGCTAATGTTTAAAGAGAGTTGGTTAAAAATAAAATAAAGTGAGGAGAAGAGCTCCTGACTTTACTTGTAGCCCAGACAAGGAATCCCTGTAGCCACAAATAGATTAGTGTGTGTGCCATAAACGGTTCTGAGCACTTTGCAGCCATTGCTCATTGAACACTCACATTATCCTCACTTTACAGATAAGGAGAAAGAGACAAAGAGAAGTTAAGTAACTTGCCCAAAGTCACACAGCTAATAAGGGGCAGAGCCTCAGCTCTGAGAGTTATTCTAGTTCACTCTTAGTTTACTGTTTGCCAAAATATTATTTTTCTCTTGCATAATCAAGATTTTATTGGTTGTTTTTAGAAGTACACAGACATTTCAATTTGTACACAATTCTTAAAGTACGTACCTAAAACCTAGCCATGAAGTTGTGATTCTTTTCTAAACAATTATTCCAGTGACTTTCCAGCTTAAAATATGGAGGCTAATTTTCCTCAATAGAATAGAGTATCAATATATTTAAATATTGATATGCTGTTACATCAAAGTCTCACTAATTCACAATTTAATATCATATACACTACGTAATCACAGCACATTAACAATTACTAGGAAAACTAGACTACCAGGACAAAGATGTTACATGAAATTCTGAGGGAGAGCCAAGACCAAGGAGTGGTTTTCTTTAGGAAACAATTCTACCAAAAACATGGAATAGAAATAATTTAAATGTTCAAGGCATAGTAAATGCAACACTGACTCCAAAGTACCATTTAGTATGCTTTGTGTTAGAGGATATAAAAACTACTCCCATTTATGGAATGTTAAGCTGACACTCAAGACAATCGAAGCCTCCCATATTTGATATTCCATTATTTTCTGGTTGTTCCAAAAAAATAAACCACAGCAAATGATTTCATCTCTTAAAAAAAGCATTTACACTGAAAAAAATGAGATGAGGTGGAATTCCCTCCTTCTTAAAAATGTTTCTAGAGCTACTAAAAAACTTGCATTTACAAAATAGTTGATCAAAATATTCCTCAGGATTGTACAAGGAGACAGGGACCACTGATAAAAAATAGTGTATGATATTAATCAAACTTAGCTTCTTTCTCTCCTGCTTCATCAGAGGCTGGACTCTCCTTGTTTTGTGTTTTTCCATTTTCTGCAGGTAAATCTTCTTTAGTTTCTTAGCCACTTGGACCTGTTTTCCCTTTGTTCCCCTTTTCCCTTTAGTTCACACTTTTTGTCTGCAGATCTATCCTTTTCTGAGGCCTTTTTTTTGGCTTCATTTCCACTTTTGCAAGAGTCAGTTTAGCTAACAACCTCCCCGACCTGCCCTTGGGCGTCGTGGCGGTGGGGCTCACTCGTGCTGGGTGCCTAAGGGCTACGACACACGGGGAGCCTTTGCGAACTCCGCCTGCCTGGCAGCTACCGCTCTCCAGGCCGCCCGAGCTGCTGGGCGCCAAAATATTATCTTTGAATTGCTTTCTCTCATTTAATAAATGAATATTATGCTAACTCAAGTGTCAGTGAAATGTGTCCTCAAAGGCAGGTAGGGGAAAAAAAAAAACATTTTCCCTCAAAAAAGTAGTCCTCGTTGCAGCCTGAACCTTGAAAGGCCCGGGAAGGATTCCCACATTCACAGCCTCCTTCTCTGGCACTTGACTTTGGGTTTCACTGTTTGGATGACTAAGTAGAGTACAGGAGTCTGCTCTTTATTTTCCTGTGAATTTTCACCCCTTGGAGGATATCATGAGACACAAAGGAAGAACAGAACCCCCTCAACAGAAAACCTTTTGACAAGTCTTTTGAAACGAACGTATATCAAAATATTTCATTTGGACACTGATTCTATACAGAGATTTCAACATTCAGTAAAAGCGAAATACGGAAATACCTCATGTTAAAGAAAAAAGAAAAAAAGAAAAAAGGCTAAGGCAGCAGCCAAGCGAGAGAGGGTAAATCAGATCAGACAAAAGGCAAAGTTCCAAAGAAAGTGGCATAGGCTCCAAAGATTCTCGCCCCGAAATTATCACTGAAACATGGCAGCTTGAAAATATTTCCGTGATCGAAATTAGCTCACAAACTCTGGGCTCAAGTTTTGAGAAGAGACGCTTATCCTTCGCAGGGCTGTCCAGACCGAAGAAAATCTGCCGTATTATTTATCACTGGACGAATCGTGGCTCTTCATTAATACTTGGTCGTCCCATTAGTCACCTAGTTTCTTTACTCTGAGGTGACCGGATTCTTAACGTGGAAGTGAATTTTCTTCTCCTCTAATTGGGAGTGGGGTGAGTATCAGAGAAAAGAGACAGTAACTCACCTTGTGTGTGCCCAAGGATGACCACGACCCGACAGAGATCGAGGACGGGAGAGGGACCCATCGCAAACGTGACTGAGGGCAGCGCAGCCAAGAGTGTGTGACCTCTCGCGATAAAGACCGAGAGTGAGTGACCTATCGCGAGAACACCGAGTCCGAGACCAAGACCAAGGGTGGGCGTGTCGAGCGCTTCGGGTGGTTGGGCAGACTGCGGCTACGCGTGAAGGGGCTCTTCCAGAGAATTCTTCCAAGGCTACGTGTTCTGAGTTCAGAAGTAAAATTTCAGGTTGAGAAACAAGAACAAATGCCTAAGAAAAGAGCGATTATGGGTCAGGAATTGCGTGGGGTCAGATACAGGCGGGCGCACCGCCTTGCAGGTTGGAAGTCTCGAGGAGACGGCTGTCCTCCTGGATGCCCGGGGGAAGGTCTGCGGCCTCATCTCCCCATTCCCAGTGTCTCGGCCTTTTGGAACCCTCTAGGGAACCCAGCGATTGGGGAGGAGCCATTTCCAGCAGAGAAGGCAACTCCTTCCAAGATTTAAAGCCAAGAGATTCTGAGGCGTCTGACTCAGATTATCAGCAAAGCGACTTGCCATTTTGTCTTGTCTTTTCTTAACATTGTGACGAAGACTTTAATTTCACATTATGTCAAAAGTTTTATGGAGCCAAGAAGCTTTCCAGGACTGAATACACTCCTACATGAATCCCACAGAAATCAGGCAGCAAAAGCAGCAATCATAGCTATCACCCTTTGGGTCAAAATTTTGATTAAAACCAACTGACAACTAAAACGTATTTTATTAGCAGTAAGATTAAATCCAGAGCACATGTCAAAACTGTAATATGAAGTCACAATTTCTCTAGATTACAGTTGGAAGCAATAATTTTATAACTTGGTCCCTCCCTTGCCCATAAATCAAAATATAATTCAGACAGCCACTCTGGACTCCAGGGTGATATCCCGCTCAGTGCAAAATCCTGGGGAGGTGCTTCTCTCTCTGGGGCCTCACTCCTCCAGTAAGGCCACACAAGTTTACAGACCTGCCCCCCTGTGTATACAGACCTGGGTGTGTCTCCCAATCCAGGACTGGGATCAGATGTCACAGGATTACAGTGCTTCTGCATGCCCTGGATCAGATGACCCCAGGCAGACATGGCACTGGAGTGGCCTGATTAACCACTATAAAGATGTCAGGTTTTGCTAGAAATAATCGGTACCAGGACATTTTTAGACACAAAAATATCCCTTTAGGCATGTCAGAGGTGATGCCCTCTTTCTGTGGCTTTCCGTGGGTCTCTTCAAGATTCAGTCACAGCTGCGAAGAGCTGATTCTCGTTTTTTAAATTCAACCAGGAGTCACCTGGTTTATAGTCATCCTTTGGCCCACAGCTAACTCATCTTCCTACTCAGTAATGTCATGCAAATATGCCCATGGCCTCTTCTCAACTCCTATCCCCAATGCCGCTTCTTGAATTCTCATCCTTATGATGGTTTGCTTGGATTAGTGAGATTGTCTCCAAAAAAATCCCCAAGTCAACCCACGCCACTCCTCTTAGCCATTATCATAAGATTGTCCTGGAACACAGCCCTGCTTCCATACTCAGAAGGGCTAAAGGTCAACTCTTCCATCCAGGCAAGTTAATCTGCTTCTTTCATTGTCAAACAGAAACCAAAACTACGCTCATCCAGAGGCTCTGACAGGACCGCTATTTTGGTCACCAGTATAGTAAAAATTCTGATGTGTTAAAAAGGGGGAGGGTGCAGTAAGTGTCAAGGAGTGATCTAAGTTTCTTTCCCATGCAGTAAGAACTGTATCAAAAATATTTGCTGTTTGATGACAAATGCACACAAACTGGATGGCCCTCGATGTTCTTAGCACAGGGTCTGAGCTGCTTATTGTTCAGAAAGCTATTTCTAAAGGTTTTATAAAGACCTAAAGCATAACAAAACATTTGCTATGTTATATGGGTTTTTATAATCTGAAGGTCCTTTTAAGTAGAAACCTCTACTAATAGGCAACTCAAAATCCCTCAAAATGAACACTGTAACAGGATTTAGACATTTAAATATATAACACAAAAGACAGCACCTTGGCCACGTCCATGCCAAGGAAAAGTCCAAACAGAAAGAAAGTGCCTGGATAATAAATCTCATCGAAAATATGCTATTACTCAAGAGGACATTAATGTTTAACTGATCTAGTAGGTGCTATTATCACAACTCCTTCATCTCTAATTCACAAAATTATCAGCAGGAATGGAATGATACTTGTTTTAAAAAAGAAAAGATTCTTTTCCCAATAAGGTTAGTCTATGGCAGAACAAACATCAGTAAGATCCACAGCGGTCAAAAAGGAAGAAATGACTGGTAATTTTTACAAATTGAAAGAGCTGGTTTTTCATAAAAGAATAATTTTAGAGAAATGTGTAAGTCAGTTGTAATCATGAACCTTGTATCAAGCTCCATAATGAAACCCACTTTTGTCTTGGTGGGCTCAGTACGGCCAGACCCTGCTGAAATTCTGAGACGCTTTACAGCTAACCGAGTTCTTACACTGAGGGTGAGGAGTAGGGGACAGCAAGAAAATACAAATTGAAAACAAAATGAATATGTTTCCTGAAACAAAGCCAAAATCTGAATAATCCTTAGGTAATGTCCATTTTATGCAGTTCATAGTTTCCCAAGGTTTTCCTTCCCATTTCTTAAGTAACATGGGAATCTGGGCCAATTTTAAAGCCAAAGAATACTTAGAAACTATTTTTTAGGTTATTTCATCCCATTTTTAGTTGACTAGTATAATCTAGGCGGCAGTTTCATTTCAAAGCAGCTGAGGAAGGCATGCCTGGGCTCTCCCTGTGCCCAGCACCAGAATGCCAGCCTCTACCCTCCCAGGAAACTGCCAGTGATAGTCCATTGCCTTTCCTGCCATCATCTTCTTAGTGATGTAAGATTTCTTTCCTTCTGTGGTGGGTTGAGTGGTGGCATTCCCTCTTGTCTAAACATGAGGCCATGTCTTGATACCCAGAACCTGTGAATGTTTTATTTGACAAAAAATAAAACATTAATTGCAGATGTAATTAAAGATGCTGAGGTGAGTACATCCTAAATCCTGAGGTGGACTCTAAATCCAGTGACGTGTATCCTTCCAAGAGACAGAAGGGTTGAGAAGACACAGACACAGAGGCCACATGAAGACTGTGGCAGAGACTGGAATGATGAATCTACAAACCATAAAACTCGAGGAGCTACCAGAAGCTGGAAGTCACAGAGAACAGATACTCCACTACGGCAGGGGTCCCCAACCCCCGGACAGCCTACAGGGCCACACAGGAGGAGGTGAGCAGCAGACAAGCTAGCGAAGCTTCATCTATACTTGCAGCTGCTCCCCAGGGCTGGCATCACCGCCTCAGCTCCACCTCAGATCATCAGGCATTAGATTCTCATAGGAGCACCAGTCTCCAGTACCAAAAAGGTTGGGGACCGCTGCCCTAGAGCATTCAGAGTGAGTGCAGCCCTGGTGACACCTTGATTTCAGGCTTCTGGCCTCCAGAACAGTGAGAGAATAATTTTCAGTTATTTTAAGCCACCCAGTTTGTGGTAATTTGTTTCAGCAGCCCCAAAAAGCTAATACATTCCAGATATGCAGATACACTATTCTCATTTCTAAGCAGCAAAGAAACATCACATAAACACTAACGGGGCCAACTTCTCATCTTTAGAGCAATCTAAGCATTTGGGGTCTACATTTAGATTAAATGGAATTGAACATGGGCACTGCCTCACACATTCAACTGGTTGAAGACACAAGAGGTCAATGGACAGTATTAACATGTCCACTTCCTTAAAAACGACACATTTTTCAGGGTCGCTTTAGTAAATGCTGCATTGAAAGGCAGAGAAAGCTTGTTTCAGTCAAATGTGGATGGCTAGCTTTCAGAAGTGAATCTGAAATTGCTGGCCATCTTCCTTCACAGGAGGTAGGCTGGGAAGATGCCTGACTCTACAATCTCTCCCACACATTTTAACAACTCATTATTTTGTGAGAATTTGCTTTTCTTTCTATATATGAACACAACCACACTTGGGCTGAATCATGGAGTGTGTTCTTGAAAGGACGCAGAAGAGACAGGTGGCAGCCTAGGGATGAAAGGACTGTGGGAGAACAGACCACTGAATGCCTGAGAGGACAAGATAGAACTTCAAAGACAACACTCAAATATGGGCAAAATAAACTTGTAGGCACATCCCAGAAGCGATCCACAGTCAAATGTTCATAGGAAGATGATCCGACTCACTATTAATATCGTACATGCATGTTTTTGAAAATTTCATAATGTTTTAACATACAAAGAAACTCCTCAAACCCAAATATGAATCTGTAATGATGTCATAACTTGTGTTTTCCAGCCCAACTGCATTAACACAAGTAAAACTCCAAGATAGTAGCACAAGACAGCCTATTAACTTGAATGATAAATTCTAAAGTTAACATGTACTTCACTGGATGCCAAGACTACCGAAAAACAAAATTGCTATTTAGCTTATAAATGGTCCACTTGTAATTTGCTAGCACAACTTCAGAAGTGCTGTCCAAAGTGGGGGGAAAAACTCAAAATAGAAACAAACTCTAATCTTCAAGGAGACTCTATTAGTCATAATATAGTTAGGGATGGATCTGAGATAGTTCATAAACAGAAAGGTATACATGGATTGATTTAAGAAACCTACACCATCTTATAGACTTACTTATTTCATCACTAATTTTTACATAATCATAGCACTGACACAGGAACATTCCTTGACACTTAAATTTGGTTAAAGGCAAAAATGACTAGTCCCAAATATAAAAATAACCTATCTCAAGAAAAGAGAGTGGGATTTTTGTTTGTTTGTTTTTTAATCCCGTCTACACTTTTACTGCTGAATCAGTATCGCTTCCGTAACTATTGACAGAAACATGAAAAACACCTTCCACAGAAAAATATTCCAATACGTAAAACAAAGATTCACCTGAATCTTCTAAGTATTTTTAGATTGCTTAGAGTGTAATTATAGTTTACCAAAATGATAAATGTCTCCCATATTTTAAAGTGACCTGTGATGAAGATAGGAGGAGATAATAAAATAATGTTCCTAAATGATGAGAAAGAAATACAGGCTAAATTACTAAATCGCTTTTAAATTAAATTTGTAATCTTCATTTTAAAAAATCCATTAAGGTTTTTCATTTTTCAATATGAAGATAAAACTTTGGAGAAGGTGAATTTTATTGCATGTGAGTTTCTCAATAAAAAATGAGAAAGGCTTAGGCACACATACACAAAAGAATGTTGGGGGGGGCATTTATTTATTTTCAATCTTACTACCATAAATTGAAGGTGTTTCTTAATTTGCCAAAAACATTTTAACTCAGTTGGCTTACACTTATGTTCTAATGGATTGAAAGTGTCAACCAAGAGTATTCTGATGGTTTAAGGTAACTGTTTTGCAGGTAATTACAATGAAACAAACGAAAAAATAAAGCAATGTCTGAATATTAGGAACGATTTACAATGTGTATAAGGATATAGATTTCATAAAATTTGATAATAAAGAGCTCCAATCAGCACATCGTATTACTACATTAATAGTAAAGTGCCTTGTACATTTGAGGCCCAGATAAAGAATAAAGATAATGGCTTCCCTGTGTTATCCAGAAGTCAGATAATGCAACTTCTTCGGAAAGCAAGAGGATTTAATCAGTAGTTGAATGTGGCAACGTTTAAGGGCTACACAGTATGGTGGCTAAGAGCACAGGAATCAAGAGCCTCGGCTGGGACTTGGGTCTGTCCTTAGTGGCCTAAAACTTTGGACAAATTACATCATCTTGGTTGCAGTCTTCTCTTCTGTAAAATGGGGACAATATAATTTATGATTCGTGTGAACTCATGCCTATAATAGCACCAGGCACAATGCCTGGCCCCAGAAGGCAATTATAAACATTAGCTGTGTCCCTGGGTTGGTTGGCTCAGCTCTTTTCCTCAGCCAAGGGTCAGGCCGGGCACCCTAGAAATTCTTTTTGTTGATAGTACGGGGTCATCAAGTAAGAGTGCTGATTTTCAAAGTACCGACCCTGAACTCTCATACGTGAATGGCTAGAAAACCGTTTGGCAGGCTGATGTCACTCATATGTGGGATATAAACCTAAAAGCGACAAATGAACAGGACAAACAGAGACTCATGGACATGGACAACAGACTAGTGGTCACCAGAGGGAAGTGGGGAGCGGGGAGGTAGACAGGGTAAAGGGAGTCAAATATGCGGTAATAGAAAGAAATCTAACTATGAGAGGTGAACACACAGTGTAAATATATATGCCTTACTGTTAAAGTGTACAGCTGAAACTTACTGGATTTCATTAACCAATGTTACTATAAAAAAAAGATAAATAAATTTAAAAAAAATAAAAAAAGAAAACTACTGAGGCTGACATATGCACACCTTACGACCCAGCAATTCCACTCCTAGGTATATACTCAACAGAAATACCCACCAAAAGGACCACACTGTTCACAACAGCACTGTTCGTAATAGCCGCAAACCAGAGGCGACCCAATACCCATCAACGGAGTGGATAAAATGGGTTCACGAACTGCAGAATACTCAGCAGATGGAGTATTTTACAACAAAGAGGATAAACTAAGCGGATGCAATGATGTGAATGAATACAAAAGAATCCAGGGCATTTGTTGACATTTTCATCACGTATAAAACCAGACAAAACTAAGATGGTGTTAGAAGTCAGGATGGTTCTCCACAGAGGGGGACAGTGACCAGGATGGACCACGATAGGTACCTCTGGGATGCCAAACTGTTCTATTTCTTAATCTGGTTACATACATAAGTTTAGTTTGTAAAAATTAAAATGCTACACCCTTAGGATATGTGTACTTTTCTATATGCATCTATATGCATAAACCCTATACGCATTTTATACTTCAATAAAACTTTTTTTAAAAAAATCTACCTCTATTTCTAATAAAAACAGAAAGTCTGCACCCCTCTCAAGGTCATGTACCAAGGGCAGCCCAAACCACTTTACTCCCCCAGCCCTGAATGCCACAGGCTTCCATCAGCCTAACCACCTGTTGGGAGGGGACACAGGCCAGATGTAACACCTTCTCCCGCCCATGATTTCTGCACTCATATCTAAGCCTGGCATCTCTCTGTTGCTTTTTATATATTTGTAACTGGGCACTTTTCCCTGCCATATTTCTTCACTTCTAGACTTTGGCTATCATCTATAGGGAAGGAATTCAGAATAAAGAACTAAAATGAACCTACTGGCACCAAACTCTTTCCATTAAACACATCTTACCTCAGGCAAGTCATGTAAAATAAGTATTCTCTTTAAAGATATAATTTTGAAGAAATTCATCCTTCAAAGAATAAATTATCTGTAAGCAATTGAAATGAATGCTAACAATTTACAGAACTTTCTCTTAGGCATACCCCATACCATATCAACCTTAGTAAATCAGTAAATTTTATAAGGTATATGCAATGTTATTTTAAAATATAAAGCGTGTGAAGAAGTTCTCTGAAATTTTGTACAGTCAGTTCTTAAACATCCCCCATGTTGATTTCCTTGGCCCGCTAGGCATGAGAAATAATTTCTTTTGAAAGTAAACACATCTTCATACAAGAATATTTCTGTCGACATGCTCCCTCTCATAGGTAAAGCCCAGGGGAATTTTTTAGGGCAATAAAACTATTCTGTATGATACTACAGTGGTAGATACATGTCATTATATGTTTGGCAAAACCCATAGAACTGTACAATACAAATAGTGAACCCTAATAAAAACTTCAGACTTGTAATGCATAATATGTATCAATATTGGTCCATCAATTGTTACAAATGTTACATGATATGTTACAAATTGTTACACAGATGTAATAACAGGAAACTGGGTGATAAGGGATGAGGAGGGAATATATGGGAACTCTATTTTCTGTTCGATTTATTTATAAACCGAAACTGCTCTAAGAAATGAAGTCTATTAATTAAAAACTCAAATGTAATAAATAATGCTCCCTCCCAGCTTTTATAATTTGCATATTTTACATTGCTGGTTTTGCAAGAGACACCTAGTTTAGAACACAAAAGCAACAGGAAAGAACAAAAGCTTTCATACACTTTCAAGGGTTTACAATTGTGCATTCTTAGTGACTATCTAGACACAATTTTAAAAATTCATTTTGGAGAATAACTGTTACGGGGTTTTTGTTTTGGTTTTTTGTTTGTTTTTGTCCTGAGCTGGCATACTGTTCTTCTGTGTATGAAAATACAATGCAAAATGTATTCAAATAAAAGCAAGAATAAGGGTCGACTTTAATACCTCAGGGAGAAACCCGATCGATTGGGTCCATAAGGAAAGATGTATGCATTAGGTGCTCCCTAATTACAACTGCTTTGGTGGGCGGCAGCGTTGGTGAAACAGATGTTGCAGATCTATTAAAGAAAGGGTTTCAAACATCTGCTTACAATTTTAAGGTAATTGTAAATACAGCAGAGAAGGTCAATTGGGCCAATTAAGGCTGATGTGCAAATCCACCACTGCACGTTTCTTTTCGAGCTTACATAGACTTGATTTTTTTATGCTTCTATTTTCTTCCACCACAGTTTTTTTAAACACAGGAAATAAGTTTAGTAATTTTTGTACATCTCGATTGTGATTTAAAAAAAAAAAATAGCAACAAACTTTCTGTTCAAGGCATTAACTGTTCACCTTTTCCTCCCCTTCCGCCTTCGACTGTCACCGCCTGTTTCTCACTCAGCTCCCGGCAAAGGGGGTTTAAGGGGGTCCACGGTCACAAGTCACCAGGGAGGTGAGGAACAACCAGAATGAACCCTTGTTCATTCTGGGTTCACTCAATGAACCCAGCGTTACTGTCAGAAAAGTCAGTACCGTGGCTGCTGACAGTGCTCTCAGCTGTGCTGACAGGAGCATTTATTTGCTGTTTCTACCATAGGCATCTTTGCCAGCCTTAATGAGAAAATCATGAAGTTTCATGACCAGTAAAAACGGTAGCGAATGATATGAAAAGCTCATGCACATCAGTGATAACACCGGGGACACCTCGACAGGACTTTTAAGACCAAGGCTCCTTTGCTGCTCAACAGCTGACCCTAGGGGAGGAGGGAGGTTCAGAGGGAGGTGCGGGGTCAGCAAAGAGGCAGGGTGTCCACCCCAAACGTCATTAGGTAATGTTTCTTAAAGCAGAAAGTTTAATAGGTTGATTTTTAGGGTCACTACATAGCTATAAATATCCACGTATCTCAAGGACCAAAATGGCCTGTTTTGAAAGGGTTAAGAAATAAGCCTGCCCTACCTTCTTTCTCATGAACTCAGAGTGATAGCAACAGCGGAGTATTGTGCCCCCGCCTTTTTTTTGGTGGCCCAGGCCACTGAATTATTCTTTATAGAATGGAGGAAAGCTAGGTTAGAAAGACCTAGATTCAAATTCAGATCTGCACTTTCTAGCTGAGTAACTGGGCAAAGTTTGTTTTTTCATCTATAAAAGGGGAATACTGCCAACTCCTAGAGCTTTAAAAGTTGACACACAGTAGGCACTCAATAAATGTCAGGTTCCCGCCCTCCTTCTGAGGCCTTTGGGACCTCCAGCACGACATTTCTAGGGGGCCTGAACCCGTGTTCTCAGAGTGGCATAGTTCTCTGAGGTCTCTATTTGTTGATTTCAGGGGTAGGTCTATACTCGGTTTTTGTGCTGTTGTTGATGTTGCTGTTATTATTATTATTTGCTTTGTTTTTCGGTGAAACAAAATAGAGAGTGGATAATGAAAGCACCCGGAGAATTCTATAAAAAGAATCCTTCAGCCAGCAGGATGGAAAGAAAGCGCATGCAGAACAAAGAACATTCTCAAAGAAAGTCAATATGACACAGAGAAATCTAAGTGGAGAAAGAACTTTTTCTCCTTACGTCCCCTTTTTACTTTTCAACCTTGAGGCTCAGCTCACTCAGGTCTGAGCAAGAATAAAGAGGAGGCCCTGCCTGTCTAAACAGCCGCTAAAGCTGAAAGCAAACAGCTCAACTCCGTGCGTTTCTTCTGCAACATTCCTGTCGATACACCCGTCTTTGCTCGATTGGCCCAACAATGCCACATTTAGAGCCGTCCCCCACATCCTTCATCCAGCATGCAAGGGGATTTTCAAAAAGCCATTTCAAGAACAGCCCTCGCAATTTTTGTAGTCTTACCTAAAACACAAAAATCCAATTCACTTGACTCACTGTTTCAGCTATCCAGCTTAAACCCATTTTAAAATCTCTCCTTTTGTAAATAGTGATGTCGGGGACACCACCATTGACACGATATAAAATGGTTGTATTTTTCCCTTTTGCCAAAAAAAAAAAAAAATTACCATAGTTTTATCATTGAAAAGCTTCAGACACGAAGAAAGCTTAGGTGGCAAAACTACCCGGGCTTCAGAATATACAAATGGCACCATATACTGGCAATTTTTTTTAGCATCGAAATGGAAGTTTGGAGGGCATAATTTCCTTTTGTTAAAAATCAAGTGTTTAGCACAGGAGCTGGTATGAAAAGTGACTGATAAATAAGAGCTGGTAGTTGTAAAAGCACACCAGAATCAACATTATCTGAATTCTAGTATAGACTCGTTTCTATGAATCATTTAAAAGGAATTTCATAGTGCTAACAGCATCCACACAAAGTTGCAGTAAGCAGTAACGGTAGATATAAATATCTTTATTTTTTATACTTTATACAGTAGATATAAATAGCATCTTATTTACTAATTGGTCTCAGATTATTAGAATTGCATATAAGTAACTGGTATCCGAGGTACTACACAAAAAAAATTCTCAAGAGTAATTTTTATTTTAAATTGTGCATATGGTAAATTGTAAAGCCAAAACATTTGGGTTGAAATGCCAAAGATTTGATAATACTGAGCTAGAAAGAAAAAGGCCAGCATAAGCAGAATCCTCTTACTAACATTCTACATGCCAAAAATATTACCACTCTATTTCTTTCAGAAGGATTTGTGTGTTTTCTTCCTGTTTTACAGCAGCAATACATAATCACAGAAGAAATTTTAGATAATTCAAAAAATCACAAAGAAGCAGAAAAAAGTTTCCCATAGTTCCATTTCCCAAAGAGAAATGCCTTTAATACATTCTAGTAAACTTCTCTTGCTGCCTTTCACTGTATGCATAAACCTTTTCATTCCTTTACTTTCTAAAACAAAACTTGGGGCGTACTGTAAGTATTGGTTTTTGATAAGTTTTTATGGTTTTTATCAAGCTATACAATAGTTCGACAGATGGCTATATAATCTAACCTATTTTTAGGAACTGTATTCCAAATAGTGGTGCAATGAACATGCAGACATATCTTGGTGCCTACTTCATTTTCTTGGGTTAAATTCCTACAAACTGAATTGTCAGGTCAAAGATAAATCCACATTTTAAGGCACGTGTTACACAAGACACACTAGAAAGGCTGCATTAGTTCTGCCCCAACGGCATGAGAATACCCCTTCCCCAGCACCTCTGCCCAAATGATTTTTTAATCTTCACAATTTAAGCATGCAAAAAATTATGTACTTTTCCAACTTTATTAATAACGATATTCAGATGTTTTCGCACATTTTTACTCTTCCCCTGATTACTTCCTTTGGGAATCGACTGCTCCCTCCTTCACCCATTTTTTAACTGTAAAAAATTGTGTACTGAAAATATTCACTATTTGATTATAATTTATGTCCCAGATATTTTTTTTCCCTCCATCGGTCACCTGTTTCATAGTGTTGCTTGATATACAGAAATGTATTGCTACGGAGAAACCTATCTTTTTCCTGTATCATTTTCTTTGGGGTTTTTATGCTTAGACAGGCCTTTCCTATCCCAAGAGCAAATAAACACTCTGTTTTACATATTGAACTAATATCGGGAGGGCACTGATTTTGATTGCAATGATTGAGAGGGCAAAACAGAGTTGAGGAAAGAAAGAAGGGATCCCCGAGGAGTGAGAAGGAGGTAAGAAGGGTTCTAAAAATAACATTTGGCAGACACCAGCTAACTGCAAGTCTAATTTGCTCCTTAGTTAATGAAGGAGAAAATGGAGATGGTGAAGGAATAAAAGGTCCATTCTAGAACGGTAATAATAAAATCCACTCTGAAGACAATAACAACATTCTCGTTAGACACGGAAATCTAATCCTAAAATAATAAAGAACATATTGATATAACAGCACTGTGAATAAATTCCATTTAAGCTGTGTTATTTTAACAATGACCCAGAAAATGTTGAACTGAAGTAGTTTGTTACATGCCTAGTCTGGGGAGGATAAAACCCACTTAAGGGAAAGAACCACAGGTTCTCAGTAATGGATCTGGAAAAGGCTTTTTGTCTGCAATCAATTAATCAATAATTGTTACCCAGAGCCTAACTGTATATTGTTTACAAAGAGCCTATACGTGAGTATATGTGCACATATATGTAAATTTCATTTATTTCAAAGGGTAAAAAAAAAAATCTATGAAATCTCATTGGTTTCACTCAGTCATTAAGTGTAATCATAATCTCATCAGGGGTCAACAGAAAAGAATGACTTTGGCAGCTTCTGGCCAAGCCCCTGCACCTCCTTCCTGTGAGTGGAGAAGGGGCTCCTGGGAGCGTCTGTGTGGGAGGAGGCTGAGGACCTGAGACTTGCCCGTCCAGACTCTGGCTCGAGAGCCCAGACAGTCTAGAATTCCTGCTGGGGGCAAGGGCAGGAGTGCCCATCGGCTTCCTCCCCAGACCTGCCCTGAGCTGCTGGAATTCCAGCTGTGCTTGCTCTTGACTTCTAACTTGCTTCCCCAGCCTCATCCTCCAGCCTTCTCCCTAATTTCGTGAGCTACCCAACATCCAGCCCCGAGTACATGATTATTCTGCTCAAATTACCCAAGTCAAGTCGATTTGTTCTTTGCAATCACGAACCTTGACTTGGACAAACTCTTAAACTCCTGAGCATTCACTTCTATGCAAAATGGCCTCTATAGTATGCAGACTCTATTAAAAAAAGCTACCTTGTTCCATCTCTTTCTTTCCCTGTACAATTCACAGGATTTTACACTTGCTTTTGTTCCTTTTACTTTCTCCTCTTCATGCTCGACTCCCTTCCCTAAAATGGGTCTGGTGGGAGAGAGGAGGGCAGGGAGCCCACAGAGGCGAGAAGAAATGGAAAAGACTGTCACTTCTCTATTGCTTCTCAGAAAATACCTGTAGGTACTGGAAGCTTTCCTGTAGCTGTCGCTGTTAGAGGCTTAGCTTCTTTTCCTATAAAATACAGTAGTGAGTGAGTCAGACGTGGGTTTGTACCTTAACATACCTCGATACCTGCGTATTCTCTCTTACTGCGATGAAGACTTAGAGTGACCCCTGGGGGCAGCTCACCCTGATGGCCTCCCACCCCTCTATGGGGTTTACTCTTTTGAATTTAGCTCAGTGCTATGGGAACCCCACCCAGGTTGGGGAGTTGGGGGAATAAGGGCCTCCACTCTCCACCTTGTGACTCAGAGCTCTCGAGAAGACCCCTTCGAGAGGCCAACCCCAAATCAGCACGGGGACTGAGCAGACTCGGGAAGGTGCCGCCGCATGCTGCAAGAGATAGGAGACACGCACACACCTCTCAGTGCCCAGAGCCTTTAGTTTCTTAGGTAAACTGCAGATATTAAAAAGTGAATGATTCTAATGACTAGTAACAAATCCTTTTGGAAATCAGGGGTTTCCAGCTCTTGCATTCAACGAAACTGAAGAAGGACCTACATAAATTATTAACTGACAGATTGACCGGTAAAAATAATTGCTGATGAGTAGGCAATGTAATTTTTGGCATGTAACTTGGAAACATTTCTAAAAACACCGAGTGACGATGCTATACTTTAAAAACAAAAAACAAAATAAACAAAAAAACTCCCTCCATTCCATTTATTTTTTAATGTGAAGAAAGTTTCTCATTGGTTACATACATGAAAAGAAAGAAGAGAATTAGAGCTGAACTGTCTTATTTTCTCAGTAAGTCATGTTCATCCACAAATAAACGGACTAACGGGCACAAATGACCCAATCCATCTCATTCATCTCATTCAGTGGTGTATTTCCAATGAAATGTTCAATAAGCATTTGTTGAAATTTATAATGCGTTTGTTTCTGATATTTTGTATACCATCGATGATTATAAGAACTCAGTCTGGAAGAATTTTTTCATCCTTACAGCCTTATGAACACAGAAAATTACATGTTTTTGTTGCAGAGAAATATACTATTGATAAAAGACTTTCAAAAATAAAAAATGTAATTTACCAATGATACATCTGATAAGAGGTTAATATCCAAAATATATATATGGAACTCTTACACAAAAAGACAATCCGATTTAAAAATGGGCAGAGGACCTGACTAGACCTTTCTCCAAAGAGGACATACAGATGGCCAATAAAGGTATAAAAATATGCTCAACGTCACTAATCATCGGAGAAATGTAAATTAAAACCACACACTTGTCAGAACGGCTATCATCAATAAATTAACAGACAACAAGTGTTGGCTAGGATGTGAAGAAAAGGGAATTCTCGTGCACTGTTAGCGAGATTACAAACTGGTGTGACCACTATGGAAAACAGTACGGAGGTTCCTCAAAAAAATTAAAAATAGAACTACATATGACCCAGTGATCCCATTTCTGGGTACTTATCCCAAAATCCAAAACGTTCATTCAAAAAGATATATGCAGCTCTATGTTCACTGCAATATTATTTACAATAGCCAAGATATATGTCCACTGAGAGATGAATGGATAAAGAAAATGTAGTATATTATTCAGCCAGAACAAAGAATGAAATCTTACAATCTGCAACAACATGGATGGACCTAGAAGGGATTATGCTGAGTGAAATAAGTCAGAGAAAGACAAATACCATGTGATTTTACTTATATGCGGAATCTAAAGAACAAAACAAACTAACAAAACAGAAACAAACTCATAGAGACAGAGAACAAACGGGTGAATGCCAGATGGGAGAAGGGTTGGGGTGATGGGTGAAAAGATGAAGGGATCATGGAGTACAAATTGGTAGTTACGAAACAGTCATGAGGATGTAACGTATCGTATAGAGAATGTAGTCGATAATACTGTAGTAACTACGTATGGTATCGAGTGGATACTAAACTTATGGGGGAGGGGGTTACTGCATAAGATATAAATGTCTAACCACTATGCTGTACACCTGAAACTAATATAATATTGAATGTCGATTATAACTGAAAATAAAAAATTTAAAAATTAAAAATAATTTAAAAACAGAATAAAAATGTATTATATTACTACAAAATTCTATGAGGCACCTGGAATAGAAATATGAGTTCGAGGAGGTAAAATAACATAAAATTTTTGACCATTAAAGAAGAGCTTCAGATAACTGTTAAAATAGGAATGGCATTTAGATTCACTGGACAAATTTTAGAAAGAAAGGCTACTCTCTCGAACATCGATATTTATTATAGTTGAAAATTATATCCTTTGCAATTATTCAAACTTGTGACGAACACTGCTATGTGTCAGCTTGAACACCTGTAAGGGGATTTATAGATTTTCAAAATTATTTTAGGGGTACGCAAGTGAGACAGTGTAAACACCACTGTTACATACAAACTCCAGTTATAAAATAAGTTACAGGGACGTAATGTACAGCATAGGGAAATACTCAATAACATCGTGACTTTGCATGGTGACAGATGCTTACTAGGCTATCGCGGTGATCACTTTGTAAGGTATGTAAATGTCAAATCACTACATTGTACACTTGAAACTAACATAATGTTGTGTGCCAACTATACTTTAAAAATAAAAATAAAAAACCACTGCTATAAAAACGTCCCATTACTCTACCTCGGAGACAAATGCTCACTGGGTCCCACCCAAGGCCGGTACCTCCTGCACGTGGCGAGAGAGGCTTAGGAGGGCGCCCACATTCGAAGATGATTTAGAGCATGCAATGGTCGCAGCGAGCATCAAAAGGAGATGCAGCCTGTTGGTCTGGTGAGGCAATATTTCAGAACAGAAGGGAACAAGGAGGTTCTTAGGTGGGAGGAAGGCGGGGGGTGAGTACTTCCTTGTCACCACACCTGAAGATGGTACCAGCTTTCCTCCTGTTTATGAGAGTATGGCCAATAATTTGAGCAGTTCAAGGAGAAAAAGAAAGCTTAAGTAGTAAGAGACATGGCACTGATGAAGCAGATGGCACAGGGTAGACAGACTCCAGAGCAAAGGTCCTCTATGGGTGCAGGACTGCCCCCTAGGGGACATTTCGGAACGCTGTATTTTTGGTTGTCCGATGACTAGAATTTAGTGCTCAGAGGGCCCCAGAGATCCACATTGTCCTGCAAATCACAAGGGCAGCCTTGGACAAGACGACTCTCCTCGTTCATAATTATCTGACATGAGAACCTGATTTTATTTTTACATATAAGCCAAAAGTATTTTCCATACCATTTTATTACACCCCTAACTTTCCAAAGATGCTACCACCACATAAATCAAGAGAAGGTGGGCAAAGTCCAAAGCAGACAGTCGTTTCTCATTATGTAAAATCATGTCATCCGAGGCAGCACCATCCATGGCGTCTGTATCACCTAGTGCAACACACCTTTATGCGTCTCTCCAGTAGGCATCACACATTCGTGATTTTACACACAGAGGCAAGCATCTACCTACTTCATTATGTGTTCCTGACCAGTCAACTGAGCTCATATTATGCATATTGTTTACTGTAACTTTTTATTTCTGTCTTATATTTGGAACATTATATTAAATTTTTAAAATTTGTGTATAGACAGGTTATATAACCTATGAATAACTTCAAGAGGTTAAAGATGGCAATATAAAGTATTTGCTATAAAAAGAGGTATGCACAGGCTACGACATGAATGTACCTCTTACTTGCACTCACTGAAAAATAACCAGACACAAAAGGCCACATTACGTGATTCCATTTAAATAAAACATCCAGATTAAGCAAATCTATAGAGACACAAAAAAATAGTTGGTGGCTGTCTAGAGCTAGCATGGTGGAGAGGGGTGGGAGTGGCTGCTAACGGATCCCGGGGTTCTCTTTGGGGTGACTATGGTGATAACTGCAAAAGTGTGGATATACTAAAAGCCACTGAATTAACTGTACACTTTAAATATTGCATTGTATCAAATGTGAATTATATCTCAAGAAAGCTGTTAAAAAAAAAAAAAGAAGTACGGCCTCATTTCGCTGGAAACCACACCTCTATTTTGAGTAACTAGCATGGAAGAGAGCAGAGGGCAGGGCAGGCTGGAACATTTCCGTGGATTCCTGAAGCGTTAAAACCGTGCTGTCAAGTGACAGAGCACGTCTGGTATTTAGATTATGGACGGCTTTGGTTTCAAAGAACATACAAACGGCAAAAAACGTAGGTGAGACTTTCTAAAATAAAATCTGTCTCAGATGCCAAGTCCCGTGGCTTCTGTGGGTCAGAAAGACATAAAGAACACATACCGTATCAATAGTAGTCCTTCGAAACCGTCCAGACCCAATTAACACACTGGAAAAGCATTAAAATATAACCCGTTCTAGGAAGTATATCATCATGCGACATACGTCATACAGTCTCCCACGGCAACAGAAAGAAAAAGAGGGGGGAAAAATAATACATGAACGCCCAAATAGCACCCACCACCAATAATCACCTTGTTAAGAGAAAACCACATCTAGAGATCATGTTCCCTCACCTCTAGTTATGAGGTGGGTATGAGCCAGAGCATGAAATGGCTAATGTATTTTGAAATCAGAAAACCAGCACGAAGGAACTAAGGTTTACTAGCACGTGAAACTACACACACACACATGCACACACACACACACGTACTTTCCCCCACGTGGCGTCATCCTTTGATTAACTTAAATTTATTAATTTGTTGATGCAGACAGTTCTCACGTTGCATGGTACCGCGGGAACTGAAACTCGTGCGTTTTGGCGCCACGTCGTCAAAAACCGTGCACAGCGAGGTCTCTGTTCTGACACACACGGGTTTTGGTGAACACAGAATCGTGACACGCAAGGAATGCCTGTACTGAGAAGCTGGTCAAACGATGTTTTCAAAAGGCTTCACATCTGGGAATTCGTTCAGACACTCGTGTGCGGATGGCTTCTCCCTTGTTCCACGCTGCCATCTCGGACCTCGGGGACGCAGCCATTGCAGTTCTTCCTTTTCTTTCTGTCTGTCCCTCCCCACAAAGCTGGAGACGGGAATGCAGATGGCAGAGGCAGGGGTGGGACAGGAGAAATGCGGAGAGCCTCGTCATCCATCACAGGCCATGTTCCGAGGAAGCCCATATTGACTCATGCCGTTTGCTCCTGTATCTGTGTACACGGGAGGGAGTCCAGCCAAGTTTTCAATGAGACCAGCCAGTGTGAGCAAGGTCTTGGTAAAACGGTGAGCTGTTTTGCCACGGCCCTGCCATTGACCCTGCTTTGCTCGACCACTCCAAATTTCCAGGGCACCCTCCTCCGGCTTCTTAGATGTCCCACTCATGCTGGCAACCTGGGGACCCACGTTCTGGTAGCTTCATACGAGTTCCCGTGTTTGGCCCTGTTTCCCCACAAAAGCCCAGTTCTCAGCTGGCTGTCATTTAGTTTGGGGCCTTTTTTAAAAAAAATTATCATATTCTAAACATTTCCATTAAATATTAAATTATTAAAAGTTTCTGTTAAAAATCTTGTTCATTGCCCTTAAACTTAAGAAGCCTTATCTCATCATGAGCATGACTAAATATCTACTTCCCTGTCTTCTCCTTTCTCATATTTTTACACTGAATTCATCTGGAATCTATTTTGACGTATTTCCAAAAGATATAAAACTCCAAAAGCAGCTACTGGCGAAGCATCACTTGGGATGTAAAGTCGGGACTCTCTCCCTAACAACCAAGCCTCGTTTCTAAGAGGAACCATGACTGGCAAAATTGAGGTTGGAAAGATCAATCTCTTATTATAATAATAATAATAATAATAATAATAATAATAATAATAATTAGAAGACTGAGGAGAAACAAACAAAACAGCCTTGAATGTGTTTTGTGAATGCATCCACTCAGTCCACAAACATTCGCTGAGCCTCTGCCTCACCCAGGCTCAAGGGATCAACAGTAAACAAGTTCTTGACCTTGTGAGGTTTGAGTTTAAGAGAGAGCGAGAGACAATAAACAAGGGCAGGAGGCCAGGAAGAGCGGTCAGAGGTGAGGCAGTGCCTGCTGCCATCAGGATGGCAGGAGCCGGCCTGATGGGGACATCTGAGCAGAGACCTGAGGGAGACAGAGAGCAAGTCGTGCACATGCACCAGGCAGAGGCTTCCAGCAAAGAGGCAGCACGTGCAGCACTCCAAAGGTCTAATAACGCCCATGACCCAAGTGAACTGGCTTGTGGACCCCCCTCTCCATCACCCTCTCCCGTCTCAGGGCGCCCACAACAGGCTGTGATCTGCTGGAGCCAGTTTCCCATGAGGGTTGTGATCTTCTAATGCCCCTGAATCACCCATCATTTGGCTAGAACTTTCTTGTCTCTTGTTCTCCCATTCTCTCTTCTCTGAGCTGGTCTTCTGACATCTCAGCAAAACGTCTGTGAAACTCCCTGGCTTTTCACCATAGACATGTGCACACCCCCCAGACACCCACATGGTCCACAAAAGGAGGGAGATCGGAGCAACAGCTGCCCTCTCGTTCTTTTGCTTAATTGGACTGAAACTTCGAAGAGGCAGGAAGATTGAGGGTTGGAATCTTTTCATCTTGAAACGTGGTCTCAAAACCGCATCTGGAGGGGCGTGACTACACGGTGCTATGACTTCCCTGTGTCACGGCCTCATACCCTCCACACACCATGAACTGCCTGTAACACAGGTTGCACTGTGTGTAAAGGGCATCCAAGTACGAACCCAACATTATCCCTCAACCTCCTGAATATAGTTTAGACTGAAATTGTAAGGATTTTAAACAAGGTCTGTAAGTGGCCTCAAGGTGGGCTGCATGAACCACCACTCCCAGGTGTGTACAAGTGGAAGCTTCCAGCAGCAATGCCACTCAAACACAGGTGTTCTGAGAGATGGAGAAGATGGGCTAGCAATCCCCGGCTTCTCCATGGAGGCTAGTGGCTACCTGGGGACAAGGCTGACCCTGACCTGATCCTGAAGGTCACACATTTACTCAACCAATATTCATCCAGAGCCCGCTACATGGCGGGTTTCAGGTCAGAATTAGCAGAACAAGAATGCACGGGTACCCTTGCAAGCATGGACACGTGCCCTATATGAAGCACGTGCTGGGGCAGGGCTTAATTTTTACTGAGCACCTGCTCTACCCCTGGTATCAAATTTAGTCTTTGATTTCATCTTATTCTGAGTAGACATTATTATTCCTGATTTTTCACATGAGGAAACCAAACAGAGAGAGGTCATATGACTTGCCCATCATCACCTAGGTAGTAGTAAGTGGTGGGGCATAACTCAAGCCAGAGTCATCACATTCCAAAGCCACGCCCTCTGGGAAGCCACGCCCCCAGGAAACCACGCCCTTCCCAGACGTCATGCTGCCCCTTCCCCAAACTGGCCACTTAAGTCGAACTTTGAATTAATGAAGTGGGAAGGGCCAGTCAGAAAAAGCTGCTGATGTTTCGTTGTTAATAAGACCCTATGTCCAAGTTTTACTTGGGAGATATTCAAATTTCAAACTATATTTAATTAAGAAAAAAGTACGCTATACTACTCATATTAATTTTTGTGTAAGTCAAATAAACTAAGCCAAATTACGACTTTAGCTTTATTTTAGAAGGAACAGAGGCTGAAGAAACGGGCGACAAATAAAAAGGAAAAATTATTTCTCTTAGACATTCACCTGATACGGGGATTATGGCATTTTCTGAACCATGTCTAGCTTGGACATGGCACATCTGGTATGATAGATGCTGTGTATGAGTAGAAACAAGTTTCGAGTAATAAATGTTTCCCAGTGTTAAAATAAACACCTCAGCAGTTCAGATTCTGGCCAGGCAATTGCTCCATAGGAGGAGGCACTTATCTACTTTAACACTTTGCTACTTAGAAATTATCACTCAATCAATTACCTTCCACATGGGTTTATTTTTACAGAGCGCTTCAATAAAATGAGTGTGAAAATAATTTAAACATATTCTATTCATTCTCTCAATTTTTCACCTCTCCCAATGGTGGATATGTTGACAGAAAAATTATTTCGTTTCATTTCCACAGACATTTATGGAATGCTGACCAGGGTCCGTGCTCAGTGTTCAGAGACAGGATATGACAAAAAGAAATGAAATGTGGTCCCCTGTCATGAAAGAGCACATGTAGCCTACCTTCTCACACGGGCCGTGTATCTACAGCCCAAATGAAGGCAACTCTAAGGAGATTCTGGACCCGACAACCCCCGTGGCCCTCCCCTTCTCCCCGACCCCAAACTCTCGGCACTTTGTCCAGATAATTCACTTGCGAGGGGCTATTCTATGTGAGCTTTCAAGCTGCTCTCTGCTGCTTCCAGATGTGGAAATATACATTTTCATCAGAAGATGTTTACTACGTTTTATTTTTAAAGAGTATCTACCTGTTAAATCGCTTCTGACATATGCTTCTGAATTTCTCCATCACCCACTGCTTTTTAAATAACAGCTTTATTAAGACAGAATTCAAATACCATTAATTCGCCTTTTAAAGTGGAGGATTCAGTGGTCTTAGTATATTCACCCAGTTGTATAAGCATCACGACTATCTAATTTGAGAGCATTCTCATCACCCCAAAAGGAACCCCTTACCCATCGGCAATCACCTCCCCCATCTGTCCACCCTAGCGGCCACTCATTTGCTTTTTATCTCTATGGTCTACTCTGGGCCTTTTATACAAATGAAACTGTACAGTATGTGCTCCTTGTGTCTGGCTGCTTCCACTCAGCACGCTGTTTGCACAGTTCATCCAGGCTGTAGCATGGATCGGCGCTCCGTTCCTTTTTTAAGGCTGAATAATATTCTACCGTATGGACAGACGGCGGTTTGTGCGCGCATTCGTCCACTGACCCATGTTCAGGTTGTTTGGCTACTGCGAATAGTGACGCTATAAATATCTATGCGTTTTGGGGGGACATATGTTTCGTTCCTCTTAGGTAGGTATCCAGGAGTAGAATTTCTGGGTCATGTGGCATCTTCATGTTTAACCTTCTGAGGCCCCACCGGACTGTTTTCCGGCACTGTAACATTTTAGATTCCCACCAGCGGTGTGGTAGGGCTCTGACCTCTCCACATCCCCATCAACACTTGTTATTGTGTAGGGTTTTTATTACAGCCATCTTAGTGGGTGTTCATTTGCATTTCCCTTACGGCTAATGATGTCGGGCATCTTTTCACGTGCTTAGGAAAAGATCTGTTTTACCTTGCAAATTTTTCTAAGATTTTATGTATTCTTTCAAATTTCCCATGTTGCCCTCCCAGGTCAGCATCTCACCCTTCTGTTCCCTGAAGTGTGCTTGTCTGCCTTCCTAGTCGGGGCCTGGGTGACCGTCCTGCTCACATGACTGGCAAGCCTTACAGAGCCTCTAACTCAGCTTTCAGACCTGGATGGGGATGAAAGAAGCTCTAATCAAGCACTTACACATTTGACAGACCGGAGAAGGAAGCAGACAGAGGCCCCCTGGCTTGCCAAAGGGAAAGCAGTTCCCTGATGGCTGATGTGGACCCCAAGGTCTCCAGACTATTTTTTGCACCAAGCCAAACCATGCCTCTAATTCGACACTGGCCATTTCTTAACTGCCACGTGTTCCCCAAATCCCATGAGCTAAAATGTACATGGAATCCTAACTGGGAGTGCTCATTATTTTCCCAGGCCCAACACGGCACCAGTAGAACACTAATCCTGCACAGTCCGTGGGGAGACGAGGCACACAGGTGCCAGTGTGGAGCGGAGACGCACGAAGGTGGAGGCAGCCGCTGACTCTACCTGGAGAGGCGAACGGAGAGTCCAGAGTAAAGGCTGACAGCAGTGGTCCAGCTGGAAAGGAAATGCTGGGGAAAACATTCAGGCCGTGGGAACAGCACATTCCAGGACCCACTTACAGGAAACAGCAGGTGCTTAGTGAAACTGAAACAGAGTATCAGGGTCACGGGCAGGGTCAGGGGCAGGGGCAGGGGCAGACCCAAGGCAGGAAAAAAGGGTTAGAGCCAAGGGACTGAGTATTCACTGGCATGCTAAGGGTTGGGGTTTTATCGATTAGGAAATAAAGGTAAAGCCTATGGGTTTTTGAGAAAGAAAGAGGCTTGGCCATCTTTGCAGTTAAAGAGCTCTCTCAAGCGACAATGTCCTTGAACATCATCCAGATCGATTTTTGTCAGCCAAGTTACTAAAACTGAAGATTACAGTAAAAACAACGCCTAGACTTGTTCAAGATCCTCTTTGTCTTATTTCTTCTTCTTGGAGAAGTTTTGATGCTCATGAACCAGCAGTCCATCTCAGTCCTGTCATGAGCTTAAGAAATGCTACCATGCTGTGTGGAACCCTGTGCCCTAAAGCCGTGGTCCTCAAACCTTTGGCTTGCATATCCCCTAAAAAAAATTGCAGGAAACAATGAAAGCCTTATATATTTGTAGGTTGACATACAAAGTTTTTCAGTATAAGTTTGGATGGTTGCAAAGGATGAAATTTCTGGCTTAGGGTAGACATTGATATTTTAAATAAAACTATTGTATTACTCTTTTAAATGTATTCGAAGGAGTCGAGGTACCATAGAAATGTGTTACTCATCATCATCTATTTTAAAAGTACATGAACAAAGTTTAATCGGAAATTTTCATCCCTTTTTCTCCTTTAATAAAATTCCATTTCACCCCTAGAATCTCATCCTAACATAATAATTTTATACTTGAAAGTCTTAATCTCCCTGTTTTATTGTCTATAATAAAAATATTATGTAAAAATTGACACTTTCCTATGACCATAAAGCTCTAAGTATTAAATGTTTCTAGTGTGGGTTGATTTATAGTTGCAGTTATCAATGTGAGAAAAGGGAAAAAAAGAAGAAAAAAAATGTTTTAAAGAGAGAAGCTCTACAAATTAGAACGCTGCCTCTTGAAACAAAGTCCATCAGAATTGATAAAATATAAATGTTTCAAATTTTGATGAAAATATCACATATAAAAACCTGAAATCCATTGGAAATGCATCTCTTAAAAAGATGAATGGGTCTTTTTGTTAATTGGATCCATGCATGAATAGTACTTATTGCTAGAATAAGGCAGCAGTCAATATCAATTCCGTTCTGACTTTCCATTTTTACAGATGTAAATGCTGGAAAGCCTTGTTCACAGACGTAAGTACAGAGAAACAAGAGTTTTATCATAGCAATGGCACTCAGTTCTTGAAACTCCTTCCAACATATTTGCCAAAACTCACGCCCTTATCTATCACCGAAAGTCTTTTTAATGACCTGTCAGCTCACAGATTGGTTAGGCCCGTCAACTTCATCTGAAGGTTGGAAATGACCAGCATGCAAAAGGGATGGCTCGTGTCATGCGCTTTCTACACCAATATGTCACACTGTCCTTTTGTTTACCACCCCAGAGGTCGCTCAGTCTCAGACAAGGCTCCGACCGCGATCAGATTAGGGAGGGGTGGAAAGGGGCGAATGTGAAGGGGGGTGTCAGAGCGTGAGAGAATAGAACAGGCCTGATGCCACCACAGGCATTTGCTCGAGCGACCAGTTTCAGAAAAAGATGCACACGAAGGCTGAGGGTCTGAAAAAGAAGTCGCTCCCCATACATGTCCCCTAAAGACACATCTTTGCAGACTCCTGGGTCTGCCGCTCCAGTTGCACCTTGAAACGGAGGCTCCGTTCCTACTGACACCAAGAAAGGATTGGGAAGGAGGAATGACGCGAAGATGGAAAAAATGAAAAATGTGAGAAAAGGGAAAAAAAGAAGAAAAAAAAATGTTTTAAAGAGAGAAGCTCTACAAATTAGAACGCTGCCTCTTGAAACAAAGTCCATCAAATTCACTGTATCTTTTCAACTATCCCCTGCACAGCTCCCGCTTCTCCCTAAAGGCACAGAATCTCTTCAGTCTTTGCACGTGGGGTCGTCATTTCAACCCAGGTTTTTCCAAACGAATAGTAAAACGTGATAGAAAATTCTGAACATTCCACCACCAGTGATCCTTACTATTCTGACATGGTCTAATAACTCAAAATTGTTCCCTATCATGTGCACTTTACATGACATCAGCTACCACACAAGTTTTTAATACGCAGTAAGCAGGTGGCCCCAGCGAGTTCTCTTATATCTCACATCTGGTATTATGCTCCATATAAGGTGCTGAGTCCGATTTTTTAATAAAAACATGGCCTGAGCTTGTAAAAGTTCAAGTAAAATATATCTCTAAAACTGCTGTATTTAATTTCCAGTCATGAAAGTCTAAAATTATTGTAAAATAATACTCAACCTTTTTCATAGATCCGTTCAATGAAGCTTAAAACGACTTACCTTTCAGAAAGGAAAAGAGCTTCATAACTAACAGCTTCTTGAATTCACATGTGCTGTCTTACTTTTGTGAACCTGAATTGCATAAATTTTATAACCTTTCAATCTGGACAAAATTAGTTTGGTTAGCAGTACAAAGTAATAATACATTTAAGTTTCTGGATGGCCGGGGGGAGGGGCTGGCAGAAATGCTGAAAATTAAATTAAATCAATAACCTGAGACTGAAAGAATTCATCTTTTTTTAATAAATGAAATTTAAGACACACTAGGAAATGTATCAACAGATGCAAAGACGATTATGAACATTATCTTGTTATCAATGAAATAACCACTTCAACCATGTTATTTTTTATCATTATTATACTTTACAAGAGGTTGGTATAAAAGTACGTCTATAAAAATAGTACAGATTTGTGCAAGTTTAAACTTATAATCATGTAAATCAAAAGGCGGCTTTCATTTCCTTCAAATAATTCGGTTTCATCTTTAAACATCATCTTCACAACCACAGATTTTTAAATTGTTACTCATTTAAGTTACCAAGTAAAAAATAAATTAGTATTAGATGCTGACTGTAAAACAAAGCCAAGAACTTGAGTAGTTTTTTAAAAAGTCTTCTGCTCTAATGAATCTACTCAATAATAGATATTTCTCCAAAGAACCTTCATCCTAGCGTTTCATTTTTCTTTTTTGGGAAAGTGAGAGGGGTGGTCATCCTCCCTTGCCGTCGGAATTAAAATGCAAGAATCAGCCCACCCACCATTGTGGGCAAACGGGTCCTCTCAAACCCCAAGTGAAAACTGGTATGCCCGCTCAGTTTGGTGGGCAGTTTAACAAAGGCTGTTTAAACTAAAGACACCTCCCTGCCACCTGGGTCCTACAGGAGAGAAACATCGCTTGTGTGTGTCACAGGCATTGCAGCACCGACTCTAAGAGCAAATGGTGGGAACCAGCTAACCATCCACGATGAAGGAAATGGCCCAGTGATCGGTGGAATGTTCTTACTGCGGAATATTATGCAGCAGTTGAAAGGGATGAGCTAGGTTGATACGCCGTAACAGGGAAGTCGCCATGACGCATGGGTGAATGACAGATAATATAATGCAGTAGAGTAAGCACAGAGAGCAGTCCACCCAAATCCATTCTCCCCAACTCCCTGGCTGCACCAGGCAGGTCCTTGCCCCCTCCTTCCAGTTGGGCTGGCCAGGACCAGGCTCTTGCCCATGGAAGGTGACTGTGCACCACTCCAGCCTCGCTTGTCTAAGTGAAAATCCCGAGCTCTCGACTTCCACCCTTCTGCCCTTCCTGCTGAGTGAAACGGCAATGACTAGACTACCTAGGAAGCCACAGGTTAAGGACATGGCTGTCCAGTGACCTAGACTCCTTATCCTGGACTATCACATGAGACCTACATGCCTCTCTTTTAAAGCCAAAGTATTGCTGGGTCTCTTGCTATTTAGCAACTTCTATTCCAATACAGAAACATACACTAAAACACCTGTTATATAATTCTATATAAAAAGGTCCTTGAAGAAGAAAGATCAACCACCCGACGGTGATTGCAGAGGTAGGAATGAAGACTGGGAAGGGTGGGGACAAAGGAGAGAAACAAGATTGGGGTGAACATTAAAATTAGTTGTAATTTTTAATTTTATGAAAGGAAAAAAATGTTCATGCATTACCTGTATAACTGAAAGCTGATAATCTATAGGGTTTTATGATTTTGACTACCGATTCCACTACTCCTCTAAATGTCACATTGAGCTTGTATTTTGATTCTAATGCAATTCTACGAGGTCCTTCCACGAGGTAGAAAGAAAATGACAACCGAAATAAAAACTGGGAAGGAAAAAAAGGGATCGAGAGAACACTGTTTGCCTGCTTGCCACCCAGACCCTCCAAACGGGACAAAACAATAGTCTAGCACAGTGAGAGAACCCTGTCTCAAGGGGTCGTGGACAGTGCACCTCCGCTTCGGGTTCTCCAGACCTGGAGAGCACTGGGCTTGGCTGGCAGCGGGGGCGAAGCACCGCGGGTGCCCACCTCGGTCTCCCGACGGTGGCGAGTTTACAGCAGCCCTTCCTCACTCCGGGCTTCGGTTTCTTTCCGTGAAAACTCAAGAGACTGGATAGGCTGTGTCTGAGTTCGAACTCCCCAGAGTCAAGCCTCAGCTGGAATGTTCTAATGGAAAAATTACAACTTTTTTTTTTTTTAAATAATCTGAGACCATTTATTATGAAGAAGATATTTAATTTTACATGAGTTTCCTTCAGTGGTCTCTTGCTATGCCAGAAAAGAGATTTTCATTTTCAAATCTCATCTTTTCCTACAGACGACCCATGCGAACTGTACTGTGTGTCTTCAAAGCATCTTTTTCTTTTAAAAAAGCACTGTGAGAGTATAAGACGTGCTTAAGAAGTTTCATGATTCTCAGAGGAAAAAAAAAATTACCTTTGGATAATTCTCATCTTTACCAGATTCACTTAGTCCTATTAAATTCTCCACCCATAAGAAAGTTCCCTCTGAAGCCATATCCTTATTTTGTTAATCTGTCCCTTTATATTTGCTGACACCCCTAATGTTGGGTTTATATCAGCCGAGTTAAAACCTTGCTCTCAGAACTTCCACACTACCTCAGGGATGACATCTGACGTCCTTCCCACCCAGGATCATTTTATGAACAATCGGGGCACTTAATTTCTGGAGAGACCCTCGACCATTGCTTAGCAGTGTCCTAGGAGTGGGACAGGGCTGGGAACAGCAGAGAACCACTTCTCAAACAAAACCTGTGAACCCCAGCTATCGCACCCCCAAACTGCAAAGGATCTGAAGAGTAAAAGTCGTTGCCACAATTTAAAAATGAATTCCACGCCAAGGCGCGTGTTTTTCATCGAAGGGGCTTCAGACGTTGATCCTGAAAGGCTGACAGGGGCAAGATGTGGCTGCTTGTTTTTCGCCCCAGCACTGCGGCGAGAGCACAGCCAGGTCGCCACCCGCCTGCTCGCAAACCCGGCAGCTCCGCCGGCAGCTCCTCCGAGGACCACGTGTCTGGGCCACTGCGTCTCCCCAGCCACACTTCACCTTCTTATTACCACAGAGGGGCCTGGGGAGGAGTCGGAGAGAAGTATGTGCGAGTTCTCATCAGCGGGCCCCATACACTGTTCTTGACAGTTGCTCTCACAGTAATAAGCAATTAACTCATTATTTTGATTAGTTATTACAGTGATTTTTCACCTATATGAGCACATTTCTCCTCCCCATTTCCTAAAATATCTTCCCAGATAGTCATTCATTCATAATTTAAAAACTAGGTTATCAATAAAGAGAAAGCAGCCGCATCACTACCTATATCATCATTTCATTGGTTATTGGTAAATTTGTTAAATTTGGAGATATGAGGATTTTCAACTCGGTCTTCTTACCGGAGGTCACTGACAAGGAATCGTAGTGGAATGTGTCAATGGGAAGTCTTGGGGGTGGAGTGCTTCAGGAAAAAATATCGTATTAGAAAAACTATCTTAAAGACTAGTTAACAGGAAGAATGATCAATACAATGAGGAGGCAGAGCCATCAAAGCCTAAACTCCAAACTCTAAAAGAAGACAGCTAACTGCTCACAGGTCCACCATGACTGTTGCAAAGAACCTGGGCAGAAGGGTCTGAAAAACAGCACCTTAAGAGAAAGAGATTGTGGCGCCTGCCTCCTGCCCCAACCTCAGAGAGGCTCCTTTGAGCAATATGAAGTAAAATCACATCGGTTCCATCAGAATATACAGCAACAAAAATGCTTTAAATAATGAGAATGCTGCTAATTACATCTCTTCTTTTTAACAGGAAGCAGAACACTTTGCTGCAACCCTGGGCCTGTGCCCAGCAGGGAGCCTCCAGTCCACACACACTTGTAAAGGCCCCGACAGCAGGCTGGACGATATGAGGTGTGAGAAATGAAAACTTTACGTGCAGACAAATTTAGATTTTTAAAATATTTTCACTAGGGGCATAAATAAAGAGCAATTAGGCCGCTGGGATTTCAGAAAACGAGAATACAGACTGTGATTTTTGTTTTAAATTTTAGTACTCAGAATACCCAATACCTAAGGAGTAAATAATCCAGCAAGTCACCAAAAGTAACACTTCAGTTTGAACTTAATACTTTTCATATACTTCACGCTGTTCTGTTCAGGGAGGGAGAGAAAATTGTGCACTTCAGTAAAAGAAAGACCATCCCTTTATGATGTAGCCTTCACATCCATATACGACCAGGCCTACCAAAAGACGACAGAAATCCAATTTTTGTAAATTTAAATTTATTTTAAATGTACTATCATACTTATTTTTTAAGATCTTCCACAGCTGATTACTTATAAAAATACTAACACATTAATTATAGCAAGGGTGAATTTGAGAGTGAAATTACCCATCACCTAAATTCTAACATTAATATTCTATTGTATTTGCTTCAGTACATATCTACCAATCCATCAATCGATCTGCTTATTGCTTTATGCACTTCAACATAAAGTACAGTATTCTCTCCCTTAATACTGAAGCCTGAATATCATTTAACTAGAGTTCAATATTTTAGTATTTATGTAAAATTTACCTGTGGTGTTATCCTAAGAGCTCCAGATTTTGACAAATGTATTCACTTGTGTTACCAAAACCCCTATCAAAAATAAATAACATTATCACTCAGAAGGTTCATCATGGCCCTTTCCTGGACCTCCACCCCTACCCCCAGAGATGATCATTCTGATTTCCTCCCACCGTAGTCAGATATGCCTGTTCCAAAACTTCATAAAATGGAACCATACAGTATGCACTATTTTGTGGAAAGCTTTTTTCACTCTGCGTAAAGTTGTGGACGTTTGTACAAGTTGTTGGAGGTTTCAGTAAGTTCATTCCTTTTTATTGCTCAGCTGTGTCCGAGGTATGAATCGCTACATGTATCTATTCACCTGTTGATGGACACCTGGGTCGTTTCCAGATTTTGGCTATTGCAAATAAAGCTGCTATCAACAATGAGGTACGAGTCCTTGTAGAGACACATATTTTCATTTATTTTGGGTAAATAATTCTGAGTAGGATTGATGGGTTGGAAGGGAGGTACATGTTTACTTTTATAAGAAAATGCCACACTAGTTTTTTCAAAATGGTTGTACCGTTTTATATTCTCACCAACGACGATGTTTGGGGACTGTAGTTGTTCCCCATCCTCACTAATATTTGGTGGGGTCAGGCTTCTTCTTTTCAGCTAATCTAGTAGGTGTGCAGTAGTATTTCGTTGTAGTTTTAATCTGTATTCTCCTGAAGACGGTAACTGTTAAGGACCTTTCTGTGTGCTTGTTTGGTTGCTAGCACTCTTATTTTATGAAGTGTTGGTCATATGTTTTAATTGGGCTATTTGTCATTTTACTACTGAGTTGTAGAAGTTCTTGATATATCATAGATACCAGTTTTTGTCAGTATACATTTTGCGAACATTCTCTCCCAGTGTGTGGCTTGTCTATTCATTTTTTAAATTGGTATCTTTTGATATGCAGAATAATTTAATTTTTAGGAAGTCTAAAAATTTATCAATTTTTTCTTTTACAGTTATTGCTTTCTGTATCCTGTTTATGAAAACTTTGCCTACTCCCAAGTCATGAAGATACCCTATTTTCCATTAGAAGCATTATAATTTTAGCTTTTATAGTTAGGTCTACGATCCATCTCAAATCAGTTTTAGCATGAGTTGAGGTAGGGGTGAAGATTCATTTATGTTCCTATATGGAGCATATACCTAGTTATTCCAGGGCCATTTCTTGACTTTCCTTTCTCCACTAGAATGCTGTAACACCTGTCTCAAAAATCGAATGGCCAACTGAAGGCAGGTCTATTTCTAGATATTCTGTTCCACTGATCGATTTTTTGTTCATATCAATCCCAGACAGCTTTGATTATCACAGTACTTGAGCAAGTCTTAAAGTTGAGTAATACGACTTTTCCAACTTTGTTCTTGTTCAAAATTATTTCTCTACTGTAAGACTCTTCCATTTTTATGTAAATTCGAAGTAACTTTCAGAATAAGCTTATATGTTTCTACTAAAACTCTTGCTGTGGTTTTAACTGAACTTAAATTGAACCCAGAAGTCAATTTAAAGCAAACAGAAATCTTATTATCGAGTCTTCTGATCCACAATCACAGTATCTCAATTTATTTAGATATTCTTTAATTTCAAAATATTTTCTAATTTCTCATGTTAGGTAAATACACATCTATAATAATTATATCTTCTCAATGGGCTGAACTTTTTATCATTATGAAATAACCCCTCTTTACCTTTTGCAATTCTTTGTCTTGAAGTCTACTGTATTGGATGTTAAAGTCACTGCAGCCTTCTTAAGCTTATTGTTTGCATGATAAATCCTTTTACTTTTAACCTATCTGTGTCTTTATAACTAAAATGTGTCTTAAAGAGAACATATACTCAGGTCTTGTTTTGTGTACATATATACATACCCATTCTGACATTCTCTGCCTTTTAACTACAATGCTTAGTCCATTATCATTTACTGTAATTATTAGTAAGGCAAAATCTGGTCTATTCTGTTCATTTTTGTTTTTTTCTTTCTATTTTTTGTTTCTCAGTTCCTTTTTTCTGTCTTCTTTTGGACTATTTGGATATTTTAGTTCATCTATTGGCTTTTTAACTACATCTCTTTGCCTTATGTTTTTAGTGATTAGAGATTAACATACATATGCTTAGTTTATACATCAACTGAGTTTATATTATACCATTTCACATCAGATATTGAAATATTGTGCTCATATAGGTCAATCTACCGCCTCTCCACTGTCCTTTATGCTAGTTGTCATATGTATTACATCAACAAACACAGGATTATGCAAGACAATGTTATAATTTTTGCTTTCAACAGTCATATATTTTAAGGAAATAAAGTGGGAGAAAGTATTTTAACTTTCAGATATTTGTCGTTTCATTCCTTCCTAAAAATTCAAGTTTCCATCTGGTGTATTTATTTCTCATCACCTTTTGGAATACCCTTTGGCATTTCTTCCCAGAAGATCTGCAGTATGACAACTTGTCTTAGTGTTCTTTTATCTGAAAATGTATTTTACCTTCGTTGTTGAAGCATATTTTTGCTGGGTATAGAATTCTGGGCTGACAAGTTTGGTTTTTTTTTTCCTTTGAGCCTTTTAAAAATGTTGTTCACTCTCTTCTAGCTTCCATAGTTTATGATGAGAAAGCCGTGGCCCTTCAATCCGTAGTTTCTCTGTATGTAAAGTGTTGTTTTCCTCTGGTTACTTTCAATATTGTCCCCTTATCTTTGGTCTTTAACAGTCTGACTATGGATGTGCCAAGGTCTATTTTCATTATATTTATTTGTTAGGGGCTTGCTAAAGTTCTTGAACCTATCAATGTATGTCTTTCTCCAAGTTGGGGGATGTTTTAGCCATTAATTCCTCAAATAGTTTTTTTCTGACCCATTCGCTCTTCTTCTTCTTCTGAGAGTCCAATTATACACATACTAGACATTTTGATATCAACCCACAGGTTCTGGAGCCTCGATTTATTTTTTCGATCATCTTCTCTCTTCTCCAAACTGAATAACTATTGTTGATCTATTTTCAAGTTTACAGAACTTGAGAACATGGGGAAATATAATTAAATTTATTATGGCTCATCTCTGAAAGATTACTGTGAACTAGACAAGCTAAAGGAAATACGCCATTCTAATTTTCAAAGGAAATTGTACTACCTAAAGATGTCCTATCCCAGCTGAAATTCAAGGAAATAAGAAAAGTACTACTAATGAGCACCATACAGTACAGGAACTATACTGGTACTTTCTTATACACTTTTATATTTAATCCAGATCATGACCCATTAATACAGGTACTAACTGTCCATATTTTGCAGACAATAGTACAGAAGAACAAACAAGTTATGTAACTTGTCCTGCTAGTAAACTCAAGAACTAGGACTTTAACTTAGGATTCCCATTATAGTTCTTTCCAGCACATACCTTATTTAAAACTTAAGAATGAGATGTGTCAGCTAACCTGACTTCCTTTTGTAACAAGATTAATATAAGAAAACATTGGAAGTACGGAGGATATAGTGTATTAGGATTTCAGCAAAGCATCTGTTGAAGATAGTATAGCATTAGGGGCTAAAGAAGGCTCTTGAGACAACAAATCTTTCTAATGCTGCTTCTACCACTAACGCTTTATGTGGCTCTGGTCAAGCTATTTTAACTGTCTAAGCGATAGCTCCCTCGTCTCTTAAAACGGGAACTATAAAGGTACCTATCTCACGGGGTTTCGGTAAAGACTGAATGGGAAAAATACACATAACGCACAGTACCTGCCACGTAGTAAACGCCGAATTAGTGTTAACTATTAGGATTAAGGCATGACATCTCTCTGGACAAAAGATGAAATAATGTGAGGTAATTGTGCAATAGTGATTAAAATAATATGAAATATTATAAATAATGACAAATATTATTAGCTTCATCCTGTTCTATCAAGGTCTGCTTGTTTTATAATTTTCCAATTATCTTCTAGAAAAAATATTGTAATGGGGTCACTAAAGAATTATACAGAACTGCTATCTCAAAAAAATATATATACTTAGTATTGATAATTGGTACTGGATATTGGAAATTACAAGATTGCATTCACAGGAAATTGCTTAAATAAGTTATGGTCAAACTACATGCGCCTAATAAAAGAAGTGTTTTTAGAAAATCATTTGAAGTGCTCGTTTTGTTGCGGAAAAGATCCAAAATCAGACCGGCGAGAAACCAAGCAGCATTCAGAGAGATGGAGAACTCAGGTTTATTATGCCGGCTGACCTAGAAGAGCTAGTGCTCTGGGCCCGGAGCTCAGTTGCAACATTCCTTACATAGACCATTTTGGCATGGTCTGATTGGGTAATTTGAACTCAGGCCGTTACAAAGCAGCGGGAGTTGCTATGGGCTACCAGCAGTTACAAAGTGCTACAAAGCTCAGGGATTGCTAGGGGGGCACAAAGAGTTACATTTGTTGCTTAGACAGAACAAGCAAAGGGAAGGTGAGTCTTTAGTCCATTTCAAGAACAGCCCATGCAGCCAGCATAGTTACAGAAGCAGAACAGAGAGCTGATTAGCCTTTTTTAAATGAAAATTCCTCTTCAGTTTCATATATAATACAATCAGAAGTTTACATATGTTGTACAGGAGGAAAAAAGACTAGAAGGAAATACACCAAAAGATTAACATGATCTTTTATAAGTGGTAGGGTTATAGTTTTCATTTCCTTTTTATTCATTGCTACATTTCCAAGTTTCCTATAACTGACAAGAATCTTCCTAAAATTGAAAGCTATTTTGAGAAAAATAAATTTGAGTAGTTTTATATGCCCCAACTGGCTTTACATCAAGCCTTTTGGTCCTTCGGACCTAAAGTTCTGACCTCGAATATGGGGATGTGAAAAAATGTTTATTACTAGAGATGCTCAGAGATTATGGAGGTAAAGGAGGTAAATATCCATCTTAACTAATTAACTGATCTTAACTATCATTTGGGAGTAAGTTAAATTTCCTCTATTGGGATCCATGCCCAGATTTCTTTTTTGGAATGGAACAGGTGACAAGGACCTATCCAGGGGAGAGGGTGCTCTCCGAACATAATTGTAATGAGCTACCTCGAGTTACAAGAGCTCAATAAATATTTGTCAGCTGAACGAAGTTGCTCACCACCTGGGTGCCCGGACACACCCACACAGTGCAGAGGACATCTGGGCACTAGGGGGCGACTGGCCTTGTAGGCACCTCGCATATTTCAGAGGCTATGAGACTTCTGGTATGTGCTGTTTATCTGATTTGGGGTTTAGCAGATGTGAAATCCTTCATTCTATCCCAATTATGAAAACATTGTGCTGGAAATTTTGGGTCCGCTGCATGACAATTTTGCAGACACCACATTAAAAAAAAAAAAGTGAAATCATAATGGTGCTCTATCTCCACTGGTCTCGGGCGAAACCTCCAAGAAGGCCTCTGATGACTGTGAACAGGTGGGAGGCCCTTATACTTTACATAAAAAGAACAGAAGGGGAGGCAAAGTCAAAAACTACAAAAACAAAAACAGATTCTTGTAAGACAAGCTCCGCATCGGAATCCTGGTTGGCAAGCTTCTCCTACTGTGTTACCCCACAGATACCACAGAATGTAACAAATCAAACTACATTTCATTTTGTTTAAGTTGAGAAAAAAGAAGGTGCCATAGGATATTTTCAGAAGTAGGAAGGATACTGAAAGGTTACAAATAAAAACTCCAGGAAAGCAGGGAGAAAGCTATAACTTGCATAAATCCTCGACCTCAAACTCTCCACCAATGACCAAGCCAACACAACCAGACTCGCATTCACTCCACCGAGAATTCTACGCTCCCTCGGTTAACGAGCCCAGCAAGCTTCACTGCAACCCCAAGAACTAAAATGCTGGCCAAGACCTCATGCAAGATATTACATACCGGCCCGAACTCCCAACCCCCGCCTCCCCGGCATACAAGCTGCCTCTTCTCGCAATTCCTCTTCACCCTCCCCCTCTTCTCTTCACCGTCCCAGGACACTCAGGGTTCTAGGAATGAGGGCGTTCCCCACGGCGGCTGAGTCTACTCCAAGGTATCACCCTCTACTGGATTCTGAGTATTTGAGGTGGAAGCTCTTCCTGCAGAGATTGTTCCTCTCACATATCATTCATCTCTCCTGGGAGACATCTGAATAACCACCTGGATCATGACCCCTCCCCCAAGACAACAGCTGCTTATTAGCGTAACAGAAGCATGGGGCCCGCACAGGTGTCCCTGGGTTCCAGAAGGAACCAGTTACTCGGCCCTCATTACTGTTAGTCTGGAGAAGTCACAGAACTCTGAACAGTGCTGAGTTTTATAAATAATGTGCATACAGCTTTCAAATGACACCTAACAACCAAGAAACATGTCGTATTCCATTTTGATTGCACAAGAGGTAGAAAGAACCTACCCCGGAACAGATAAACTTAAATCCCCATTGCTTTAAATCCTCTTGGAACAAGGGAAGGTATAAAAAAGAAATAGTCCCGGAATGGAGCAGGGGGCTCGGTGCGGCTGAGGCGAGGCGAGACGGTGGCTGCTCCCTCAGGAGCTGGTCGTTGTCGGCTACATGGGAGCTGGCCGGCGGCCACCTCCAGCTAGAGCGAGGGCGGCTGCGCGACCGAGGCCATGTGTAGACGAAACAGCCGGAGCAAACGAGACCCTCTGTGTACGGGGCCTGGACAGCTGTTCTCTAGAGATCGCCAACTGCAGGAACCACCAGGAGACTCTCAAATACCAGTGTGATGCCTCCTATGGGGAGAGGAGCTCTCGGCAGGACATCTACGCAGGATTAGTACGGCCTATCTTAAGGCACTTGCTGGAAGGGCAGAATGCCAGCCTGCTTGCCGCCCATGGGCCCACAGGGGCAGGGAAGACGCACACAATGCTGGGCAGCTCAGAGCAACCTGGAGTGATTCCCCAGGCTCTCGTGGACCTCCTACGGCTCACAAGGGAGGAGGGCGCTGAGGGTCGGCCACGGATCCTCTCCGTCACTACATCTTACTTAGAGATCTACCAGGAAAAGCATTAGACCTCTTGGACCCTGCTCCAGGAGACCTGGTGAGCGGAGGAGACTGTGGAGGAAACATCCCGATTCCAGGCCTCACACACAAGCCAATCCCTAGCCTTGCTGATTTTGAGCGGCACGTCCTCCCAGCCAGTCGAAAGCGGACTGTAGGAGCGACCCGGCCCGACCAGCGTTCCTTTTGCAGTCACGCGGCGCTTTCGGTTAAGGTGGATCAGCGGGAACGTCTGGCCCCATTTCGCCAGCGGGAAGGGAAACTCTACCTGATTGATTTGGCTGGCTCGGGCGGGGGACAACAGACACATGAGCGACAAGGGCCTGCGGCTGAAGGAGAGGAGAACAGAGCCAGCAACACCTCCCTCTTTGTGCCGGGCAAGGTGGTGGATGCGCAGAACGAGGGCCTGCTCACCTGTCACAGGACTCTCCGCGCGGCTCAGTCCACAGCATCCTCATTGCCAACACTGCCCCCGAGAGATGCTTCTACCTAGACACAGTCCCTGCACTCGACTTTGCTGCCAGGTGCAAGGAGGTGATCTCACTTCTACCAGTGAGAGCCTACAGCTTCATGTCTTGGCACCTGTTAAACTGTCTCAGAAAGGACAGCTAGGTCCTTCAGAGGCAAAGAAAACTCGAGGCCCTGAGGAAGAGGAGATTGGGAATCCTGAGCCCCCCGCACTTCTAGCTTCTGCCTCCCAGAAATTCAGCCCCCTACAGAAGCTAAGTAGCATGGACCCGGCCATGCTGGAGCGCCTCCTGAGCTTGGACCATTTGCTGGGCTCCCGGGGAACCCGGGGGATCCCTCTGCTGAGCACCCCAAGACAAGAGTGGATGGTGCTCATGAAGACAGTGGAGGAAAAGGGTTGGAAGACTGAAAGGCTTAAGATAAAGCAAAAAGAACTGGAAGCCAAGGTGCTGGCCCGGGAAGCTGTGGACCCGAAGGAGAACTGCTCTCCCACGATGCTCCGACCCTTTGCCCGCCGCATAGTCATGGTCGCTAAGCCCCTCGAGAAGGCTGTGGAGATGCCCCTACAACTAATACAGGAGCAGGCAGCATCCCCAAATGCCGACATCCATCCCCTGAAGAAAAGCTGCAAGAGAAAGCTGGAGTGCCCGGATGGCTCGGAGCCGTTGGAGAAGGCTGAGGACTGTTGTGAGCTACGGATCAGCCCAGAGCTACTGGTCTGTGGGTGTCAGAAAATATTCGATCTGCTTCAGCCTGGTATCTGCGCAGCCTGCAGCGCATTGGCCAAAACAAGGCCCAGCTCATTGTGGGCTGGAGGAAGCTCCACGGCCCCTCCAGCCCGGTGGAAGACCTGGAACGTGTGAAAGTCACGTCAGGGAAACAGCTGGCCTGATTCCCGAAGGCGAACATCCCGGGTCTCGCCGCTGTGGGTCAGTGCTGTGGCCCTTCCCGACTACCGCTTCTCTATTTTTTTTTTTTGTCCTACATTTAGTATAAATACAGTTTCAACTTCATTGAAAAAAAAAGAAAAGAAAAGAAAAGAAAAAAAAGAAAGAGTCCAGCCAATCAGTCAGCCCGCCATTAAGATATAACTGTCCCCAGTCAGAGCAGCCAGAGTGTCTTAGTTGGAAGGACGTCGGTCACCCCTGGCCAGTGGTCTCGACGCCCACGCCCTGCGGAACCTGGGCTCTGAGAAGGCCTCCAGCCCCATTTTTACAGCGGGTGCTTCATTTGAAAAGGGGCTTTATTGCTTTAAATAATTAAGCCACAGGTCTAGTTCAACCCTCTTGTTCTACAGATGAGGACACAGGCCCAGCGAGGGTGGATGAGTCGCCCAACATCACACAGCTGGTATGTCAGAAAGACACAGATCAAGTTATAGCCTAAGCTTCCAGGGTCATCAACACCGCCACTCCACTGTGCAGTTTCATTTTTAGGTAAATTCTATTCCCACAGATTATCCAATTTTAAACTGCAAAAACTGTATGAGCACCCAGGTGACCTCCAAAATCCAAGGGCAGCAAAAGACACAGGTACAGATCTCTCCACGATTCCTTCGGCTGGTCTCCTCGCCCCTTCCCACATCCCAGGAAAATGCTTCTCTTCCAGGCAATGACTTCATCATTTTCCTGCTCGCTAATTTGAATACTCTTGTGGGAGAACCAGACAAAGAATGAAAATGATGAATGACTCGACTCCTTGTGCAATGCAGGAAAAATGTGGCGTTTGGGATCTCAGAGTGACGGAATACCCCTCATGCAGAAACAGAACACGCTTCTCTCCAAAACAAAAAGCAGAAACTAGGGTATTTCAGAGCTCTGAGTGTGTTTGGCCAAAAGGTAGGTGTGTAAAAGATCTTAAAGGGGCAGATGAAAGCAAATCAGCCCTCACCTCCAAAGCAGGTAAGTGTTTTATTTAAAAGAAAAACAGAAGTTCTTCTGAGTGAGTCCCAAAGCAGTCAGGGGAGAAATGGAAATGGGGGAAGGGAAGCTGAGTATGGCGAAGGGAAAATATCTGCTCGATCATCCAACGCATATAAAGATTTGTACCTAATGCTTTTTTTTTTTGTTACCCAGAGCTCAGTATCTACCCTCACCACTTGTCTATGTATACAGGTGAGTGATCATACTTGAATCATCATGAACACTAAATTCTAAGAATATTTAACCTTTTTCCACTTAGAAATTAATGCTCATTCATAAACCCAAATGGATTTTTGTGCATTTAGAGAAGTGCTTTTTAATTGAAATGCATTTGCTATATAACACTGCATAAATTTAAAGTGTAGATGTTATTTTGATACATTTACATATTATAATAAAATTACCATTGTAGTAATCATTGGCACCTCAATCACATTACATAATTATCATTTCTTTTTGGTGGTTAGATTGTCCCTTAACAAGTCTGATGATTCCAATACGATACTGTTGTCCATATTCACTATACTGGGTATTAGAGCTCCAGGACCTAATTTTAGGTATAGCCCATTCTATTAAGCTTTGCTTAATTACGCTTTACAGATACTGCGTTTTCATTAACATTGAGGCAAGACCCTCCGGCAGCAAAAAGATTACATTGTTTTATTGGACATAATGCAATTGCACTTAATAGACTCGAGTTTAGTGTAAACATAACTTCACATGCACCGGGAAACCAAAAGATCCGCGACTCTTTATTGCGACATTCGCTTTACTGCGGTGTTCCGGACGCGAACCCGCGTTCTCTCTTAGGTATGCCTGTACGACGCCTTGCAAGTCTGTGCCTTAAACGACGTCTGTTCTATTCCCCTTCCCCCCATCCTCTAGTAATGACCATTTTACTGTTTCCACGGAGTTTTTAGATTCCACATATAAATAATACAGTACTTATCCTTCTCTGTCTGACTTTTTCACTTAGCACAATATCCTCAAGGTCCATTCGTGGTGTCGCGTAACCGAGTGTCAGAAATCCTATTTCCTTATTGTACATTTCTCACCGCGTTAGAATCTTGGAACACATCCTCGAGCTTCATTTTTGTCGTTTCTGCACACGTGGCCATCAGCGGCCTCCACCTGGGGAAAGCACCTGTCTCAGTGGACAGGCAAAGAGGAGATAAAACCAGCATTCACCGACCACCTGCTCCATGTCGGAGACGGCGCCAAGGGCTTTACCGTTCACGATTCCCTGTGACTCCTACGATGAGTGGCATTCCTATGAGTGGGCATCTCTACGGCTTGCCCATCTAAGATGAGAAGTCCTGGAATCTGCCCCAGGCCAGTAGCTAATGACACTCCAAGACCTGCTGTCAGTATATCGCACACTGCCTTGCCCAGTGCAAGCCAAATTTCTAATCGGCTCACTCTGGGTACTCTGAGGTCGTTTAAATGGCCCTGCTGCTAAGAAACGACTCTTTTGAACTCTATAACTAGAGTGAAAATATCCTCAACCATCGGAGGACGCAGCTCGCTCCTAAACTACAGTTGGCACTCTTGGCTTTCTCGCTAAGATAAATCAGAACTGGAGAGAAAGACATTTAGAGAACTCCCTGTCACCATCTTTATTGACTGCCTTCTCTAGTCCTAAACCTTGCTTTATTACCTTTACGTCTCTTTATTACTTGTTTTAATATAACAGAGGCATCTGACAAATTGTATACTAAATATCAGATATAGTACACAATCAAGCAGTTCCAAATATCTGAGATGTTTAAAGAAATTCGAGAAAATAAAGCAAGATCGAACCCATGCATTTTGACTGGCACAAAGATTGAGGGGTCTCTAGGAAGATGTGGACTAATAAACATGTCCAAACAGTGGAAGATCTGGCTCTTTCGAATTGACTTGTCACCTACGAAAATGATAAAGCGTTAAGATTTATAAAGAGGAAGTCTGATAAAAAAAGAGAACTGGATTCACATATTTTAAGGGAAACACAAACATAAACTATGTTTTCTCATCTTCCAAGAAAAGCTGGACTAAAACACCATATTTTTTGGCAAAATGATAGCCAGCGATGAGCCATCATGCTTCTAGTTATAACAAGAAAAAGCTGTCAAAATCTTCAACAAGTCTACCCCAACAAAACACACTGAACAAAGACAATGCTGATTTGCTTCATGGACACTCAGGGGCACTGCCGTTGAAGAATTCACCGTGAAGGTCAAAAAGAAAGAATCACACCCAAAGTTAAAATAATGACGAGAGTCCTATAAATATGAGCGACGTGCTAAAAGCGTTGCAGACATATTTCGATACCTCCTCGCTCTGTCCTGGGGTGGATGCAGGCACCTGGAGGAGAGGTCCCCATCTGCTGTATTCGCCACTGGGTCCCTGAGCCTAGTGCAGAGTCCTGCACGTGGCTGGTGCTGAAGAGACGTCAGCTGATTGAATTTTAAAAGGAAAAAAGGCCAGAGACTCTTAACCAGCTACATCATACAGACAAGGAGATGGAGGTCTGAAAGGTAACCGATTTGCCCCACGCTCATGTACTACAAGGCAGAACTGGCATGCCGAGTAAATACAATCCCGACTAAACATAAAGACGGCAGTGCCCCACCCCACGACCTAACCCCTGGGTCAAACCGAGACATTCGATCCTCGCCGATGTGAAACGAGTGAATATGGGAACCTCGCAGTTTCTGCGAATACTTCCCACGATGGATACCTGACTTGAGTATCTAGTGTTGTTTTCCTTTTTTTTTCTCTAAAAGTCAGGAATACCCTCAAAGATCAAGACCACCACTACTGAGAACACGTAAAAGACCGGGCAGCCGATCTGGAAGAGGGCGCCAGAGGACGTGTGTCCACCGCCTCGAGCACAGCAGAACCGGCCACCGCGGGGCGGCTTCGCCACTCGCCCGGCATGGCCTTGGCGGTTGCATTCACTCTCACGCTTCTGTACGGGAAAACGTGGGACCTTCCAGGTTGACCAAGAGTTGAACATTGTCCGACGTTGACAAAGAGCTGAAAATGCCATCTAAATAGAACACACTGTAACCATCACTAAATGGTTCACCCAACTTCTGAAAACCAGTTACAAAATGGAAAAGTAAACATCCTAGAACACGAAAAATTAATGGGGAGGACCTCTGGAGAACAACAGGCCACTTCATAATTCAATTCCAGGAGGCTGGCGTGGGAACGGTTAACCTAATCAGGTGCCGAACAGAGACCCTAAAAAAAAGCATTTGATGGAGAGCTTGCCAGAATAACCCTGTAGTCATAACCACCAGAGTCAAAGGCTGGAGTTATAGTCTAAACCTTAATTTAGAAGTAAACATTAAAAAGCAGCTTTCTTTAAAATTCTCCAATAATTTTCACTTTAAAAGTACCAAATTGGCCCATAAAAAAGCTCACGTTAATTATTCCAAAGCAATCAACTTCTTTAAAACCCTTTATTCCACAATTACACTAACATCCCATTAATTTGGGACACTTACCCACGTACTTATTCTTTGCTCATTACCTATGAGCACATTACGAGTACACCAATAACACAATACAGGCATTAATATGTAAAACATCAACAAAAGCCATCTGGAAAGCTAATGAATAATCAAGGGATTTCAAATTAAACTACAGAATTTTCCCTTAGAATCTCTAGGACAACACTGTCAAGTTCAATCTATTCACTTCGCCTCCAGAATCAATTTTTCAAACTTTATGACAGGTCTAATCGCTTCCACCTGTGTCTCTAGCTTGACTCTTGACTGGCATGCTACCAGCCAGGGTGGAAATGCAGACAAAGACCCCTATTAGGATCCGGCTGTTTCTCTACTGTGAGGTCACTCAGCCATTAAATTAGTTCCAGCCCAATTTCTGTCCTCTCAGGCCTCTTCTGGGGAGGAGGGTGCCGACTAGGCTGACTTAGGGGAGCAGAATCAGAAGAGAAAAGGGGTAAATTGATGTTTGGAACTGACCAGGTATGCATGCATAGAGGTGAAAAGCTGGGATCGGCTCCAATTCTGAAGCTAAAATACCATCTTTCCTAAATAATGGTGACAATCTTCCTCTATGCAATGTCCCCCAAAATGTTTTTTGAAAACCTGTTTCGTGGGTTTGTTTTTCCCTTTCTTTCCCTTTGCTTGTAGAAAGCCAACTGTCCTCCCCCGACCCCCTATCAACTATCGTGAGGCTAATCACAAAACCATTTCAGCCTTCTAAACGCACTGGAGGTCACTGGGAGACAGAAAGGCTGGCAGCCTGGAAGATGCTGCCTCAGGAAAATCACCCAATCAAAGGTGCCTGGGGAGCACCCACCGCCCCAGGTCTCACAGCTGAGGAACGCAAAACCCAGGGTGTCACACTGCCCACGTTACAGGGCGAGTTGGTGCTAACGTCCTCACTTCCGTTATTTTCCCTACCAGACCGAGCTCTACGGCATCAGGAGCACGGCTGACACATAGTAACTGCTCCAAAAACATTCACTGACCAGCCTACTTCTCTCTATGCATCATGTTATCTACTGAACCCGCCTCTCTCTGCCTGAACTCCCAGCGCTCAGACCAGAAGGGTGCAGAGAACTGCAGGAATGAAATGTGCACTGGGACCCAACTCCCCCAGTGCGCTGTGAGCAAGGCCAGCACCCTCTTATCATCCTCCCTCTGGGGCCTAGCGCAGTGCCGGGCACACGAGACACTCTGTCAGTGCTTCTTCCGTGAAGGACGAAGGCGAACCTAAGCCTGAAAAATCAAGGGACTTAAACAATGTTAGGGAAATAAACTTACTAAATAGTATAAATTATTCTTTGCGAATAAAAAAAAACCAGCACTCTCTTGGCCAGTTTTTTCCGGATGTCCAAGCATGCAAAGGAAATCAACATAAACGAGCTTTACACATAAGTCATTTCAATATCTGACAGAGATTTGGTATAAGTCATCAAAAAAGATAAAGTCAAATAAAAGACGACTCCACAGTCAGCACACTCAGACACCCCAAGCTGCTGTGCTCTGGGGTCTCGCCTAACGCCTTCCCCACAGCAGAGGGTCCGTCATCGCCGATCAGGAGGTTACCCAGGAAGCACCACGACCACGCCAGGGCAGGGCGAGCCTCTGACGTGCTCCTCCAGCAGTGACGACAGATCGGCAGAGGCCCACCCACACCCCTCGCCGGAGCCCGCCGCCGCCGACAGCTCACACGTGCAGGGAGCTCCTGGGTCTGCAGCTGGAGGACGTGACCATGGAACACCGTGAAGTTCACTGGTCCAGACACAGTACTGAACCCATGCCCTTGGGACTTCATCCAACCAGCTGAGCTAACAGGTCACAGGGACACCTACCAGGAAATAGCACAGAAAGAAAAAGTCTAAAGTCTATCAAAATCAGCATTGCATCCAAACAGTGTTACCCTGACAACACAGTACAGAATGCATTGCACGGTCAGAAACACATGTCAGGGGTTACGGGATGAAATCACTTCTCTTAACCAGATTGGGTGGGGGTGGCACGGCCGAGTCAGACCACTGGGGGCGTATCGTCCACTTCCGTGGTTTCCAGTTGTTATTTTTGGAGGTGGGGACCCACGGGCCCTTCGATTCCCATGACTTGGTTATCAGCAAGCGACGCCCATATTTCCCTCTACTGCTCGCTCTCCCCAGAGCCCTCCGCTCTCTACGGAAGCACTAACACAGCTTTCGCATTCACAGGGCGGGGGCAGGAGGTGACGGTGGTGCCAGTTCATGGCTTCACAACCAGCCCGCTCTCATCCCCAGCGATCGAACGTCCACCTCGGCGTCACAGCAGCTCAGCTGCGTTTGCGGTCACAGAAGAAAATATGATGTCCTCCGAAATATTTGTCGGAAGAGAAATTTCCAAACCTCCCAGATTTACAGTAACGTAAGAAAAACAGGTCTGATGGCATTGGGTAAACAGTAAAAGAAAACTAGTGTTAACAGTCGAATAATTATTTCCACCCAGGATTTTAAATCCTGTAGGCACTGGGGCTAGCATAATGTGTATACTACGTGAGGGCAGTCTGACAAATAGAAAGTACACATCTGTGATGAAGACTTCTAATTGTCCTCCAACATCTACCTTCCTCTCCTTAGGTTCAGCTGGATTCACGGATGCTAAATCTAAAGACCACATTTATTTCCTAGCCTTTTTTGTTGGTAGATAAGGTCATGTGACTAGGTCCCAGCCCTGAGATACAAACAAAAATGTCATGAGCCACTTCTGGAAAACTCTGTCCAAACGAGCTCCTTCATAATTACTCACATGGAACTATTAGAAAGAGTGCATGAGGAATGGAGGCAAGTTCTTCTTTATCCCCTTCACCTGCTCACTGGCTAAAATGAGAACAGAAAGGCTTACGTCACCTCCTGGACTACCTGCTGATGGTGGCAGAGCAACTCACCTGGGTCCTTGACACTGTGGGACACACACTGGCCCTAGACCACCCATCTCGGTCCATCTCATTTACAAGAGAGAAATAAACTTTAAACCTGTTTAAGCCACTTTAATTTTGGACTGCATTCTCACACAGCTGCATCGAATCCGAACTGACCTAGAAACTGGTACCTACGCGGGGTATGCTAGGGTGTACTTAGATCTTGTGCACAAGAATCTTTAGGCCACAAGAAACAAGGGCTAAAATGCAGCCTCGTATGGAGGACCTGGAGGGCAGGAGTCGTTGAAGACAAGGGTCTCACGGGTTCACCATTCACAAAACCGCTGTCGTGCAGCCTGGCCGTCTATATCTTGGGAGGCAGACCAGGTATCTGACAAAAACTATGTCATCATAGGAAATAGCTCTGAAAATTCAAAATGTCAGTGTTTGTCAATCCTCTTGACACTCTAAGCAAAGTTCAGTGAACGAGAACCCACCTCCACTAGAGGTAACCAGTCTTAAGAAGGTGGAAAAGAACACAGATTTGATGAGAGGGGCTCTCTGTCAGCAACGGCATCTATGTTGGAGCTTATGGGGCTGTTCCTGCATCCTCAACAAGCAATAAGACAGCTGCTTCACCATATACAGCCCAGGAGCCTTGTGCCAAAGATATGATCAGGGCCTGGCCTTTCACCCAAGCCCACTGTTTCATTTGGCCCAAGGGAGCCACAATCAAATTTGGAGAAAAGGGGATGGCGAGGCATCGCAGTCTTTAAAAGACCAGACTTTAGGCTGGTCCAGACAAGATCTTTGCGGGTAATTCACGTGGGACCATCAGAGCAAACAGGCTAGAGGCCTCCTAAGGGTTTGAGAGACTTCTACCTCTGCAGAAGCCATGAGGCTGACCAATAAAAAGCCATGATTGTTCATCCTCAAAACAATACCCAGACCACAAACCCTCACCAGGAGTGGACATCTAAAGCCCATCCTCTCCAATGCCCACCTCAGATGTGGTGTGGTTAAGAAACCACCACCCCTCCCCCCAAAAAAGGCAAAGCCAGGACCCCAAAGGACAAGAGACCACAGGGAGCAGAAAGACTTCTCTCAGGAGTATTTGAGGGTCCCCATCGTAACTACAACAGTGTGGTACGCAGGGGTCCTGGGAGCAGACAGCATGTCTGTTTTAACTAACAGATTGCCAGACCCCATTTAGCCTTGTCTAACCCTGAGACAGAAGATTGTACAACCCCAGAGGATCTGAATCTGACTGACCAGAAGTTAATGAATAGGACGTTAGGGCTCTCACCCTGGAGGAGGGGGTGAGCATTTTGGATGGAGGGGAAAAAAGATCCAACATCTGGGACTGTGGCAGAAATTGCTGATTGCTCCCCAGCATGTACTTTCGAGAGCAAAGATCTGTCACTGGAGATGAAGGCTAAGATCAACCACACCCTCGCAGTCGCGGATCCTGACAGTGCAGAAGGCTGATGAGGGAAAACGGATGATGGTGTTGGAGGAGGGCCCCACCACCGGCAAGGCGAACAAATGGTCCCAGAGCAAATGAAGCCTGAAACATCGCTGGAGGCAAAAATGACAAGACTGAAGGTGTCCTACCTCGGGCATACCATGAGAAGGCAGGGCTCTTTGAGAAAAACACAACAATGCTGAGAAAAACAGAAGGCAGCAGGAAAAGAGGAAGACCAGGTATGAGATGGAGTGACTCCATAAAGGCGACATTAGCATGAGTGTACCAGAGCCGAGCAGGGCTGCTGGGGACGAGGCGGTGGGGACATCCCTCACTCAGAGTCGCCAGGAGTCGGATGTGACAGACCTTATAATTATTATAAACAGAAACAGGAACAATTCCACACACTAGTGTGATAACAGAGCTTGAGTCTGTTCCAGTGATCACCTAGGCACTGAAAGATGATGTCTGAAATTAGTCGATACATGTAGAGTACATAGAAGCAACATCTGGAAGACAAAAGCTTTCCGTACAAGTTAGCTATTATTATTATTATTATTATTGTCACAATACACTGTCTCCTTTAGGACAGCTTACGCAGGATCAAACAGAATATTAGCTGTAGAAATGTTTTTGGTCTTACTCTTAGAAAGTAATAAGTCCTATGTTTCATTTATCTCATGATTCCTTTTTGGACAATTTTGGGTTATTTTGGCACCTGGGTGACCTCTTCAAGTTTCTTCTCTTAAAAAAGGCTACAGCCCCGCGGGAACGTCTCACCAGGCTCGCTGACTCACTGGGCTGCAGTGAGTGGCTTCACCTCTCAGCGTGAGGAAGGAACCCACATGCCCAGGGCACCAGGACACCAAGGAGAAGCTGCGTGGAGCAGCGACTGTTCATTCAGCACCTGCGCTGTGTCACGCAGAGGGATTAGTCATTAACCACCGAAGCCATTTCGCCCTCTGCACTCGGCAGACGCCAGACGAGAGAAACAAACACGATTCCCAGATGCCCTCGGCAAAGCGGAAATATTTTTCTTTTTTTGAAAAAAGAGAAACTCCTAATCCTGCAGAAGGTTCTGACTCCGTTATTATCAAGCTCAGTTGTATGTTTTTACCCAGCTGAGCTGCTTAAGACAGAATTTTATTTAAAAAAAAAAGTTCAGTATCAAAAAGGAACTGACCGATATCCAAGGGAACTCAAGCAATGTTCCGCCCACTCTGACAGGCCTCGTGGTGACACACCGCCCGCCACACCAGCTCAGAGACCATATTGCAATGGTTCAAGATCGTCCAACACAAAAGAGTCCTCGCTTCTGTCCATGGAAATAGCGAAAACCGTCTGGAAGCGCCAATGTTTTTCTATCTGAATTTCACTTCCCCAAATTTTGTGTTAAAATGTCATGTCTTGATTTATTTAGAAAATGTCGTTATAATGCGGTCACCCTCTTGATATAATATAGTGTTCACCTGAGTAACAAACGATTATCACAGGGTTTGTACCAACAAGTAACGACGGTTCTATCTGCAAGAAGAGGCTTTTTCCTTGTCCACTGGGGAGCAGGCGATTGGTGCGGAGGGGAGCGCGGCCAGGAGAGGTGGGGAACACTGGTGAGAAAAAAGTACCCGTAGCAACGCAAAACCGCTCAGTAAACAGGAATGCTTCGTTCCCATGGCTCCAATTCCCCGTCCTACTCCAGCCCCTGGCCCTGCTGATTCCCCCACAAAAACCCTTTCTCTGCATCCTACACGTGTGCCAAAACTGCCATGTCCATCGCTGTGAGTATGAGAGTCGAGAAAGTTACCTAAAGTTATCTCACCATGTTCTATCAACATGCTATCAAATTCTAGAAGTTATTGAGAAGACAGGTCAAAATATTTCCGTATGTTGAGTTATGCATCTAATCGTGCAGTCCCGTTCCACAGGCGAAAGTCTCTAGGAGGTGTGAAGCCAGGTTTTGGGTGGAATCTTACATTTTCCCTACATTTTACTCTCGCGTTGAGGGAAGACGCTTTTCACATTCACTCCCTCAATAATCCTACTTTTTAAACTAGCTCAACATAAGAGTATTAATTAATACTGACTAATTTGGGAGTTAAAAGGTTCCTCTCATCTGTTTCCCATTTTTTAACCTTTAATCAAAGTCCAAGAAATAAAGGAATAAAAAGGAAAATTTGCGAGAGAAGGGTAAATTTCGAACATCCAAATGGGATGACGGAGTGCTCAAAAAATGTACTGGACAGGAACATACCAAAATAGGTTCTCAACGTACAAAGCTCCGATTTATTTCAATTTAACACAGTTCGCATGTTGTTCAAATTTGCTCTCCTCATGTCCCTACAAAATATCTTAAACTAAAGGTTTAACACTAGTTCTAACAACACAAAAGTAAGATGATAACTTGAACAATAACGCCACCTGTTAAATGTGTTTCTTCATGTTCTTTTTCCCAAGGGCATTCTAAAAGGCCTGATGGAAAAAAGAATCGCAAGCATAAGAACTACCCATTCTTTAAAACACACACTTTTTTGCTCAAAGAACTTCATCTAACGCCACTTCTTTCATTTTACCTGCCCTAGGACAGGGGTACCCCTACCTTGCTAATGGGTTTAGTAATACGTCTTGTTCTATACGTCTATCCCTTCTCCCTGGCACTGGTTAGAGAGAACCTCTGAGCGGGTCCAGAACTTACCCCTCCAGAAGACTCATGGTGGTAGATGTCACTTCAGCAAACAGAATTGTTTTTCCAAGTTGCTCTGTCCGCAAGTTTTGTCGGTAGATCTCTAAGTTAAAATTTTCTGAGGAGAAGGCCTCCGTGTCGGTCACCACAGGTATTGCAGTTGGGGTGACTTCTATTTCAGACGTGTAAGAGGGAACGAACCTCAGGGAGAGCTTGCTGGATTTTATTACTCCTTCGAGATCCACATGTTTCCCCAGCCACTGCATAAGAGGATCCCGGATTTCCTGTGTCATAAAGAGAAATGGAAAGGTCGTAACTTGGCATTACATTAGATGATGGTAGCTTTTCCTTAAAATGCCATTTTGGTAACATAAGTACTTCCTAGTTTACGACCAGTAAAAACTAGATTAACGTATTCTGAACATTTAAACTACTATATAATAGACAATAAGTATGCCAAGCACGCTTCTACTATAAAAAGAAATTGTTCAGAAACCAGGATCCAAGAAAATAAGCAGAGCTCATTATTTTCTATCCTACATTACATCCTAAATTCTTGAAAGTCCCCTGACTCTAGAGTTCGCTAGTAATTCTCCTGTCCTCTGTGCATTTTTTTAATTCATTCATTCATTCATTCATTCATTTACACCTACAGCACCTGGTCTTCCTAGGTGGTCTCCCATCCAAGTACTAACCAGGCCCGACCCTGCTGAGCTTCTGAGATCAGACGGGACCGGGCTTGTTCAGGTTGGCGTGGCCGAAGCTCTGCGCATTTTAAAGAAAACTTGTATCTTTATACTTTTGCCCCACAAAGAAATTTATCCTATCTGGGGGGGAAAAAATGGGAAAACCAGGTGAAAGAATTCAGAGACGACAAAGCACTAATAGAGCATTTGACCTTAGCCTCTGGAGAACTGCCACCTCCTTCATCAAGACAAGCTGATCACAAGCCACACTGACTGGTCACCAATAAGGGAGAAACACGTTTTCATGGACGAAAAATAATGGGGTGGCCAAAAGCTGCGTTGTCTTTGCCCCACATGAGGGTCCGGGGTGGGGAGGCTGAACCTACGTAGCACCCAGAACTGAGCTGCTATCCTACCCCTGAAACCACGAGGGGTCTTGGAGCCTCCCAGGAGGCAGCGACTTCCTCTCAGACTCCAGAGGGCTCGGAGGCCTCCCACCAGGGTGGGACATCAGGGGATTGCGGGGTTGGGGGAGTCACCATCCCAAGAGGCCTGCACAATCTGCACTAAAACCTGTAAGTCAAGGTAAATGCAGGTCCAGACACTTAGAAATCATCTTCATGCAAATGGCAGGACTTTCAAAGAGAAAAAGGGTCCCTCTGTTAAGTTCAGGGGTGTGACCCAGAGCTCCAGAAGGCCACAGAGAAGCAGCTTCAAAGATAAAATTTCATTCAACTAAAATCAACGAAGAATGAAACTTTAAACCTCGCTTCGATTTTGCAGAAAATAAAGAAGACAGAGCAACAAGTTAAATGACTTCAGAAGGAAGTAATTAGAAGAAATCCATAAGGTGACACATGCCACAGAACAGGAATCTTCAACAAACCAATGTCATTGGCAGAGGCAGGCTGGGGACCCGATCTAAATGAGAAGGGACCTTCAAAGATATAATCAAATACAATGGGTGGTCCTTTATTGGATCTCGATTTGAACAAACTAGCTGGAAAAGACATTTTGAGACAACTAGGAAATGTGAATATGGATAGTATGTGTGAGATAACAAACAAGAATTACTGTCAGTTTTAGTAGGTATGATAATGGTATTGTGGTGACATAGGAAAACGTTCTACATGTTAGAAATGTATGTATGCCATGATATCTGTCATTTACACCCATGTCAGATGAAGCAAACAAGTCAAAATGCTAATAATCATTAAATTTACACGATGGGTATTTGGATATTTATCATACTACTCTCTCTAGTCTTCATATTTAGAAACTGTCAATTAAAAATGAAAAGAAACAATAAAATAAACATTAGCTATTAGAAAAATAACAGATTCAACTAAAATATGTTGGCGATCTATTCATTCAACAAACATTACAGGATGCCTACCATATGGCAGGTATTCCTGAAGGTTCTGAGGATTCAGCAGTGGACAAAGGGGCTGAAGTCCCTGTCCTCAAAGGGTTTATGATATGGTGTGGGGGTCAGATAATAAAAACATTCATAAGCACGAGATATAGAATGTTAGACAGTCGTTAAGTGCCAAGGAGAAAACAATTAAGCAGAGAAGGGAGGTAAGAAGCGTTGGAGGCAAGTCTTTCTAGGTAGGGTGGGCGGAAGGTGACGATTAAGGAAAGACCTGGAGGGAGGAAGAGGAGGTGCTAAAATATAATTTGATAACCATATCATTTATATTTATCTCTATAGAGGGATTTACATATTTACATGTTATTTCCATAGAGCCAGGAATACAGGGCAAGCCAGGGATGGACGAGCAGTGACTCAGGTTATTCAGCAGGTGTAGGCGATGTAAATCAATCCCCACTCAACATCACTGAAAACCAGGATGAAACCAAAAAGAAACAGCTAGCACTGGCGGAACTTCCAGATGGGAATAAAGCAGGGAGTCTTCTCTGGAGTGAATTATCCAACTGGCCATTCAGACGTCCTTCAGCTAAGACATAGGCCTGGAGCACTTCCTGAGTCTCAAAAATAGTAGCACGGTGGAAAGAGAGGAAAGACCAATATGTACACACCCAACGACAAGAGTGTGACAAGTGCTAGGAAAATTCACTCGAGCAATTCAGATATACACTTCCCTTTGGCAAAGTGGGTCAACCTGACTTGCCAAATTTAACTACCTATTCTTATTGGTATACACAGTGCTGAAACAACTGTATATCCATATGCCAAAAAACAAAAACAAAAACCTCCAACCTTCACCTTGCATGTATACAAAAAATTAACTTGAAATGAATCCTAGATCTAAATGTAAAACTATGGAACTTCTAAAATAAAATAGAGGGGAAAAATTTTCTGACCTTGGGATAGGGAAAGCTTTTCTCAGATGGAATAAAAGAAGCATGAACCAGAAGAAAAAAAAGAAACGATAAACTGAAATACAAAAAAAAAATTAAGAAATGCTCTTCAAACGATAATGTTAAGAAAAATGAAAAGACAAACAACAGAGTAAGAGAAACTACTCTCAATACATATATCAATACGAAAGACTTGTATCCAGAATAGAAAAAGAACTCTTAAAACAGAATCATAAGAAAACAAAACAATTCAACTTAGAATGTCAGCAAAAAGGTGTGAACTGCCACTACCCAAAAGAAAACATCGGATGGTAAATGACTACATGAAAAAGTGCTTACTCAGCATCATCCGTCACTAGGGAAATACAAATTAAAAACACAATGACATATCACTACACACCCACCGGAATGGTTAAAAAGTTGAATTCTGACAAAGTGTTGGCAAAGATGTGAAGTAACTGGAACTCTTGGCAGAAATATAAAATGGTACCATAATTCTGGGAAACGGTCTGGCAGTTTCTTATCAAGTTAAACACATACTTGCCATATGACCCAAAAATCCTATTCCTAGGTATATACCCAAGAAAAATGAAAACACATGTCCTCACAAAGACTTGGACATGATTGATCATTGCAACTTTACTCATAATAGCCAAAAAATGCAAACAGCCCAAATGTCCACCAATAGCTGACTAGACAAATAAGTTATGGCACATCCATACAATGGCACACGACGCAGGAATTAAAAGGAATAATCTACTCACATATTCAACAACATGGGTGAATCTCAAAAACATAACGCTGATTAAAATTTAAAAAAAAAAGAAAAAAGACACAGAAGAGAATACTGTATGATTCAATTTAGATGAAATTCCATAAAAGACCAATCTCGTCCAAAATGAGACACGCACAGCAGATCAGTGACTGCTCGAGGCTGGGCATGGGCTGGGAGACTGGGTGAGGACCGAGAAAGAGAATGAGGGAAACTTGGAACATGCTGGAAACGTTCTACATCTTGATTTTAACGGTGGTTACACGGGGGTGTATACCTTTATCGAACTACAGTGAAATGGGTGCATTTTCTTGAATATAAATCACACCGAGAGTTGATTTTTTAGGTGCAAATAGCAACGAGCTCATGCCAACACCGCACGATAACTAAAATCCACGAGACTATACTCACATCCAAAACGACACAGTACCCCAACGTCTGAAGAAATCAATGCTTAAATTTACATTTAGTGCCAACACTCAGAAGGGGCTACTCTAGGGTTAGTTAACATACTGTAACATCTGCTCCAGGGAGTGAAACTAAGACCAGAGACGTACAGCATGCTACGTCTCGTCCCGCTGGAGCCATTCCACCCGGGCACTTGGCTCGTTTGCTAAGCTTACTCATCTAACGAGATTCAGCAGGTGAAACGTAGCCGTACCTCTGAGTCAGTGTTGGATTCGAAATATTTATTACCCCTTCTGTTTGTGTTTTGGTCCTATTCTTTCCAAGAAACACCAAACATCTGATCCTAACTTCTAAAGGTTTTCTATCTCAGAGACACATTTGCCTCGTTGTAAATAATCAGATTAGTTGTGCTTCAGTCATAACACTGTAAGTTGCTAGGCAACCAGAAGTGTGTAAATCATAAAACGGATCCACAAAGACATGAAATACCAGCTCTTTTTATGGGCGTCTCATTCTCAGTTAAATACTCTCAAGGAAACGAGAACAGATATTCTACTCTCGTGGAATGAAACAAGCCCATTCTTACTGCTGGTTTTTTACAAACAAAAGAGTCACAGCCAATTTCATGTTGACTCAGTGTCTTCACCCATGTGATAAGGACACACGGCAGATGTTTATAATCAGAAGATGACACTCCTGAAGGAGGACTGACCTCGTTTAGGATGGAGACCGCTCATGTGGCAACCCTCAGGGTGGACTTTCGTTCTAAAGCGCCCGACCCACCAAGCAGACCAAAGCATCAGGCAAGGTCTGAGATGTGTGTGCCCCTCCTCACGTGACCGGACCCCTATGTGGATGCTTCTGTCCCGCCCTCCCACCCCCGGCCCACGACAGTCTGACCGACCCTCACCTAACTGGTCCAGATTTCTTCTTGGACTGCAATGCATGCCAGCTTGGGTTCCCCTGGCCTATGCCTTTCTGCTTCCCCTACTATGCTCAGCCACCAACTGCAAACACTGTCACCTGAATGAATGGACCTGGATGGGCTTCTGGCTTCAGTGACACACTGCTGAAACCAGTCCGTCCCCACAGGTCAGCTGTCACCAATGGACACCCATGGGCCTAAATGAACCCGGGGACATGTTTCATTTGGCCTACCCATTCTGAACTAGTTAATATTTTAAAAATTAGGACATTTCACATCAAATTTCCTGAAAGCAGGGACTCAGATGCTTGGACACCAATGTTCATAGCAACATTATTCACAACAGCCAAAAGGTGGGAACAACCCAAGTGTCGGAAGAGGAATCAACAGATGAACGGATAAATAAAATGCGGTACATATACAAAATAGAACATTAGTCAGGCGTTGAAAGGAACAAAATTTTGATAGACGTTACGACATGAACAGATCTTGAAAACACTATGCTGAGTAAAAAAAGCCAAACACACAAAAAAATGTTGTATGATGCCACTTAGAAAAAAGTGTTGGAAATAGTGAGATGTTCACACATCACCGTGAATGAAATTAATGCTATTGAATTGTGTGCTTAAAAATGGTTAAAATAGTAAACTTTGCATTACATATTTTACCGCAATATTTTTAAAAGAAGGGGTCAACCTCTTTTCTCCCCCAGAAACTCCCGGTCCTCTCTGCGATCACTCCACTGACCCTCAGGGACTCACCTGCACACGCGGCCTGTGGCACACCCCCACGGCCCTACCACGCCCTCCTCGGGGTTCCTCCTCGCCTCACCTGCGTATCCCCAGGAGAAGCCAGTCAACTGAGTTCTCAGAACCAGTCTCTCTCCAAGCGACTTTCCACCTAGATGGAGAAGCGACTGGCACTATCTCTTGCTAAATGACTTCAAGTTTCGTTTCATCGGACGGTAGACTGGACCTGTGGTCTGAGAGCTACCATGTGCTGCACCCCACTCCACATGGAGCATGGTACCTGGTTCTTTAGGCCCTGGACCCCAATCCTTGACAAGCAACCCCTCTGCCCTAGGCATCATCCACAGAAGAGGAAAGGGAGCCTCAGACAGCATTAACGATGCCCACACCACACAGATAGTAAATCACAGAGCTGGGATCCGAACCCACGAAACCAAATCTGTCTGGTTCCCAAATCCTCGCTGTAATTCCTATCCCACAGTCCTGAGCAAGAAGACCTAACCCAAAATGAAGCAATGTAGCAAATGCCTATTTACTATCATCAAAATGCCGGAGGCATCACAAAGGAAAATATAAACTCGATATAACGTGCAGCTGTGAAATAGATGTGTGTGGCATGGAGCTGGGGACGGGGGGGGAAGGGAAAAGAGGGGCAGGCAGGGGGAGGAGTAGAAGGTTCGGTAAGAGAACCTTAAATAGGAAGCTTGGGTCTACCATTAACTGAATGTTTGCATCTACCTAGGCAAGACTATAACAGGGCATTCTCACTGAGAAATGAACTGTACCATTTAAGTGAGTTTCCACTCACCACCCCCGGGTTTCAGCCAGAAAGAGAATGTATATTGAGCAGGATTCGACTGAAGACTTAGGGAACCACAGGGGGAATTAAAGGAATCAAAAAGCAGAGAGGGGGAGGCACCTGGACCAGCCACAGGCCTCAAGGAGCAAGGACAGAGAGAGAGAGAGAGAAGAGAGACAGAGAACAGAGAGGACAGAGGGATCCGCCCACCTCACTCACCTTCTGCCAGCGCAGCCCGTGGCTGACAGCAACCAGGGCCCCGGAAGGAACAGAGAACAAGGGGACAGGGTGACCTGGACAGGGGCCAACACACCTGCTGGGAGAGCCCAAAGCTGCTGGGAGCTGGCCCGGGGGACCTCACTCTGAAGTGACTGCCTCTCACAGACCAGCCCCGAAGCACCATGCAACGAGGTGAATTTCTACACATCCTAGTCCTTCCCTCGTGACCAGGGCAGACCTGGGATGACAGCCTTGCATCTCCAAGGGACGCAAGACAGATGGCGTCAGGTACCTAAACCTGAGGGACAGGAGTTCCTCACGAGCTGAACTCGGCAGTCATTTCTAGGTCCCCAAAGCCTGGGACACAGTAGGCACTCAATAAACGTCTGTTGAACTGTATTCCTTTTATTGTGTAAAGGTATCGCTCAGGCTGAGGCTCTGAAAAGGCCACGGATTTACTGCACTTTTTGTTACCTGCCAACTAGCGAAAGAGCACAAAAGGCTGGGTGGACCCATAAAACAGAGGTAATGAATAAGTCATTTCTAACGAGGCTGCTTTTATAGGCATCACACCTCCGCGGGGCCAAATGGGCTCATTTTAGAGGTGAAATCTATTCTGCAAGTGTGGAGACCCAGAAAGCCACGGACGGCACTAAAAGAAAGGACGGCTTTACGGGTCGGGGCGCAGCCGCCGCTGCTCCGGGAGAGGCGCTAACTTCCAGCGACGGGGCCCGGGCTTCAGCTCCGACATCCGTAGAGGCCTCCAGGGCCTTCATTAAGCCTGCCTGCGTAAAACGCCCGCCATTTGTCCCGGTCCAACACAAACAGGCTCCCGACAGAGCGGGGAACGTGGCGTGGGAAGCCAAGAAGGCTCCGCATTGTGAGCCCGGGGTGCGAGCGGGGGACAGCGTGGGGTGGCCCTGCCCAGCTCACCCTGAGGTGGCGCGTCCTGGCTGACACATGCGCACACGCGCACACACGGATGTGGACGTCCACACCGCCATGATGCTGAGCAGGCAGCAGGTCTGGAAGGCCAGGTCCAGGATGGATGTGGAGGATGGCACAAGGCCCCACAATCCTAAACTATTTGCCCATCATCTGTGGGTCTGGCCATGACCCTCTGGAAAGCCAGGCATGCGGCAGGAGACTCTAGCTCAGAATCAAGTCAACGGCTCTGCTACCAACCAGCTGGGAGGCACTGCCTCTTCTGGGCCTCGGTATCTTCATCTTTAAAACGAAATAACTGGAACATCCCTTTAACGTTCAAAAGTCAGCTTCGAGATCCAATGTTTAGTCCCAGACGTTTAGTTCCAGATGTTTAACCTACCGTTAAAATGAAGGTACCACGTCTAGGATTCCAATAGTAAAATATACACATTACCTGAAAAGACAGAAGTGGCCAATTGGAAGAGGATTCAGAGAAAGTCGAGAGCTTTTTATCTACTCCGCAAAAGGTTCATTTGTTCCACTGGCTGTCACCACGACCCTGCAAAGTTCAGAGAAGAGCAGGGCATACCACATTGGTGGGGACGGGGAGAGGCTCAGGCCACCATCCTACGTGCAAAAAGCAGGCAGATCCACATGCAAGCATTCAAAGGAGATGGTCGAAGAAGTCTGCCTTTCAGAAAGTCCTGCCAGTTCACAGGAAGGAGCAGCGGGCACTTGGTACAGTTCCGAAACCTGAAAGCACATTAATAAAAGAGAAAACTCTCCCCATTTCCTCCTGAAACTCCATCTTCTTGTCAGTTTTCCTCAAGCACTCCAACAGCTGATTCTTTTCAACTGTTTAAAGTGGTTGTTTATGACATCCCCGTTACACTTGAATGAAGGGTGGCTGAGCGAGCCTGAACCAGGCAGCCCGTCTGAGCTGGGCGGGCTGCTTGCTGCTGGCCTGTCCCCCAGGGAACCTCAGGTCTCCCAGACACAGGAGCAGAGGACGCGTCTCACAATATATTAGTGGAAAAAGCCAAAACGCTTTTTAAGTGTTCGAACGAGATGCACTTACTAAATGCCTACTTTGGGCAAAATGCTGGAAAAGTGATACAAAGATTAAAACATATGGTCCCTGCCTTTCGATGATCTTGAATTACAATGTAATGAGGCAGACGGATGCTCACATAAATAATACAACAGCATTTGCACACTCCTTACTGTGCACACACACAAAAAATTCTTAAGGAAGCAAGCGATCACGTCTAAGGTTCCGAGTCACGAGACTCGGGTTAGAAAGTTGAAAGGAAAATTATAAATCCTGTAACTCGTGACGTGATCATGGATGGAATTTTCCTCAATCGGCGGGTAGAATCCCTTTGTCGGGCATGAAAGATCAACTAGCTGTCCTCGTGGCATATGGCTCTAAGATGTTTTCTGTTTGATAATTTAGGACTTTTTAAAATATATTGTAAGAATGTTTTATGTGCCGGCCCATGTGAAGATGAGAAGTACCTGTAGCCCAGCCGGTGACAACCAACCAGCCACTCAAAACCATTACAAACCAGCAGGCTACTGGTTTTACGTCAAATTAAAAAAAAAAAAGCCCAGGCCCAAGTGGAAGCTACTCCCATTCTCCTGCCAACTCCTAGACGTAAAAAGGTTGAAGACTCACGCTCTGGAAGAGAATGTACACAAAGTCCCATGCTTCACATGTCCCATAAAAGGCAGTAACACAAGCGTCTTTCCAAACAACTGAATCCTCTTCATCGAAATGTGGCAAAATGTTAACCAGGGCTGAATCCAGGTGAAGGCTGCGTGGGGTTTGTGCACTGTTCTTTCATCCTTTCTTAGGTTTTTTTTTTTTTAATTTTAGTTTTTAATTTTTTTAATAATAAGTTGAGGGGAGAGGGAGATGAAGGGATTTGTTCCAAAAAACTCTAAGGCCCCCTGCCAGCTCTGACAGCTGCTGGATACTTTTGTCCTGCTGTTAATGCTGCAATCATCGAAGATGCAGTTTTTGTAAAAACCACCACCACCATCGCACCCACGCCAAGGATACTTTTTAGCGTTTGACATCGCGGTTAAATCAGCACGACCCTTCGTGATGTCTGCATTCAAACAGGGTTACTAAGGCCACTGCAGGCAAGAACACCTCCCTGAAAAACCAGATTCGGGTCACCATGGGCCATTCCTCCGGGGGCTCAGATCCTGAACAGTCCAAATACAGGAAGTACCTTCCCTGAGCACAAACCCCGTGCGTTTCATGAAGCTTTTCAGTATGTGTGGAATCAGTGTATTAATAACAGCTTATTGGCACGGAATGAAAAACACACAAGTCTTAATCTCAGGTCTTGAATCGTGTCCAGGTTCTACGTAATACCTGGCTGGAAGGGACACGGCCATGAGCGTGCTTGGTGACTGCAGGCTTAGTGAGACCTGGGTTTCGAAACCAGGATTGGTAGCTTAACAAAATTTACTGGTTGTAGAAAAAGTAAACTTGCCTCTAGGGAGGTGAGCTCAGCCTCACCATTCTGACAGCAGCCCCTGGTGGCCAGTTTAGCAAAAAGTGTTGGCTCTCATGCTGAAAGTTCTGACCTTGCCTTAATGAAGGTTGTTGCAAGCAGTCAGGCCATTCTAGGTAACAGCTGGGGGCGGTGACTAGGGAAGCAGCAAAAATCCAAACTAAGGTGCACCTCTGAGTCACATAAATTACCAAGTCATTAGGGTGCCTGTCTTTTGTATTAAAAAAAAAAAAGTACTGTCTTTCAAAGGTAGGACAAAAAACAGGACTTATTTTAAAAGGGCAAGATAGTAATACACAGCAGATAAGACCTTAGTTTGAAAGTTACCTTGTTCCTTATGTAGAAAACCTTTATATATGGAAGGAGCCCAGATTCCTGTAAAAATAAACTATGTTCTGTCTATTTCCCTACACTAATTTCCACATGCCAAATGCTGGGGATTCCCACTGTAATATAAGGAATATGGCAGAAACTTCTAGAAAACGCTGCTATCATTCATTCGGAGAATAAAATAAAATAGTGAAGACTGTAAGTGAGGCCCAATTTCCAGTGTCACAGATTCATGCCATTTCATTGGCTATAAATAGAAGCATGTTCAGAGGCTGACAGTTGGCTTCAAAGGCAGACAGCCGTAAGGGGAAGCCACAGCTTCAAGCCAACTTGTTCGTAAGGTGCTCTCTTGTCCTCAGCCATGAGAATAATCTGGAAACAATCTGCTGGGCAGCTGCTCTCATCAACAAACTGTTTATTGTAAGAAAGTGGCTGGGTCAAAGGCTAAACATCAACCCGAACCGAAAACAGAGCAGAATTCAATCCCTCCCTGCTAAAGAAACCCAGGACTTCGCATGCAGAAAAGACAGGGCAAGGAACTCATGTTTAATTCTAAAAAGGCGAGAGAGGAACAAAATTTCCCCATTTCAACGTGCAGGGTTTGTTTCGCATGTTATTACAAATGGTTATTTGCTGCTCTTTTCAGAATGGTCTAATAACAGGGGCTAAAATATGGCATTCAAAAGAGGCACAGAAATCAACTATCCAAATCACTCCCCCCAAAGCTACAGTGGTTTATATCTGGTTGCTTCCTTCTGCATTTGTTTTATAAAGGGACTGACAGGCTCCACACAATTCACAGATACAGCTCATCATTAAATACGCCTAATTAGAAACTGGAACACTGCATCAGAGATTAGTTTTATTTTAGGTGAGACCGGGGTAATTTGGTTATGTTTTGAAACAGCACTCCTATCTTTCAGAGACACAGTGAAATATTTACAGATAAGAGATCTGATCTGAGATTTGCTTCAAAATAAAACAGAGGAGAAGTGGGTAGGAAAACTATGAAGCAGAGTGATGAGTACACAGGGGTTCGTTAACATTATTCTCTTTACTTTTGTATATTTGAAATTTTCTACAAGACATTTTCTTCTACGTGCGCCTACAGTTCAACAGTTACTACAAAAGAATATAAAGTATTTTCTTAAATATAAGAAATGTATTAGCCCACCGATGCAAATTCATTAATTCTCCATAAGGACACATACACCATGGCATTGCTAGGTGTCCGACCAACATGGCTTTTTCCAGCCATGTGTGAAATGCAGCTGCTAAATTCTGAGCCAAACACCGGAGAAGTAGAAAGAGGTGCTCAGTGTGTTCCTACTACGTGCGTGACCCACCGGCCAGACTCTGCCCAGGGCAGCACCATGAGGCAATGTGCGTGGCTGAGCTGCACTGCAGAGCGTGAGAACGGCGAGCTGGTAGGAAAATCCGACTAACGTAAATAATGGCGCTATGTTTTCAACACAGCCAATGCAGCACGCAAACTTTAAAAACACAACTTGCTTATAAATTTGAGATTCTATTTCAGCACTCTAACAGCACTTTCTTGAAGTTTTAGTTAGAACATATGAATATATATTTTTTAAGTCATGTGTTAAAACTGTAAGGACACATATACCACTAAAAAAAAAGCCATTGCATTGATAATTCTTAAATTAACGGGGAAATTAATTTGAGAAAGAGCCTGAAATAAACTAAATATAGCAGAAAGCAAAACTTTCTTTCATTGTGCTAAAATTAACTGTGAAAAGAGACTAATCGATGATTTCAAATTATTCTAGTATAAAGGTGAAAATGGTTATAATCACAGATTCTTACAAAAGAATGCATCCAAAGGAACTAGTTTAAAATTTTTTTTAATTTTCTTTTTTCTTTTTTTTTTTCCATCTTATTGATTTTCTGGAACCAGCATAAATACAGCATAGTCTGGAAAGCATGTGAAAGGTCATCTCATCTACCTTCCTCCAACAGAATAGAGATGGTTTGGTAATGAGAATTCAGTGGCAGTGGGCCCTCCTTTGAAAAGCCATCCATCTCTGTGACGAACCCATTTGGCCAACCTGAGACGTTACACCTAATCCCATCATCACGGAAGGAAAATACATGCGAAGACGAGAATCTTTGCAAAATTACAGACCTTTGACCTTTAAAGCATTTTGTGGACTAAACAGCCAAAGAAAAATGAAAATCATCACGCATATCAAGGTTGCCTACAAGAAAGCAACACTCTACCGTCATCATCTAGGCAATTCTAGGCTGGAAGAGTCTGGATGCGACCCACTACCCCACCCCCAAAAAACGAACCGTCATTTTATGAAACCAGGGCTTCACGTTTTCTTTTAAAACACTTATTTCCTTATTTACTGAGATTAAAAACAGGAAAGGGGGATTGTGGTGCCATCATCCAATCGCTGTGCTAACTGCTGTATGCAGGATTCATTTTTGCTCAAAGACAAGAAAACAGCTTGTCAAATACTTCTCTATGGCAGAGAAAAGCAAAGTTTTGCAAATTTCTAAAAAAAGGATACTCACTTTTAATTTTAATTTTTCACACTTTTACTTTGCCTGCAGGAGGCAAGTAGGTTTAAACTGAATGTTTTTACAGTTCGGGGCTCAGGAAAGACTTGTGGTTTGTGATCATGACAAAACGTTCCAGCGATTAGTCCATTCGGAACCAGGCAATAGTGCTAACGGCGGATGGTCGAGGCCGGTCCGTCCTTGTGAGAGACTCTATTTAGAATTTGAACTTAAATCTTGGCATGTGAGTGCTAACTCAATCCACATCTTCACCCATACCCCTGTCTCTCCACACTCGACATACACACAGGAGACGCACAGAACTTACAGCTGTACGGTGGACAAAATCGGGGTGTCCACCTCCACGGGACAGCACACTGCCTTTTTAGCAGATGTCTCTAGATGTTATAAACTAAGTCTTCCTCATCCTCAGGGACGAGGGGTAAAAGGCCTCTCCACAAAGGAAGGTTCAGGTTCGGCAATCTTACAGCATTTTCTTGAAGTTGAAGTTAGAACAAACATGTGAATATATATTCTTTTAATTCACACGTTAAAACTGTAGAGACTCAAATACCACTAAAAAATATCCATTAAAACGAATGTCCTAAAGACATTTGTTTCCATTTATATGATCCTCAGTTAATCAAATGAGGTCTGAACTCTAGAATTTTTGAGGAAGAGCTTCTCCAATGATCAATAAGAACGAAAATTATAGTCCAGAACTCTAATATCTCTTCCACTGATTATATTATTAAACTAAAGCCTAAAAAAATTTTCAGAAAGAAAACTACACTGCAAGCAGAGGGATCATGCAGAAGTGAACTGGAAACGTACGGGGCCTGGAAGGCTGTGTGTGGCCACACAGCACTGCGGAGCCTGGAAGGTGCTTGTTCTGAGAGGCAGCTATGGGGACACCGAAACCAGGACGAAACTAAGAAAGTGATTCTCGTTCTCGTCTCGTCTCCAAGAGAAAGAGACTGACGGACACACAGACAGACTAACCTGGGCTACATTTTCCCGCCGCCAACGCTGGCCTGATTTCACGAGGAAGCCACAGAACCCTCCCCTGTGCTGAGCCAGCCTCGCTGCCCAGACCTGGCACAGGCCCACTATCAGCCTGGCACCCCCTCAGGCTGGAGAAACGGGGGCTCAGACACCATCCGGGTCCACAAACTGCCTGTCAGTCTTAAAACCCAAAACACGGTAAATGTTTTGTAAAGACAGCGCAATTATCAGAGCGGCATTCTCAAATTATCAGCGTGAATGGAAACACAATGTACCCCGCAACGGTAATGCACATCCCCGAAAACTGAAGGGTAACAGCTGTCAACGGTGTCCAGGTCTCAGAGGCCAGCACGCCTGAGCCGACGCGGCAGCTCCGCCATCAGGAGAGGGAACCACCACGCTCCGACGACTCTGCTGCTATCACGGGCACCTGGCCGCCCTGCCCGCCTCAGTCCCGCTCAGCTCTGCACCTGAGCACAAGGTGCAGGCCCTTTGATCATCCCTCTACCCCGGCACCAGTGTGGGCTTCCTCCCTGGGATGTCTTTTCGACGTAGGAGACAAAAATCTGCTCTTCAGAAAGTTGCGAGATTCCCAGACAGCTTCAATCAACTTCCCCAGGAGCTAACGCCATAATCCGTACCCACTCACACATGGCAGCTATTAGTGAGCTGATGCAGAAGACAAAAAACATTTGGTCTCGGGGCATTTTTTATTCCAAATGGATCTGCTTCCAATGCCCAAATCTGTGCCTGCATAAGCAGTGGATGTAAATAGTCCGAGGAAATAAAACCGTCCTTCCTAGACAGGCTGCTCTCTCCAGAAGGAACCACTGGGAAAGATGTCCCTGTCACTCAGAGACCCGCTTCCCCTTCCCCAGGCCAGCCAGCGAGAGCGGCAACGCAGCAAAGACTCCAACCGTAACACCGCCAATCAGAAGTGGAAACCAACCAAAGGTGTGCTTTCCCTGCACGTGTTATCAGTCTCTGCCTTGACGTCAGCCCAGAAGTATTTACTCCAAAGGAGCTGCTTTGAACCATTCCTGTGGAAACAAGATTCGAACGAGACTACAGTACATACAGTAGCCGAAAAGCCTCTCCCCAACCCAAAATAAATCGATAAATAAAGGCAGCTAAGGAAAATACCCCAAGTGTTATTTCTTTTGCATTTCAACGTCAAAACTCATCATCTCACTCTCGCCGTAGGTATGATATTTGATAACAGGAAGTCAGTTAAAATGAACAAAAAATTTCCAGTTTAGCTGAAGGAAAAAAGAAAGGAAAGAAAGAGGTATATGAAAGACCCTCAAAAACATTCGTAGCTATAAAAGCTTTTAAACGTTTGCTTTAATCTGCCAGCTGCTGCTTAGCTGGTGCTGTATTGTAAAAACTCAGCCACGACACCACGTCAGCCACATGTCAAAAGCTATTCAGGGCACACCTGGAACTCTGAGCTTTTCTCTAATTTGGATCTCTAAAAATTGGCTTTTTTAAGCTGTATTTCAGAGTAAGCCTAGACATTTCCCTCCAAGCATCTCTCACTGTACATTCAAGATTCAGAACTGGGATTAAAGGTGGAAGGGAGGGAGCATTCTGTATCATATCTATGAAAAAAAAAAAAAAAATGGAAAGCAAAGGTGTTTTGTTTTGTTTTTTTTAATTGGAGAATTCTAATTAACTCAGAAAAATACAGGAGACTCTTCACTGCTCCACAGCCCAGTCTGCTGTTCTGAGGGGTAAGTAAGGACCTCTCCTGCCTCCCCAGCCCCTCAAGGCCACCCGTGAAGGCACTTGGTTAACTATAAAGCACGCCATAAACTGAGAAATGATCTCTTGCTTTCCAGAAACTTCCACAGCAAAGTCTCACACTTAGCAGGCACACCATGTCTGCTAAATGGTTAGTGAGAGGAGAAATAACCACATGGTACAATTTACGCTGTTTCTTCATAAAGTGACCGACATCAAAAACGTAATTCCCTGGCTGGGAGAGACAGTACAGGAGTTTTCTGATTTGTTTACAAATATCAAAACCATCGTTACCAACAATGTCTGTTTTTTTTGGGGGTGGTTCATGGCAAATAATTTGGCATTGAATCAAATGAAATGCTACACTCGTTTTTGCCTTTAAGGATATATAATCCACCCCACGCTACCACAGTTACACACACACACGACGAGGTGATTTGGGACCAGTTGCTTTACAAACCCAGTTGTCACCTCTTGTTATAGTTGCACCTTGACCCCAAGGACGTACCCTCCCGCAGGACAGCAGCCAGCATCCTGCCGGCTTCTCTCTGAGGTCGCCTCCACGTCGTTAGCTACCCGCCGCACGGATGCTCAAGAGAGTCCCCACTTTGTAGTTTCGGAAAGAACCTAGTGCTCCCCGAGATGGGAGCGGGGGTGTCCCAGGGTAAGGGTGCAGGTTGAGCGGGTTATGCCCAGTCCCAACCTCTTCCTCCTCCTGCGGCTGAGCTGAGGGACTGAAGGGGACCGGCTGGAGGCTCTGGGGGTGTGGACAGAGGCTGAGGCTCTGTCCTGCATCCGGGCTCCTATATGGCCTCTCCACGTGCCCAGCTGCTTCTCCCAGTGCAGACCCCTTATGATGCCACTGCATGCCCCCTTCCTCCCTGCCACTTCCCTGGCACAGATAAAAACGGAAACGGGGCCCAGAAAAGGACTCAAGAGGGTGAGTTTCCCAACTGGGTTCTGCGAAGAATTGTTTTTTCTATAAAATCGGTGTCGCTCACAAACGCACTTAACATCCCCCACAGCGAAGGTGTATTCCTGCTAACTTCCCGTCACCACCACGGCAGGGGGCTGGGGCAGTGGCCACCCCATAATCTCACGCCAGAGAACCCTGAGGTCCAGGGTGTAGCTCGTGAGTCTCTCACTCTACCCTCACCTCCAGGAAGGAAGTGATCTACTTGAAAGGCCTCACCGTGTGATGTCGGCGTGTACGTGGTGGGCCTCTCTGAGAAACAGCTCAGGGGGTTCCGCCGAGAAACTGCTACATCCAAGCGGGGACGGCGGTGCTCCCATGAGGAGATGGCAGTACCTCCCACCCACGGGAGCGAAGGGACAGTGAAGACCCCGAGACGTGAGAGCCACAGTCAGACCCAACGGTTGGAACCGCAACTTGCTGCTCGCCAGCGTAAAGCCACCTCCTAACGAAACTAATGCTTTTTAAATAATTAACGTAGAGGTCAGACATTAGATAAAACACCAGTATCTCTGAGACTCCTCGCCTCTTATTCAAGTTTTAACCATTTATGGAGTGACTTCAAAGTCTACCGACTCAGAGTAATTTGTTTTTTAATTTTTAATAACTGGTTTTGTTTTGCTTGTTATGAAAATAACATAAGAACATTACAGAAAATTTGGAAAACAAAGAAAGTTTTAAAAGCTAATTAAAATCACCCTTTAGCCCACCACCCAAAAGATATACCCTATACATACTGTATTATTTCCTTCCAGCCTTTTTCCCATGGACCTGTAAGTGTGGTACACATGTGCTCACGTGCTTTATTGGTTTACTTTGACGTATCATAACTTTGCTGAGGCCCGAAATTTCAATCCCGCCCCTGGGAGGGCAGACTCAGGTCAGAGAAGAAGTCCAGCTCGGCCACCAAGAGTTTGCACCTCGGCAGAGCCTTGTTTCCTCGTCATGTCATGCACAGGGACACCATGAAGTCACACGTGACTGGGTTTTATAGCAGAAATCACATGCAACTGTGGTGTTTGGGTGTTGGCGAAGGTCTCAGAACACACCCCTAGCAGATGCCAAGGGTCGAAGGCACTTTGGTTGTTTTTTCTACTTGGATCGCCAGGCTATTCTTTTTCATTCATATCGCAGTAATATGGGAGCACATAGGTACCTCATAAATCCTCTGTGCTATTTGCCATAAAGAGCGAGTGTCTAAGCACCAAACTGTATAAACACAGCTGGTAGGCAGTAAAAGTATTTAGATAACTAGCGTGTATGTTTTGTTCTTTCATATTCCATCCTGTAATAGTACCTAGGACACAGTAAATGTTTAATGAAAGGTGACTATTATTAACTGTGACACTGATATAATCTCTACAGACCCGAAAGAAAGTGCCACCAATATCATGGAAAACTACTAAATTATACTATGTGAAACTGTTGTCGAGAGGTAAAAAACCTCTGAACTCCCTCATAGTTCAGGGTGTCTGCTCCCCGGGTCAGCCCAGCTCAGCAGCGACACCATGTGGTGGGAGATCTTCTGATTCTCAACAGCACAGGGATTTTCACAGGAAGCAGCAGGAAGCGGAGAGCCAGGGCGGGCGTCTATATAAGGCAGGTGAGGAATCTAAGGGCGGACCGTGTACGACATAACAGGTGCTACGATGTCGAATCCTCTCCGTGTAACTTAATTCCATGCGGATCGATGAGAAGGCTGCAGGAAAGAAAAGCCAATGGGAAGGACTCTCGTCCCAATCTATCATCCATATCTATGAGTACTGACCCGCCAGCACAGTGACTAGAAGCATTCCGGGAGAAGCGCGGGAGGAGCCACCCAGCGGCCTGCAGAAAGCCCATCCCACGTGCTGAGGGGCTGCTTCACATCATTTGCATGACAATCCTTTAGAGACCGTGTACTCCAGGAAAACAAATTCTAAAACCCTAAATTCTTACATTTCCTTCTAGAGCAGAGTTGAGGTGTTCTAAGAGGAGGAAATAAACATGAAGAAATGGGGATATACACGACACTCACTCACTCAGTTCCCTGGGCTCCCAAAATGAAACCATTCAGAGAGGAGCAGTTGGGAGGAAAAAGCAGTCCACGACAGCGATGTCCAAGATCAGCCAGACCAGACGAAGGACCCAAAAAGAGAATGTTGCTGAAAATTCCTCTTTTCCAAAGTTACTATGGAATAAGAGGCTTGGCAGGCTTGGAGTCTCTGTGGAATAGCTGTGCATGTGTATACAGAACAAATATTTGCTTTCATCTTTTCGAGCATTTCATTCCCATGGCTTGTGAATAGGGGTTAACAATCAACTGGGAGAAATGTATCTCCCGCCCCAGGCAGTTTAAAGAACCCGAAGAACAAAAATATGAAGCATCGACTGCATATTTTTACATCAGCAGACACACAATGCAAAGCCTTAGGTATTTCAGGTTACGCCCACCCTAAAGGAGACACGGGAAGAGACTAGAGTTCCAAACTTCTGCTCACAGGAGTGTGGGGTCACCCTCTCTTCCCCGCTGCCACATGTGAGTCATGAGGTGCAAGTCCCAAGACCAGCATGGTCAGAACTACAGGAAAGGTCAAGGAGCATGATCAAGGGCAAGCCTGGGTCTATCTCGCTCCTTGACCATGGAGCAGGTAGGCACCTCCTCACGTGTCCAGCCTTAGCCCTCCCAGCTCAGGAAAGGAGGGAGAGAGAAGGTCTATGACAGTGACAGTCACATCTCCGCCGGAGACAAATAACCCTTACCTACATGCCTCTGCCGCATCCTTCTGTGGCGGGAGGTCTGGAGGTGGGTCACCAATAAGAGTTGAAGCTCCGAGGACCAGTTTTATTCTGATACTTTTTTTATAAGTCACCAGACAGAGGTGATGCTTCTCCTTCTATTTAACTAAACATATGAAGCACATAAAGGATGTGGAGCTTTGATTTCCTGAGATGAAGGTGCAAACAAAAGTCATACCATTTATTCTAAAAAGCACCCATTAAAAAGCGTGCCAACTGGCTAAACACCGTGGAATGAAAATGCAGCAAAAGAATGTTTCTTAAATGGAAAAAAGCATCCACTGCTTTAGTATCAATTTTTAAAATTAAAAACATTACCTGTCGTGCTTGTTAGAAACATCAGACACCTGTAACTTGTTCATCTTCCCAACGATCTAATATTAATAACTGTACTATCTATCTGTTAAACAATACAATTTACAAAGAACTTTCACGTATATTATTTCATCTAGTCCTCAAATCATCCTATGAAATATCTTAATCCTAAATGCTCCGGATTTTTAATGTGTCTTCCTCAAGTGAGCACAGCCTACCCAGAGGGCTGGCTCACTGCTCTGCACAGTGAGTTTGCCATGGGACAGAGAATAACCCAAAGGAGAGTCCCGCCTCCTGTAAAAATGTTGGGGAAGAGGTTTACTGTGTTCTCTTCGAGGGAAAGCAGGTAAGTTTGGTGTTTAGAATCACCTGGACTACTAGGTATTTGCTGAATCCTCACAGTTGTGTCACTAAACTCACCAATTTCCCTATTTAGAGGCGACAACAGTAATAAACCCACAAAATCAGTTGCCACAATTAATAAGAAATTGACACCTTGACAAAGCAAAGAGATAACGAGAAGACACATGTGGAGAATCTGGCAACCTGCCCAAACCAAGTATGGACCACAGGCGTCAGATGCAGACACAACAGCAGGAAAATGCCTGCATACATTCCCACCTCCGTGGCCATTTTCCTGCTAGACACAACTAAAAATGGGTCTGAAATCCGAGCCCCTTTGACCACAAGATGGCAGGCGTCAGCGCAAACGAAACAAAACTTGTGATTTTCCCTTGCAAAGGTTCCCGGAGCCGGGCCCAATTCAAAACGAAGGTTTTCATTCCCAAATACACACGCCGTGGTTTCCGAACACACTCTGACACACAGAACGGTGACGCTGGTCCCCCTGAAGCGGGCAGAGCCAGCACGCAGACTTAACGCCTTCGAAACTCCAGCAGTCTTCCCTGCCTCCCTTCAAGCAAACACCGAAAACATGAGTTATCCTTGGCCGTCTTTAAGATTGTCCAGAAGTCAAAACAGAAAGAGAAAGCAAAGTCGAAACCCACTGCGACGGACGACGGAGGAAAAGAGTGACCGTGCCGAGGACGGGCCCCCGAGACGCTCCCTCCCTGGCCGAGCGCACACGCTCACCTCCGCTGCCCACAGCAAGTGAAGGGGCGTTAAGGCAGGAACCTGTTTCATGTCACAGCTCAGGCCAAGGGCGGTCAGGATGTCCCTGAGGACTTCGTATCTTCTCATGTTGCTGGATTTGAGCAGATCGAAATCTTCTCGGCTCTGCACGACTGAAGAGCTGGGAGGTAGTTCTAAGTGCACCTAGACAGAAAAAAAGACACCACTTTGTAAACCGGGGGCACTTAGGGACGTTAAGAAAAACAGTGTCTTTACCAGTGTTTCCAAAAACTTGAACCAGAATCCTTCTAATTATCCACAGGATGTAACCTTTGAACCTGAATATTTGGAAAGTAATGCCAAGCAATAAAAGGATTCGAAAGAGCCTGTTAAAGTCACGACTGCCGGGAGAGGCTGTGGCGGAAGCGACCTGGACAGACCTTCCAGGTCTCAGCTCGTACCGCTAACCAGTCCCGGGATCTTGGACAAGTCACGTCACTTGGTGATAAGACCGGAAAAAAAAAAAAAAAAAACACATAGAAACACAGCCGTGCTGAGAAGCCAACTAAAGTTATCGCTGAACTCAGGGAGACGCCACAGGCCAGGCCTGAAGCTCCACTCTGCCTGTGAGTCGTGAGGAGCAGCCTTGTTCCCCATTTTAAGAGAGTTTTCAGGAATTCAAATAGATCAGGGGTCCCCAATACTCAGGCTGCGGACCGGTACCGGTCCATGGCCTGTTAGGAACTGGGCCCCACAGCAGGAGGTGAGTGGCGGGTGAAGGAACAAAGCTTCATCTGTATCTGCAGCCGCTCCCCAGCGCTGGCATCGCCGCCTCAGCTCCGCCTCGGATCATCAGGAACTAGATTCTCACAAGAGCACCAGTCCCTGGCGCCAAAAAGGCTGGGGACTACTGAAATAGATGAGTGGGTTTGGGGGGACTCCAGGAAGGCCCACTCCACCTCCTTCCTTCACCTGAATGAATTTTAAGATTAAGAACTTCATGTATTTTAGTTCGGGCTTCGTCATCCAGTGAAAATAAAAACAGCCACACCTACCAATGAAAGGTCTATGCCTTGGTATGGAGGAAAACACCAGAACCCCTAGCTCTCAAGATCAGGTTTTAACTAAGCATTAGAGCCTGGAGGGGCCAGAATACTGAGAACTCAGGAAAGCAACCTGAGCGCGCTTGCTTGCTTTGTCTTGCTTTTGCAAGGGGACAGCTGTGGGTTTATGAAAATGCAAAGCCAGGTACCAGCTTTTGGGAATCTCTCAATTCCCACCGAAGCCTTAACCAAGCCAAAAATACTGTCCAAATGGTCCCATGGTTGACAGTGGAGGCCAATCTGACGAGGTTGGCGGAGCAGTGTCCAACACGGCTCCACGCGACAGCGGGTCCCTGCCTCACATGTGACTGCCCCCATCAGCCACAGCAGCAGGTGAGTGTCCTGGAGGAAGGAGCAGGCAGAAGAGGGAATTCTTTTCAGGAACGTGAGTCCTGAGTCTCTCCCCTACCGTGCGTTCTCACCCTACATATGTCTTCTCCTCCCCAGTGGGCAAAGCCAGGGCAGCTGTGGACAGTCAGCACAGCAGCGGGGCATTTAACTTGAGCATGTGGCTATCCTGGAGATTACCCCTTACGGGTGGCAGAAATAACATGAGCGAGGCTCCACCCCCACTTGGGCCCCAGGGAGAGGGGACAAGCCTGACTAAATGGCACACGTCCTCCCCGGGCTGAGTGAACACACAGATCCACGCAGCACGCACAGTGAGGTGTGCTGAACTCGCTGTCACGTGTGAGGTGCCGAGGAGGAAAAGGAGGGCTGGGCCTACGCGCAGGCCCCCAGCATTCCAGGCGGGGCAGGAGGACAGCCACCCACCGACGCCGTGCGAGGCGTGTCTGTGGCGTCTGTGGGCTGCAGGATGAGGCGAGAAGAGGCACCTCTGGCTCTGCATGACAGGGCACGTTCACGTGGGATCCGCACTCCTGGTGCTCTGGCCGGAATCCTGTGACCATAGCGATGGGCCCACGGCCGTAACTTGGCTTCTTCTAAAATGAAGGCTTTTTGAACAGACCAAAAGCCAGAGCTAAAAATGTCCCCAGTCACCAAAAGGGCAACAGAAGAAGGGGGTGCTCCTGGAATCTAGTGAGTAGTGCTGCCAACACCCCACAAGGCACAGGACGACCCCACAGCAAAGAAGGATTTGGCCCAGAATGTCGACAGTGCCGTGGCCAAGAAGCTCTACTATGAAAGCAGAACCACTTCTGCCATGTGCTAAGTTAAATTTTAAAAATTCTTTTTTTGTAGGGTATCAGATGAGGGCTAGACTTATCAGGGCAATCGCTTCGTAAGTTATATAAATGTCTAATCACTATGTTGTAAACCCGAAACTAATATTGTATGTCAACTAGAATTGAAAAAAAATTTTTTCAAGTTTAGATAAAACTCACAGCCAATACTTAAAAAGTAAAAAAAAATTTAATCCATTATTGCGATTTTATTTGGACAAGCTCATGGCAAACTTCCGGCCCAGTGATAATCCAACGTCAGCATTAATCCGCAGCCTTAAATTTTCCCTGCAAACCTGATCAGTACAGCAAGTACTGTAAAACTTCCTTTTCCTTTATGATGATGGATGTCAAAAGCATCACTGCGCAGGCTGCGAGGCCACCACCTACCGTGCAGCTGTGGTTTGCCCTTGAAGTACTGTGCCTCCTCTTACTGGGTTACATCATTACTCGATTTATTACAAAGATGAAGGCTATGAAATTGAACAGGGAAAGAGGAAACTAACCAGCCTGTGGTATTATTTATTGGTTGAGCTCGGCAGCGAGGTATCGTAGTGACACAGGCCCGAGGAGAAAACAGTGACCCTGTCACTGAGACTGGAAGTCATTTAAAATCAAAAATGACTTTCTAATCCTCTGAATCTGATTTTTGAAGCTGCATCATATTGCCTTTTTTTCTAGAGTAATGCATGCAGTATCAAATTTTATGACAGTAATGGGGTCAATTTAAATGGTGCAGCAAGCAGATTTGCTAGCGACTCAGAGAAACGGATCGCAACAGTGCCAAATCGATTTTCTAGTACAAGTCTGTACACTGGGGTGGTAAAATTCACTATTTGAAACTGAAATACGGCCCGAGGAAGTTGGGTTTTTAAGTGGATTTTCTGAGAATGCGTAGTTACTATAGTTACTGTATTTGCAGAAAGAAAATAAGTAAGAGGAACATTTATTAGGCCTCCAAAAACGAATTCACGTGGTTTGCGGCCCATAGAAAACCTGACTGTGCGGCTCGTGTTCATCTGTCCTAATGTCCAGATTTCTTAATTCTTTGCATCTTTGGCTGAGTATTATCTTAAGAATAAATGAGTGGGAAAATGGAAAAGGAAAAAACCTAAACCCTTGAAGAATGTTTGGTTAGAAAACCTAAGACACACAGCATAGAAAATGAAAACAAACGACAAAAAAAAAAAGGAAACTCTAACTCAAAACAGCGATTCCTATAATAAAATCTGTGACACCCTGAGAACTACTCAGGGCCAAAAATCTACGTCTCTTTACTCATCTCATTAGATCATCAAATCCTTAAGGATGAGTATTCATCTAACGACTTTTCCTCGAAGGCATTGAAAAATTTGCAGTAAACGATCAGGAATTCTGAAATAGTCTCTTCTGCTACCGTTTCTTTAAACAAGCAAAAAGCTCAAAGGAAAGGGTAGGAAAAACTTCTGGCAGAGGAGCTCAAGGACCCAAGGATGGGAAGGAAGTAAGCGGCCTTTCCCTCTCGCCCCCCCCGCCGATTGCTTCCTACCTGCGCATTAATACACCGGAAATCTAAATCGCTTCAACATTCTCTTTTTCTAATTTTTTTCTCAGCACTTAGATATTAAGAGTGACAAATCATAAGAATGGAACTGAGGATTTGATGCTGTTTTCAGCGCTCACTGCCCCCCCAGTTGGGAAGCATCCGTGAAAACCCCAACATCAACTCTAAAACTTTAATGTGACAGTTACTAACGTCTGTTCAAATACCTACGTTAAGTAAAGGTTCGATTATGTTAACCAGAGTGTGCTTTGAGTCAAGAGAGTGGACTAAGGCATTTTAGAAAGATTAATACCAGTACAGATCAAAATGAGAAAGAATTTTCTGACTAATCCTTGGTTAACCAGCCATCTTCTGCCCCGTTCCTCCGTCACCAGTATTCTGGTTAGCCAGGACATTCATGTGACAGGAAGGCCCTGATCTAAACCAACTACTCACCATCGTCAATAACTCCCAGCCAAAGGTCAAACACAGTGCAGATTCTCAATCCCTTCAATGTCAAGGGCATATTCCCCATCAAAGAGACCTCAGAGCATTACGTGGACATCACCTCCGTACCTGGCAAAGAACAGCTTCTCCTCCACATGTTCCAAAAGGCACTTGCACAATCAGCCTGTCCTTGTCCTCATTTTCCAGGCAGCCCTGGAGCTTGTCCATGCTGAGCCGCTCCCCGGGGCCCTCGTCGTAGACGCAGCCACTGCTCAGGATGCTGAGCTTCACCTGGCTCTGGTCAGCCCTGGAGAAAACCAAGTTCTGGACGGTGTCCCGCAGTGCGTCCTTGCTTCTCATGTGGAAGCCAGCAAACGTGAAGGGCGAAGACAGGCCCAACACCTTCCCTCCCTGAGAAAGATAGGCCATGAACTTCTGATGCAGGTCTTCGGGAACAGACTCCTTGCTGGCGATGACCAACAACAGACAGTTGTCTGACCAGGGGTCTCTGCGTGCACTCTCCCCCGGCAGCTGGTAGAGCGTGTAGCTATCAGTGTCCACGCAGTCGGCCAGAACAGACCGAACCTGCTGGAACCTGCCCAGGGCTTCCTGGGAGTCGGAGCCCACATAGATGAGGATGTTGGGTGCCTTTCGCATGGTGTTGACTCTCCTCCCTTCTCTCTCTGGGCAAGTGGCATCAGCAACACCCTCCAAACTGCTGCTGTGATCATAGGGAAGATCTGGAATGTTCTCTGCAGATGCAAACTTGACGGATTCGATAGTGCTGTTCTCAAGCTCCAAACACTCATGGCAACTAGACAGATGGAGGTGACAGAGCTCGACAGAACCCAGCTCTCTGTCGTGCCCCGCAGCAGACTCGCTCCCGGAGGCACCGCCTTTTCCCTGGGTGGGCTCCGCACCGAGAACCGTGGGGTCTTCTTCGCCAGCGTGCTCCATAATGTCCGGCTCAGGCTTACCCTCAAAAGAAGCTTCGGGGCTCAGCTGCAGGATCAGGGCCGGCTTGTCTGTGGCCTGGTCCTTAAGTTCCTTCAGAGCCGAGTCCTGCAGGTGCACCGCTAAAGCAGGAGCGGAAAAGACACTCAATTAGTGATTCTCGTTTGTCACGCAGCTCAGTTCAAACCACGTAACTGCTCCCGCCCGCTAGGAGGGGGCCCCTGATGATCCCGAGTGGAATCTCAAGTCTCTGCAACATCTTTCCCATAAAAACTGGAGAAACCTCAGATACCCTAATCGACTGGTGAAGAAAGAGAGATTCAGAAAGGTAATTCTGCCTACTTACTTGTAGGTTCAGTTTCTTGGATGTCAATCTCCTATGTGATAATGAAACTAAGAAACAAAAAAGACATGCATAGCGAGTCCGTCTAAGTGCTCTCCAGGAAAAAGTCACTAGTGGGACATGACAGCATCAACCTGGGAGAAGGTCCTTCCGGTATCTTGTCTCAGGACTGGAATGTAAGTTTACAATCACCGATTCGAAACGTATTTACTGAGCAGCTGCTACACATGTGGCATGGTACCGGGCACATGCACATGGCAAATGGGGAAATTAAGTGATTTACACAGATTTCCAGAGCTGGTAAGCGACACTTATTTGCTCAAGATACAAAAGAAGACTTCCACGGATATAGAAAGCCTGCTTTGAAGCCTAATTCAGAAAGGACATTTTGCGTGATTCCTAAAAAAAAATATGTGTCCCAAAATATCGTGGTATGTATATTTCGAGTAAAAAACTGTTAGATTTAGAACTTCCTAGTAACACCGGCTAAGCTTTCCATTCACTCAAACCCTGGTCTAGAAACTAGTTATACTATATCAGATTGGGAGAAATAAATATTATATGGGTTCTGATTTGCATGCTACCTCACAGACAATGCAATTATAGGAAACCCTTGTTTAAGAACTTTAAAAGCACTAACGATATACTCAGGGATAAGCACCTAAAAACAACAACAACAAAACGCATGTATGAATTTTATAGTTATGGTTAAAACCAACCTGTTGACTGAATTGAACTGAAAATAAGCATTGCCCTTAAGTTATAACGAATAGGAGTGCTCAAAAGTCCTTAATAACCCATGATGAAAACATTTTCTAAAGTTACTTACAGACGATCTTTTGGGGTATCAGTCCATTGGTCATCTGGAGTCTGTCTTCCATGAACGCCACCCCCAGCTTACTAAAGTTGTCCACGCTCGCTTTGGCAATTAACTGATAAGGATCCCCAGGTCTGCAAGCTAATGGCAAACAATAGTCTGACCACTTCACGACCTAAGAAAAAGTGTATGAGAGAGGAGGAAGAAAAAAGTTAAGATTTTACTTCTCTAAAATAACCAGATACTTTATTTTTCCCTCCAGCTCCCCACCACTACATTAGAGCCAAATATAATGAATTACTGAGCCCTGCATTTTTGACGTTAGTCAAAGCTAAGGCTTAAACATTCTCTTTTCTACCTGACAACAGGGCTTACACAGCACTAAATATAATCCTCTCATTTAAAAGCAATTGAAGTCTCGACTGATTTTTCAAGGAATTAAAAGGAGAAAGCATCGTTCCCCAGATACTGGAAAAATATAAACTTGCCCCTAGTAACATGTATAGGAGTAAACAACAAGTCCACATTATCCAGTAATGCACGATGCAGACCAGCTTCTCCCAAAGTGGGGTCCAAGGCCAACCGCAGCAGCACTGTGCGGGAGCTGGAGAAAGCTTCGGGTCCCTGAGCACTACTCTGTCTAGTGCTCCAGACTCTCTGGAGCTGCAGCCCAGGACCCAGAAGTTTTAAACATGCTTCCCACGGATTCCTGAAACAGGAGAAAAACTCTCAAGGACCCTCCAGAGAGCCCGTGCCAGTTCACATTCCCACCACGAGGGGTCAGGGGAAATGAGAGCAGACAGACAAAACTCAGTCCTTCGAGCTTTTGGTTTTTATATAAGAAGAATTTGAAACTGGGACAAAGAAAGGGGGAGCCCCCTGGGATTCAGAGCCTGGCTTTGGAGTCTGAGGACCTGGGTCTGGGTCAACGTCGACTCATCGTCGTTGTGTGTCCTCAGGTAAGTCTCAGAACCTCTCAGGTCTCAGCTTCCTCATTCGTAAAACAGGAATAATGATATTAGCTATTACAAGTCTGGCTTTAAAAGCAATAATGAATATAGTGGTCCTTTTTTAAGACACCATGAATAATTTCTCTACTTTCCAAAATTAATCTTCTCAGAGACCTACTGCCCCAAATTTCAGAATTAGAGATATATAATTTTGAACTCTATTTTTTTATATTAGTAGGATAGATTTTTAGAACTCTTGCTGAAAACAATGAAAAAATGCTGGATAAAATAAATAAAACATCATCCTAAAAGCACCGAAGAACTGACTACATAATGAAGAACTGCCAGGCCAAATGCTGGGGAAGTCCTGAACCCACAGAACTAAGGGGGTTTCCACAAGCCAGACCACTTCCGCCCAGCAGGTATGTGCTTGCCCAGGAAACCCGGCCTCAAAAGTCAAGGTCTGGTTGGCAGAAGCACAGACGTATAGATTGATGGATCGGAACTGAGAGTATAGAAATAAACATATACATTCACAGACAATTGAATTTGAAGAAGGTTGACAAGACAATTCAATGGGGAAAGAATAATCTTTTCAACAAAAGGTGCTGGTGAAACTGTTATCTACACGCAGAGAATGAAAATGGACCTCTACCTCATACCACGTACGTCATACAAAAATTAACTCAATCTAGATCAAATTCTCAATATAACAGCTAAACCCACAAAACTCTTAAAAGAAAACATAGGCATATACCGTCAGATCTTGGATCAGACAATGGTTTCTCAGATAGGACTCCGAAAGTACAAAAGCAACAAAAGAAGAAATAGATAAATTGAACATCATCGAAATTTTTTGTGCTGCAGGAGACTCTTTAAAGAAAATGAAAAGGCAATAATCCACAAAGTGGGAGAAAGTATTTGCAAATCATGTATCTGAAAGACTTGTATCCACAATATATAAAGAACTCCTACGACTCAACAATAAAGACAAATACCCGATTTAAAAATGGGCAAATGATCTGAACAGATAGTTCTCCAAAGAAAACATGCAAGTGGCTATAAGAACTTGAAAAGATGCTCAACATCATTAGCCATTAGGGAAACACAAATCAAAACCACGAGATACTTCACCTCTACTGGGATGGCTATTCTCAAAAAGATGGACAACAGCAAGTGTTGCCAAGGGTGCTGAGAAATCTGAGCCTTAACGCGTCGCTGGTAGAAATGTACAATGGTGCAGACTCTGAAAAAGAGTTTGGCAGTTCCTCAAAAGGTAAACATAGAGTTACCAAATGACCCGGCAGTTCCACTGCCAGGTAGAACCCTAAGAGACCTGAAAACATATGTCCACACACAAAACTTGCACACGAACGTTCACAGCAGAATTATCTGCAACATCCACAGAGTGGTAACAGCTCACACGCTCATCAACAGTCGAATGGATGAAATGTGTATATCCACACAATGCATTCGACCATGAAAAGGAATGAAGTACTGACACATGTTACGACGTAGATGCATCTTAAATACATCATGCTCAATGAAGGCAGCCAATGACTAAGGGTCAAATATTATATGATCCTATGTTTAGGAACTATCCAAAACAGACAAATCTGTAGAGTTAGGAAGTAGATTAGTGGTGGTGACAGGCGGAACGGAGAGACTGACTGCTGAAGGGTACGCAGTTTCTTTTTAGGGCGATGAAAATGTTCTGGAATTAGATGGTGGTACTGAATTGTAACTGTACACTTTTAAAAGATGATGTTCATGGTATATGAATTATATCTCAATTTTTTTTTTTTTAGGCAAGGCAACCCTCGGTTGACCTCATAGATTGCAAGGACCTTGTCAGCTTACAATTCCTTATTTTATTTTATTTTTTTAAATTACTTTTTACACCTACAGCACCTGGTCTTCCTAGGCAGTCTCCCATCCAAGGACTAACCAGGCTCGACCCTGCTTAGCTTCCAAGATCAGATGGGATCGAGTTTGTTCAGGGTGGCATGTAGACACATCTCAATTTTAAAAAGGAAAAAGAGTTGAAGGGGTTTGCTCGTTCCCACACAGTTCCAGGATAGCCTAGACGTCAGAGGACCCCCGAGCCTGACTTCCCAAACTTGAATCCTGGCTCCTCTGGCTAATAGCTGTATGACCTGAGCAAGTCACTCCACCTCTCTGTGCTTGGGTTTCCTGTCTGTAAGGCGTTGATCACAGCACCTACCTGGGAAGGATATTGGGAGAGCTAAATGGGGTAACAGGGCATTCTTATTCTAAAACATGGAGTCCTTAGAGCTAGTATTCTCAGCATGGGAATTGGGTGGGGGGAGGGGCGGGAAGCTGGAAAAAATCCTAGGTATCACAATGGTTTTGGCCATCCAAGGCTCAACCCTACCCCACAAAATCTTATTCCTTAGTATTTCATTTCTCCCCTTAGGGAGAATTCAAATTGAATTTAATGTTTCTCCTTAGGGAAATAATAATTTTAAAAGTTGATAAACACTGTCTTAAAAGGAAAAAACATTAAACATAAGTCTTTAAGGTCAAAAGGCCGAAACCCATTTATAGGTCTAGGTCTGCATTCCACATTTGGAGAAAGAAACCCCAGAATTTTCCTTTGGCTCCATCGGTAGCTTTCCGTCCGCTTTATCACCTGCTTCTCCCACCTCCCCCCGGACACACAGCCAGCGTGAACACATTCAACTGGAGAGTCAGCCCTGACCAATGTTTCACTGGGACTCTGCGTTTCAAGCGCGACATCTTTGATCAGATGAGAGGTAAAGCGTACAATTTAGGCAAATATTAGGTTAATCTTCAGCTCTGAGAAGGGAGAGAGGATGTCAGCTCAGGAGGATGAGAAGACAGACCCACTCCCTTGACAAGAGCTGACTTTTCAGACCAGGGCGAATGGGAAACGTGAAAAGGAACAGTACCATCTCCTGAATGAAGCTGAAAGCAGCTTTGTTCTTAGCACTATCTCTAGCAATCAAAGACCGAGGGGAAATGGCCGGCAGATGGAGAGTCAGCCAGGCACTCAGGTGTTCAAACGTTGATTTAGCGCCCAGCTGTATGTAGCAGGGGCTGGCGGGGCTCTGCCTCAGAGTAAGCACCCAGCATAACTTCGCACACACCTCTGGAGGAGCCGAGAAACAGGAGATGAACAAAGCCAGGGGAAGGACAGGAAGCAGCCAGAGAAAAATATACACAAGTCCCTGATCAAGTTTCTCAGCTCAGCCAGCCGTTTCCTCAATGAAGTGCGTTTCCTTTTTCTAGGAGCCTGGTCCAGGAGCCATAGACCATGCAGACTCCAACGAGCAGCACTGCATGCTCCGATCAAAGCAAAGCCACACTGGTCCAGGAGTGTTTGCCATCCAGGGCTAAAAGCAAGCAGGGCACTTTTAATTTGCACTTGAGATGGAAACAAAGGGGTAGAGAAAGAAAAGGGAAGTCAAACAAAAGGCTTACTCCCAGAGATCAAAGCTAAGGAAGCGCTAGCTGGCTCCAAACAAAAGAATTTCTTCTTAGAAGTAGCCTGCAGGAATCGCTTCCATAACCAGAGCCCTTGGCTTGAGGCAGCACTGATTACAGCAGGCAGGATGCGTCTGCTCTGTCAACTTAAGATCCATGTCCATGAGGAAGGCCCAGGACCAAAAAGGCACAGGTAAAATTTGAGGGGGTGACTCTTCAACGAACTTCCCTCTCCCCACCCCAGGCTGCCTGCAGCATTCAGTGAGCTGAAGTTCTGCAGCAAAGAGGGGACCAGAAATCTCAACGACCTATTAGGTGATGGTTAATTCTATGTGTCAACTCAGCTAAGCCATGGTACTGATACGTGGCCAAATAGCAGGCCATATGTGACTATGAAGATTTTTTAGATGAGATTAACATTTAAATCAGTAGACTTTGAGGAAAACAGATTATCCATCTTAATGTGGGTGGGCCTCATCTAATCAGCTGAAGGCTTTAGGAGAAAAGACTGAGGTTCCCTGAGGAAGAGGGGATTCTGCCTCCAGACTGCTTTCGGACTCGAGCTGAAACAACTCTGGGTGTCCGCCCTCCCGGCCTGCCCTCAAGATTTTGGACTCCCCAGACCAGTATCATGTGAGCCCACTCCTTTAAGTAAATCAATCAATCAATCAATCAATCTCTCTCCCTTTCTCTCTCTCTATCTCTCTCCTCTTCTCTTTCTCTGTCCCCACCCCACACATGCACATGCACACTCTCACGCACGTACAGACCCCATAACTGTTTCTCTGGAGAACCCGGACTAATACAAGTTACAGTCAGTTACCCAGAGTCAAATCATTGATGGTATTAAATTTTCTGGCTCTTGTTTCTCCTCTTCCGAATCAATTTAATTACACGTTAGGTTTTTCTAAATTTCTGAACTGGATGAAGGAGGACTAGACACAGAGATGTGAAGAATGTGAAACCATGGGAGTAGAAGGAGAAGGTAACTTCTGATGTTCAGTCATCCTCACTGCCTTTCGGGGATAAAGGAGTACTACGAAATTCATTTTCACTGCGTTACTTAAGAAGATAATAAGCCCTATGGCACTTTTAAGAAGCGTGTATTGGAAAACCAAGTGACAGTGTAAGGGATACCACGGCAAGCAGGAGCTGAAACTATAAAGAGACACAGGCGGAACTTACAAGTTGTACTGAAAAGCCATGACTGACCAGGCACTCAAGGAAATGGGTGGTCTGAGTGCTTTAATTTTCTGAATAACTGAGAATTAATCAGAATGCAAAAACCCTTGTTATCGCAAACTTTTTCATATTATTTGTGTTCTTTCGATGCCCCTAAGCACCTGAAGCCCAGCGTCTGTACTAGATCATCACCCACAATTGGTCACTGCCCACTTTATTCCCCACTCACCGATGTTGCTAAGCTGAGGAAGACCAGAGGTTTTCGCTGACATCCCAAGTGTCCTGGTTATCCATCGCTGAGTAACAAACCACCCCAAAATTTAGTGGCTTAAACTAAGCATGTATTTGACTCACAGATCTAAGTTTGGGCAAGGCTTGACTAAGACAGCTTAGCGCTATTCCACATGGCACCAGCTAGTCGGGCTCAACTGGATGGTCTAAAGGGGCTCCCGCTCACAGCTGGCACGTTGGAGCTGGGAACTCAGCTAGGACTGTCCCGTGAGGGCCGGGTCCTTCCTCCTGTGTCCCTCCCCTCTCAGGGCAGCTGGAGCTTCCTCGGAGCAAGGGCCCCGGGTTCCGAGGATCCAGGCAGAAGCTGAAAGATTTCTCATGAACTAGTCTGCAAGTTCCAGGATATCACCCCACCACTGCCTACTGGACAAACAAATCACAAAGGTCAGCCTAGATTTGGGGGAAAGGCACGAGAATGGCATGTCCCGAGATGGACATGCTCCTTCAGCCTGGGCCCCCGATTGTGCAACGTGAACGAGAAGCAAAGATTTGCTGTTGGAAGCCACCAAGATTTTAAGGTCATCTGTTATTTCAGCAAAGCTGCATTCCTTATAGCGGCCCCTGCACGAGCTCCTCCTAATGCATTCTTTATCTCCCCGAATGATTTCCCATCCACCCAAAACCCCCTCATCATCTCCTGAAAAGCCCCTGCTTCTGCCTCCATCTCACCCTTCCTGCTACCAGTACTCTGCAAGGCCATTCTCTCCTCCCACGTGGAGTACAATCTCATCAAGGTTTGCTTGCACAATCCACGCTCCAACCTGCCTGAATTGCAATCTTTCTAAAGCACAAATCTGATCGTTCTGCTTTTAAAAGAAAGTTCTCACCTACTGTCTCTAGGATAAAGTCCTAATTCCTTTTGGTGTTTGTGAATCTTTTTCGACCTGTGTATCATGTATATTTCTGTACTATTAAAGAATACTCAATTCTGATACACAGGAAACAAGAAAAACTGCATGGATGAAACTTTTAAGATAAAGCCAGTAACTTGTAAGACACGCTAAAGATAGATGAAATAAACGGAACGTGGCTTGAACACATAAAAAGGACGGAACGAAAGAGAGTATTCCTCCTAGACAAAGATCCGTAAGAGCCCCCGTAAATGCAAAATCCCATCAAGCAACCAATCTGAATGGGAACTGCAGACTTTGTGAGAAAACAGTGAGCTGAGATCGACTCCTTTTGAGGTTCCGAAGCCCAACTTATAAAACGGAGCTCAGTGTAACAGCCAGGGTCGTCAGAAAAAATAGCTCGAGATTATCTCCAGCTCCTGGCTGCAAAACCCATCAAACTCACCAATCAAAAACAAAATGAGTTACCTGGGCAGTATCCTTGGTGGTAAGCATCTTTTGACCCTCAGAAAATTAAGTAAATCTTTCTTAGAAAGTAAATTTAATGGGATAACGGCGGTAGATGCTAATTATCTCTCACTAGCTAGTCTTTCTCTCTTGTATTAACAGAACTCCAGGTTTTCTCTGAATCCATGGCTGTCCAGCTACAGAATGCTTTTGTGAGTCTCCTCTGCAGCTGAAGTGATGGGAGCAGAAGTGACGTTTGAAACTTCTGGATCTTAATTTTAAAGAGGAAGCTGGTTGTCGCCTACCTCTGCTGCTCTCCCATTCTGAGGGCTGGAATGGGGACGAGGTTGACTGCAGTGGTTGTGGCAGGGGCAGCAGGAGCCAGCCTCTACCAGGAGAGAGAACCACCACCTACGATGGCAGAGGGGAGATGATACAGCAACGAGAGAGAAGGAACTGGGTCCCCGGATGGCCTTACAGAGCAGAACCACCTCCCCGAGAGAATTAAAATTCTAGCTTGTTTGAGTCACTGTAGTTCCGGGCTTGTTATAGCAGCTTAGCCTGTTCCTTACATAATACAGTAACTATGTTCCTTAAGATGTCTTTAACCCCATAAAGATGTATTATTAAGTCACAACGACTTAGGAAATTAAGAGCACAGCAGTGATGTTTTTGTGGTAAGAAGGAATCTGTGCATATTTGATATTTTATGTAATTGCAATATTAGAAATTTTGGCCTTGGTTTTAAGTTGAAAACTTTATTTATATATATATACACACACACACACACATATATGTATGTGTATAAATATATGTGTGTGTGTGTGTGTATAGAATATTAGACCATATAAGAAAATGTCAAGCTTACTATAAGTTAAGTAATTTATAAGAATTGTGTACGTGTTTAGAAAAGGGTTTGTTCATCCAGAGAACTTAAATTTCTGAAAAGAAATTGTGGGAAGAGAGGCAGGAAGATGGGAGAGAGAAAAGGTGGAGGCAGACGCCACGGAACAAACAGCTGGAGGGCCTCCGTGGGGGCCACACAGGTACATATTCTAGTTTCCATACTGAGTGGTGAGTTCATAGGTATTTCTCATACAGTTTCAAACTCATGAGCGAATGAGGGCCGTGCATGGACCAATGATGAGAGTGCATTTTGATCCAGGACTGTAATTAATCCAAGTCTGTGTTCCTGGAGTCCAAAAGTAAAATGTTTTAAGATATCTGAGTTTGTGAACAGGATAAATATTATTCAAAAATTCCCTTAACAGATTTTTGCTAAACTTACAGAAATGGTAAGCTAAATTTAAAAGCCCAAAGAAATGGACTCTTCATGGGTTAAAAAAAAAAAAAAGCAGATCATCAGTAATGTCACGATTCAAATTAAACGTCATGGGTTATGATCATGGATTCTGAGTGCCCCATCTGTTTAAAACCCTTCATTCACGTCTCTGTCTACTAAAAAGGGTACGGACATTGGTTAAAATCTTGCCTACCACTTAGCAGCTAGTAGGTTTAGAAATGTTTAATCTTATAATTTCGGTTTTCTAATCTTTAAAATAATATCTTGCAGAGTTTTAAGCATAATGGGTAACACGTGGAAAATGCCTCACGGGGGCTTAATAAATGGTATTATCTTAAGTATATATGAGGCTAAATAAAACACGAACCGGTAGGAGAGAATGTAGTGTCACAGCTCCCCGGACTGCTCCAGGGCCACCTGCCACACCCTACGCCCCCTTCTGAGCTCCAAACAGCTCCTTGCTCTTCTTTAAGTTCCGGCACCTATCTCACAGCTCTCATTTTGGCCTCCCTTGAATTAGTCAATTATTTCTAGTCCTATCCCTGTCTTCCTTTTCTCTCATCCCAAAACGACGTCTTAAAGACTTGTCTGTGAAATGGAAATACAGCAAATCTGGCTCTTATCAGCAAAACCCCTACTAAATCGTCCACGTGGCTGGGAGGGACCACCGTGAGGTGAGGGAAGAGGCCTACAGAGCAGGTTAGGGTCAGACTTCCATGAGCCTAAGGCCTGACTGCATCTGATGGGAAGGCATCCACCAAAGCTTAAGCAAGAGCGTGTCCAACTGGATTTGCTCCTAGAAGGATAACTCTGGCCATCAAGAAGAAAATCCTCAGAAGGGACACGGGACAGAACGATACCTTAGAATAAAATGACAGATTCAGACGAAAAGATAATGAAGGTGAGAATGAAATGCGGAGGGATGGACACGGAAGAGGGAGGCTGAGACACCCGAGAGTGGTGTTAGACGAACTTAACCTTAACCGCAGGGAGGCGGCAGGAGGCGGCGAGAGATTTTGAGATTTGGGGTGTCATCTGAGATGTTCTTTTTTCCAAGCAGAGAAATATAAACTCGTTTTGGACACGGTTTTGGGGTTTGAAGTCTTTTCAGAATACTTGGAGTGAGGCGTCTAGGAAGTACATGGCAATATAAAGTCAACCATTCAGGCTGATTTTGGAAGCAAAGAGTTGTAGGTGACAAAACAAAAATTCTAAGATGTCCTGATTTAAATTACCACAGGCCAGAGGGTGGAAGGGAGAGGTAAGGGGTTAATCAGTTAACAGAGCTGCAGCCAAAACCAGTAAGACTGATCACATTCCCGAATGTATGTTAAAACTTTAAATCAACTTCCAGGCAGCTATCTAAAAAAAAAAAAAAAAAAAGGCAACCACCAGATACCACCACATCCTCACTTATGCCAAAACTTTTCAGACTATTTGCCCCACAATCAGTAGTCCAGTGGAACACACCTTCCCCAGAACTGCCCCCCTCAGCACTCCCACCCCTTATCTACAGCCACTGTAAATTCTTTCAAAACAACTTACATCTTTTCCCCCAAACCCACTGGATAAAAGAGCCCGTCAGCTCTAGAGCATGGGACATTTCATCTTCTCCATCTACCCCGGCTGCTGCTGGTTTAGACCATATATTCCAGGACCTCGTCCTTTTCTGATTAGCGTGTGGCTCAATAAACTGTTTCTTTTAGGACAACTTTCAGCCTCAAAGGTTTTCGTTTAATATTAGGGATGGACTAGATCAGTGGTCCCCAACCTTTTTGGCACCATGGTCCGTGGCCCGGGTTTGGGGACCCCGGACTAGATGACCTAGGAGACAGACTCAAGCAGTGCTGCCCAATTAAAACATAACGTGCCACAAACACAAGTCACACGGTTAGTTTTAAATTTCTAGCACCTGCATTTAAAAAGAAACAGGTGAAAGTTTTACTAATATTTTAATTTAACCCAAAATATCCAAAAAAAAAAAAAAGGGGGAGTCACAAAGCCAGGAAACGGCACTCATAAAAAAAACAAAAACAAATTTAGTTTTAAGACACGTAGTTTCCTTACGGTACCTACGTGAAAAACATGTTATACCGTCATGAGACAGGTTAGTTTTACCCTACTGATGATGTGTGACAATATGAAGTCATTGGAAAGAATTATGGAAGCCGAAACATTTTCTTAAAAAAAAAAAACCTGCTACTCACTGTTTCTGAAGAAGACGGTCTCTGTAAATTCTCACCTTGTACCCAAATGCTCTCCGTCACAAATGCTATGTGTTCTGCTTCAAGTATAAAAGGAGAAACAAGAAATAGGGCCCATTTGTTCAAGTCATCAATGGACTGGATGGAGGGAAAGAAACAAAAAAAGAGGATTCAATATCGCTTCAAGCCATAACTGCCACTTAGGTCAACATCCGGCACATTCCCTCCTCTGTAATTCCAGGTGAGATCTAGCTAAGGTTTCCTGGTAGCCTCCTACAGACCCCATTCACCCCGTGTTTCTTGTTGAACTGTGACTATTCAAACAGCAGCAAAATCCCCTCTAGGACTGACAGCTTTAACATCTCCAGATATTTCTTATCAAGCAATTAACTAAATCTGGGCTTCTCTCTCCCATTCCTTACAGCTGAGACCATGTCATTCCAAATGACAACTTGGAATGACATTAAAAGATGACGAGGCTCAGAAGCGCGTTACTAACAGAAGCCTGGTGAGCTGTTCTCCCATCTCCGCTGCCATTGTAGCATCGAGATTGGTTAGCAGATTGGATAAGCCACTTATCTCTGCTCTCCTAACCGGAAATCTCTCTAAAAGAACAGCAAATTTCAAGGCTTTAACACACAAAACACATCCAGAGCAGAAAGAGCTGAAACCTAAGGCTGCAGGGAAAGATAGCATCACCACCACCACCACCACCCCCCCAAAAAAAGGCCTTCGAGTCAGGCTCTGCAGTGTGGCTTCTCAGTTCAACTCTGTCCTGACTAGAAAGAGCAACAGGTGTTTCCACCAGGCCTAGTGACCTGGCACACAGCATATGCTTATCGTCTGTTGAACTAATAAATGAATGAAAACTGAGGAGAGAAAATAACTCCTCTGTGTGAGTAAATATAATTATTAATATAGGAGTTAAAAACAAAAAAGATTGTCCACTTTATTCCAACATACAAAATGTGCACATTAAACAAAAAGCTTGAAATTTCCAGTTTGTATAAACTATCTTTGGTTATATTTATCAATTCTTGTGGGACCTTCAATTATATAAACATACGCATTCCATACTTATGAATCTGATTTTTAAATACATAAAATATGAAAACGGCAAAAGCATAAGATTCAGTTCTGTAAAGTTATTTCAGTCCAGGAAGACTGACAATAAGGAATCCAAACCATCAGGCCCATATTTTAAATCTTAAAATAAGAGTAGCTAGTCTACGGCCATGTCACCCTGAATGTGCCCAATCTCATCTGATCTCAGAAGCAGGGACGGGCCTGGTTAGTACTTAAATGGGAGACCACCTAGGAATACCAGGTGTTGTAGGCGTTTAAAAAAATAAATAAACAAGAGTAGCTAATCACAAATAAATTGTCGGGCTTTCCAATTGTAGGCCTTAAACATTAAAGCTTAAACCCAACAGCGACTAAACATTTCTTCATTCACTGAAATACTGAGTGATTATTACAGGTCAAGTTGCTAAGCTAAACAGACCCAGTCCCTAAGGAGAAAAAGATCAAAATTGGAAATACAAACTGTGGCTCAAAATCTCTGAGGGCACAGAGCACGCCGGTCCCATCCAGTCTAGGTCATGAGACAGTGGCATCTGAGCAAAGCTCTGGGGTAAAGTTAACTAAGCAAAGAGCAACAGCACAGCAAGTTACAGAATCCCTTGAAAGCCCAAGGCTGGTTTGGCCGGGGTGCCCCTACACCCAGCTGGAGCGGTCAGCAAGGGCCGAAAAGCATAACCTATAGTTATCGAAGTCAGCAGAAGAGCAATAAAGTCATAAGGAGATGTTCAAAAGTAAAACTGTCTTTCAAAAAATTAAAGACATCTACCTCTCAATATTTTCAAATTTTCTATTCCAATCTAAACCTTAAAGGTTACTCTTTAAGTCAATTTATTCAGTTTGGAAACCAGTACAATAGATAAATCCATTCTCTCAATATTTCTTCATTTTGTCATCTTTCTCAGTGGGGATTCCTGGAGAAAATTAAGCCCTCTCGCTCTCAAGTGTCCATTGTATGTAATGTATGAACTTTACATCGTCCCTTTGCATCTAGTGGATGTAGATATGCAGTCTCTTTGAGAGATCAGCAAAAGGTCAGTCATATTCATTGTGTTATAGAGGACTAACATGGAAAGGTATTTATGATTTGCTAGCAACACGGTACAATCCTGTATCTAAGCATAACCTCAACAGAATATTCAAACCTGGGATAAAATTTAATTCCCATGCGGGTTTTCCGGTTTTACACACAGGGTAAAACCTCATTTTAATGCTACATATGGGTCGATGTTCCAGAAGGGCAGAAACCACTTTTAAATGTTGATGAAAACAATATGTCAATGGAAATTTGCACAGAACTGCACTGTGGAGTCAGGTTCATTTCTAACAGCTGACTGGAAAAAACTATTCTCTTTCGCAGACAGCAGAGGTTTTGCAGAAATTAAACCACAGAGCCGTCTGAACTTGTCGCCACCAAGCTAAGTACTGGACTAAAACACAAAAACTGTGCGCAAATCGAAATGAGACAGATGCTAAGATATCTATCTTATTTCAGTGAGGCGCCTTGCTTGGTAAACGATGCAAGAGACAGGAGAGGAGGACAGGGCAGTTTCTGTCACCTCGGAGATACCTGACAGAAAGCTGAGGATCCGCTGTCGTTCTCTGAATACTGGTTCAACCCAGACACCAGCCCACAGTGGAGGAGAGGGCGTCAGGAGACTTCATGTGGGCAGTGCTCGTGGGGTGCGGTGCGCATCGTCACCGCACCGGCGCACAGGTACATTTGCTCATTGTGAAATGCCACGAGCTTTGCACCTGCACCCTCGGCCCGACGCGCCGCGGAGAGGCGAGCAGGTCGCCTGTCACGGTTTGGGACCTCTGGTCCCCTCATCCAGGCTCCCGTGGGCACTGCGGGCAGAGGAGCCCCCCAAACCTCGAGCTCCCGCGACCCGACTCCCGCGGCCGCGGGGCCCATGCCCGGGACTCGCACGGCCCCTGGCGGGCGCGGGGTCCAGGCGCGCGCTTCCGGCTTCGGGGGACCCGGAGGCCGCGCCCCCGGCCCGGGTCCGCCCCGCCCGCGCCGGCCCCGCCCCGGCCCCGCCCCGCCCCGCTGCGCCCCCGGCCCGCGCCCGCGCACCTGGCTCTCGCCCACGCAGAAGACGCGGCCGCCGCGGCTCAGGCACACGCGGGCGTCCCGGGGCCGCGCGGCCGCCGCGCAGAAGGCGAAGGAGCAGCGCGAGGCGCGCAGCCGCTGCATCGTGGCGCGCACGAGCGCCGCCGGCCGGCGCCCCCAGCGCGCCCACAGATACAGGTAGCACAGCGTGATGAACATAGCCGGCGGGCCGCGGGCGGGGACGCTCGCACCACCGGCTCGGGCCCGCCCCGAGCGGCCGGCCCCGCCCCGTCCCGCCGGCCGGAAGAGGCCGCGTCGCCCGCGAGAGGCTGCGCAGGGCTGGGGAGGGCCGCGGGGGAGGAGGGAGGCCGGGCTGCGGGGCGGGCGGGGCGAGTGGGCGGGGACGTGATGGACGGAGGAGACCGCGGGAGATGATAGCTCGGTTGAGGACCAGCGGGCTAGGCCCCAGGGGCTGCCTGGCCTGTTTAAGCCAGAATCCCGCCTCCCCTCCTTGGAGGGGTGGGAGGCAGATTGAGGAAGGGGCTTTGGATGTTTATAGCATTAATTATCCAGCACCTTACCGGGAATCGAAGTGTTGGCTAAGAGACACAGCCTCTCCCCAGTCTAGTTGGGAAAATAAGGTGAGGGCTTCTTGCAAAAAAGGAATTTAAGATGATTTACATAAACTCATACAATGCGATAATCTGTTTTTTCTGGAATTTTATAGTAAGGGCAGGAAATAAGTTGCGGACAGATCACTAAACGGCTGCCTGGTGTTCTACGACGGGTGACTCACCATCCTCCTGGTCCTCAGCCTGTGCTGACTGAGAGATTAAGTTCCACCCCACCGATCCTTACTGGGATACTAAAAACCAAAGGAACTGCAAAGAAAATCTCGATCTCTATCCAGAAGCTTTAATGTTCATGTTAATATATTATCGTTTTAGAACAGTCATATTGTCAAATCAAAAAGGAATTTTATTAATCAAAATAGAGGAAGAATATAAATTAAAATTTTCTATAATGGGAATCGGGTATAAACCTATCAGACTGACAAAGATTCCCTTAATCACTGGGATTGTAGCTTTTCCCCTCTTGCTCAAAAATAACCATTTTCAGTTTTCATCCCTCCCACCTTTCTGCAGCCTTTGCTTTTCTGGCCATTTCCTGGTGTCTCTACCAGTCAGGGAAACAGAAAGCACTCTAAATACTCAAAAAGGTGTTTTTAATACTGAGACTTGGCTACAAACACAGTGAAGGTGCTAGCATACCAAACATGGGACAGCGAGGCAACCCAGAGAATAGAAATAGCAGAAAGCGGCTGCCAACCCCCATGGAGGTGGAGTGAGCCGAGCGCCTGGGAGCCAGGGTCACCTGGTGGAAGGCGGAACCTTACAGATTTGACTTGTGGGAAACTGAGCCACAGGATAAACAGCTGCTGCTGGAGACGCTGCCAGACCTAGAGAAGAGGGGAAGTTCCTCTGGTTTCTCCATCCCTCTGGCTTTCCACCATCCCCTGGGCTAAACTTCGCTGAAGGCACACAGTAGAGAAGCCTCAAAGAGCCTCCTTCCTCGTGAATCACTGGAGAGGAGGGAAAAGCAGGGGTTGCGAGTGCATCTGAGCAAGAACAGGCGGGTAGCAAGCCCCTCTCCTTTCTGAAATTCCTCCCTCGAGTTCCTTCCAAATTCATTATGTTTCTATTCCTAGGTAATGGCCTGAACTGTGTCCCCCACCAAAAAAAAAAAAAATTCTGCTGTTGAAATCCTAACCCCCAGTACACCAGAATGCGACTGTGTGGTGATTAAGGTAAAGTGAAGTCCCATGGGGAAGCCCTAATCCTGTATGACTGGAGTCCTTGTAAGAGATTAGGACATGGAGGGAAGATCATGTGAAGATGCAGGGGAAAAAACAGCCATCTACAAGGCAAGGAGGGAGGCCTCGGAGGAAACCAACCTTCCAACACTTTGACCTTGGACTTCCAGCCTCCAGACTGAGGAAATGCATTTCTGTTGTTGAAGCACCCACATCTGTGGTACCTTGTTATAGCAGCCCGAGCAGACATCCATCCTAGTTGTCGGTGACTCTTTCTGTCTCTCTGACCCTTCTCTGAACCGTTGGGCACGAGTGATTCTTTGCCCCAGCTTCTCTTCTGTAGTGGTTCCATTTTTCCCCCGGGTTTCAGTGGCCACCCTCTGGGCATGATGCTCAGATCCTCTCTGCCAGCCCTGGCCTCTCCCAGGCCCCAGTGCCATAGTCATCCTTTCTACAGGTCTCAATTCGGATATCGTGTTGGTATCTCAGAAGCAACATGAATAAAACAATGCACTTTTCTCCCACAAATTACCTCTTTACGCTGATTTCTCTTATGTCTGTTTATCACATTCTCCTTTACACCTGGACCTAGAACTTAATCATCTTGGGCTCCCAACTTCTCTCCACCCCGTATCTTGTTTATTTCTGTTGATGGTACCGCCACACAGTCTCTCAAGAAGAGTCTCATCTTCCCATCAACACCTCTCTGCTGTCACTGGAACCAACATGGTAGACTCTTAATTCTCTGTAGGCTTCCCGTTTTCCACTGCTCTGTTTGATCCGGGCACCTTTACATTTGTCATTCTAAAGTGCAGCTCGGATCTCATCACTCCCCTTCCCAAACCCTTCAGTGCCTGCCCCTGCCCACCAGGAAACGCAGGCCGTCTTGCTTGGCATTCAAGACCTTCCACTGTACCCACCTAGTCTGGTCTCCGCTTCGGGCCATCCGTACATTCACTTATTCACTCCACCATCTCTGCACACCAAGCATGGTGCCAATCACTGTGAACATTCCTTCCTTTAACCCTCTCAATAACTGCACGCTATTTATTGTCCCCATGTTGCACAGGAGGAAACTGAATTTAGAGCAGTCAAGTGACTTATGCAAAGTTCCACAACTAGATGGGGAATCTTGGAGCTGAATTTATGTCTTTCTGGCTCCAAAGCCCTTCAATAATAATCGAGGCACCTGAGAGCAAAGAATGCCCTATGCTCAACAATAATAATTTCAAATGAGACTCAAGATCCGAGTGGGAATGGTGGCAGAAGGTTCAGGGTGTGCCACTGCTCGCCCTGAGGACAGTCTTCTATATGTAGATCAGACAGGCTGGGACTGTCTGAAACTGCAATGAACCCAGAAAGCTGCAGGTAGGATTTCAGGGGGATCAATGGGGCAAACAGCTGACTCTGAAAACGCACAAAGCCAAAAGACAACAGGGTCCTGTGGTCCACTGTACAGCAGCCGAACATCACTAATTCATTACTGTTTTAAGGAACCTCAAGTATAGGAAAATCCAAAGTTAAAAATTAGAATCGAAATACAGTGTGGTACCTGGATTGGATTCTGGGACAGAAAAAGGACCTTAGCAGAAAATAAACTGGTGAAACCCGAAATCCATAGTTTATAGTTAATAGTTCTGTGTTATACTAATGTTAACATGTTTTGATAAATCCACAGTTGTGTAAGATGTTAATACTGGAGAAAGCTGTAGGAAGGAACTCTGTACTATTTTTGCAACTCTTTTGTAAGTCTAAAATTATTTCAAAATAAAAAGTTAACAAAAATTAGAGGATGACCTTTTACTGGATTTCATTGGCATTTTCCCCCCGTCCCTCCGGAGCCATGCGGTCTTAAGCACGTCATTTCACCTCTCTGGGTCCCAGCTTTTCAGCTGTTTAAAAAAGGAGCGACACAAACCCAATCCTCTGCAGCTCCCTCTGTAGCTCAAAATTCTGGAATCCCAATACATTTATGTGATTCACTTTACAAGGATTTGATTTGCAGTAATATCTTATTCACTTTCGTGTCCCTGGCATTTAGCGCTATGCCAGCACATAGTAGGTGCTTAATAAAAGTTTCAGAAGCTAAACTGGCTCACACCTCCGTTTATAAAGTGAGCTAACACTGTTATCTCTTTTACCCAGTTGGCCACTAGAGAGAGAAGTGCTCACAAAATTTTCTCTGTTGAAAGCAAATTTATCTTCATCCAGCAGAGGGGAGTGGTCCCTTACATTGAATCCGTCCCTGGTTTGGGGATGGGAGTCACCATCTGTTAGCAGTTTCCTGCTCATCGAGACAAAAACCTCAAGTTGGGGCCATTACTACCATAAGCTTCTAGAAGATCAGATGACCCCCCCCTTACACACACATGTGCACACACACACACAGCACTCTGCAGCCTCAAAAGTAAATCACCTCCGTGAAAGTGAACTGAACTGTAAACGGGTGAGCTCCACTCCCTCCAAGTACAATGTTGTATCTTCCAGTGTCCCAGTCGATGGGAGCACCTTTCTCAGGCACAGAAAAGCATGTCCTGCCCCCAAATTCTCAACTGGTCAGTTTTGGTGCCTGCAGTCCCTCCCTTCAGGGTAAGTCATCTCCCAACACAATGAGATTTAAACTGAAGTCAGTGTCAAGTCCTGGGCTGCTGCTTTTAATAGTGTCTATCCCATTAATTTAGAAAATTCAGAATAGCCCCCTGCCCCTCCCCCCCAGTGTGCAGGACAGAAGACAAACATGCAGCTATAAACTGCAGTCTGATGAGTTGCTAGGCGGAATCCTGGGCAGAGCCTATCTGTGGCAAGAAAGACCACAGGAACAAGCAGAGGGCTGACAAGGGACTACTGGAAAGTCAAGGGACTGAAGCATCAAAAGCTAAAAGGGCCCTCAGAGCACACAGGAAGATGACTATCAAAAAGCATACTCAGCCTGAAGTTACACTTTGCTAACACCCAGCACAGATGCCTTCTCTACTTGAGGCTGAAAACACCAGGACAAGGGGCTGCTGAGTCATATGACAACTGAACAAACTTTCCTTTTCTCCCCCTGCCAACCTGAACATGTTCTAGGAATTAACACCTCCATGCTCAGGAAAAGCCAATCTCTGCTTAAGGGAAACAAAAAGTCGTACTGTTACAAACCCTTGCTACTGGAAATGTCATGGGTCTGGAAAGAATCGGTGGGAGAGCCAGTTACATGCAGCCCTTTACATTCCCAGCTCACGGCTTTGCGCCTTAGTTTTCGCTGAATGTATTTCCACAGAGGCTCCAGTATGGAGTCTCCAAGATGTCCAAGGAAGCTGCAATGCCCCTTGTTGCCTCTTGCTTTGCAGGTCAACCTGTGATTTTTTTAAATAGGTTTATGCAAAGCCCACTTCTTAGCCTCCAAAGCAATGCAGGCAGTTTACAATAATAGTAAATCTGGTGGAACAGAAGGAGAAATTGAGAAGCAACTAAGTAACCAGAAGGCTAAGTACATTTATAAAATGGTAAAGCCCTAAACAGAGGAAGAGCCCTTCGCCGGAGGAGCCAAGAACAGATGATGCAGCTGAATTGGGACTGCTTTATGCAGCCCGCTTTGTACAAGATTCCAGCCCGAAGAGATGACAGCATCCAGCCCCGACTCAGGCATCTTGAATAAAAAGAGCCAGCCGTGATTAAACTATTTCTTTCTATAAATAACTCCTCTAAGGTATAAACAACAAGATCAAAGGCAGGAAACCCCAGCCGGAGAATCTGGCCTGTTCTTGGGAAACCCACGGACCAGCGTGCACCCGTGCCCGGGGGGAGCCGTGGGGCCGCAGCCCCCGCGCCTCGGCCCTTCGCCTGGGGAGACGAAGCCCCGGAACCGGCGCCGCACGTACCTGTGGGCCGCCACGGATCCCGCGGCCGCGCTCCGGGCCTCCCGGCCCCGCAGCTGCTCCGGGACCGAGTGGGCGGCCGCCGCCGGAATATACCAGAAGGGGGCGGGGTTGTCTCCGAGGGCTGAGCAGGTGGCAGCGGTGGCAGCGGAGGCCTGGGAAACACCACAAAAAAGGCCGGATATCCCTGGGTCGGGCCCCCTGCAATCCCAAATTCTGACCGCGCCCGAGCCCCCTCCGAGGCTGGCCGCGCTGGCGGGGACGTCTGGCTCTGCGCCCGGCTGCCCACAACACTGCCGCGCCTGCCCCAACATTCTCCTACTACCGTTAGGTCTTGCCAAAAATGTCCAAATGCCACCTCCTCGGGAGGCCTCACCCGACCCTAGGCTGGATGAGGCCCCTTTCCCCAGTCCCCTGCGACCACACTCACCCACCTCGTCGTGGAATGTACAGCTTCCCTTAGAGACTAGCGCGTGCACGTGCAAGCGCACACACACACACACACACACACACACACACACACACACACACACACAGATGCACACACCCCCCACACCACCACCGCCCCCGGGGGGCAGGGATCGGATCTGTCTGCATTCCTGGCACAAAGTGTAAGTGGCTGAAAGTTTTGCTCAATCAGAGAGAAAAGCCAAATTGGACTACACCTTCCAGGATGTTTGGTAACGGAGGGACAGAGTGTGCGCTCAAGTTGTTTATTCGGTGGACTTCATCTCCCGGCGTTACTCCTTCCCCCCTTACAAGGGTAACTGAGATCTCCCCTCGCTGACCGCACCCCCGCATTTCCAGGGCTACCCTGAGGGTGAGTGGTCTTAATTCGGCGCTGAAGCCCTCACGTTCAGCCCAGCAATGTCAAGCAAGGACTTGAGGCTTCCGCCTCTGTTCTGGGAAATAGGGAATTCATGATTCCGTGGTGGGACCCAGACTGACACATGTCGGTTAGAATACTACCCCCAATGACAAGGAAATAAATGGAAAAATTAAGCATTTGGGGAAAGGAATCGTGTCCGACTTGGGGGGAAGTGCTCATGAATGGTCTACAAGATAACTCCAGGGCAGAGGAAACCTCGAAATGATCTCCCATGAGGTTTCAGTAAATCTGGGAGAGGAAATTCAGGGGTGATTATAAACAGTGTCTTCAACAGCATGATTTTCGATGTCTACAAAATATTCACGTTTGAGTGTGCCATGATCTGTTTAGCCATTTTCTGTTGCTGGGCTGTTTGCTCCCACCATGCTGAAGAAAATAGTCCTATACAAAACTTTTTAGCCACCTTTCTGGTAATTGTTTAAGAGATATTCCTATACTCCTATAAGTAAGGTTACTGGGTTAAAGGATAGGAGCCCTTCTATGGTTATAGAAACATAAGGCCGGACTTCTTACCTCGAATGCTCTATAATTTTATCTCCTAATAGTAGACTGAGGGCTTATTCTAGGACATCTTCGTCAACTTCAAGTGCTATAGTACAGTACAAGTCTTTAAAAATCTTTGCTATTTTGACTAATGAAAAATGATCTCTCTTTAAAAGATTAGTTTTTGAGTTATAAAAAAATTTTTTCTCCTGTTCAACTGGTCATTTGCATTTCATCTATGAATTACCTATTCACATCCATTGCCATTTTTCAATTTGGGTGTTAATATTTTTCTTAATGATTTTATGGGTTCTTTACATATTAAGGATATTAGTCCCTAGGCTGTGATATTTTTATCCTAGTTTATCATTTGCCTTTTTTCCTTTAAGAATTTAAAAGTCTTTGTGCACCATTTTTAAATTTTAATTAAATAAAACCTGTTTTTTCCTTTCATGACTTTTTCCATTGATTTTATGTTTAGAAAGTCTTCCCCAATTTTGCAAATAACTGTTCCCTAGTACTTATAACATCTTTTTTTTTTTTTTTTAACCGCCTACAGGACTTTGTCTTCCTAGGTGGTCTCTCATCCAAGTACTAACCAGGCCCAACCCTGCTTGGCTTCCAAGATCAGACATAGGGCTTGTTCAGAGTGGCATGGCCATAGACCTTGGACTGTAGCTCCACTGGGGTGTGAACCCAGGACCTTCTGCATGTAAAGCAGCCGTGCTAACTGCTACACTATGGAACCACGTCCCTTATAACTTTTAAATGGTTATATTTCAGACTAAACATCATCTTGATCGATTTAAGCCCACACTCTCCACCTCCTTTACCAAATATCTGGTAAGGCATAGCCCAATTTGGCTTTTCTCTCTCATTGAGCAAGGCCTCTTCCAATTCTAAAACTTTATGGTTTTCTGATTTTATCCACGTTGCTGTTTTTAAATGCAACATACAAAACAGTGGATACCAGTGATTTTTTTAAATTGAACATATTATTTAATACATTCAATAGAAGATCTGGAACCTGGATGTAAGTTACAAAGTTTAGTAATAAAAGGAACAATGTGTACCTACTCCTCAACTTAAGAACTAGAATATTGTCAATACTTCTATATATCTTGTCTATCTCATCCCCCTGGCTCCTCATTCTCAATTTTACACTTGCCTTTCCCTTGCTTTAAAAAATAAATCTGAAATACAAATGATTGCATCCCGATACAGAACATTGTCTTTTTAGCTTAATAAAAATAATGCTATTTGTTATGAGCTATATAGATGTCTAACCAATGTACTAGATACTTGAAACTAACTTAAATAAATTTTTTAAAAAACTCTTAACATAAAACTTTTAAAATAATAATAATAAAATAATATTCAATAAGTAAACTTCTGAGCCTTGCCATTTTTTCCAGGCAGTGTTTCTAAGATTCACGCATATAATTGGACACAGCCGCTCTACATTCACTTCACTGCTACATAATATTCTATTATGTGACTATAGCATAATTTGGTTAGCCACTGTTCTGCTGATGGACACTGAGTTCTCTCCAGTTTCTTGAGACCACCTGAGAATACCAGGTGCTGTAGGGGTTAAAAAAGAAAAAAAAAAGTATCTCCCGTTTCTTGTCTCCAGGGCCCACAGGCAAGCGTTTCTCTGGGTATGGACCACGGAGAGGGGTTCCTGGGCCAAGCCAATGATCACTGTTAGAAGATAATGCTAAACCATTTTCCAAAGTAGTTATACCAAGCTACACTCCCACTACCAGTAGTTTGTATTTGTTTTCAACTCAGTGTCTTTTAAGCCAAACACTTTCTCTTTTCAATTTCAGATTAATACTGATTTTCACAACTGCCTCAGAGAATTAGGAGGTTCAGAACATAAAATTTTCCATTATGGTTCTTAGTCAAGAAAATCCTCTAGAATCATCGAGCCAGCTAATCACAAATCTCTTATTGTCCAATGTCTAAATTTAGGTCGTGGTGACTTGGATTAGACCAGTGGGTCCTAGAACGCAAGCAGGGGTGTCACTAACCCAAAAAGTCTGCTGTAAGCTTGGTGTGGGGAGTTCTCGTAATACGAGACAGTCCTTTGCACAATAGCTTGAGCAGCTGCTCTCAGAATCTCCTGCTATTTGAAGCTCTATGCTCTTACCTCCCATGTAACATACAACCTATTTAAATCAGCCTCAGCCTCTTAAAATTAGTACTTTCTTCGAGGCCATAAGAGCACTTACACGCTTTGATTTGGTATTCATAATTCTGGGCATTTATCTTAAAAATGGTAACAAAAGAAGAAAAATTATATTTGTAAAAATGTTAATAGCAACATTGTTTATGAGTGATTTTTTTAATTGAAAAATTTTAAATCTGCAATAATAGGGAACATATGCAAATTGTGGTATATCCACTCAGTGGTACAAAGTATAACAGACTTTTTTTCTTTCCTGAACCATTCGAGATGAAGTTGTGAAAATCATGACTCTTCACCCCTAAATGCTTCAGGGTGTACTTCCTAAGAATGAGAATGTTCTCTTACATAACCACATTGCAGTGATCAAAATCAGAAAATTTAACATTGCTCCAATGCTAATAGATAGTCTTCAATTCACAGTCACATTTTGCCAATTGTCCCAATAATATCCTTTATAGCAATATTATTTTTCCCAGTTCAAAGTCACACATTTCATGCAGTTGTCATATCTCTTCATTCCCCACTAATCTGGAACAGTTCTTTAATCTTTGTCTTTTGTGACCTTGAAATATTATGATTCAGGTCCATTTGCAGCTTGTGTCTCAATTTGAGGTTTCTTCATGATCCAATTCAGGTTATGCAGTTGGGGCACCTGATGTCAGTTCATCTCATATTAATGATGCTGACTTTGATCACGTGGTTGTGGCAGTATCCGCCGATTTTTCCACTATAAAGTTTTCTTTTTTACCGTTGTAGTTAATAATCTGTGGAGGAGTGATACTTTGAGACTGTATGATATCTGACTCCTCAGCAAACTTTCATCTGGTGGTTTTAGCATCCATTTCTGACCCTTCTGAATCAGTTATCGCTATAATAGTTGCAATATGGTGACTTTTCTAACTCTATTGTTCCTTTGGCATTTATTACTTGGCATTCTACTGTAAAGAAGAGCTGTCCCTTTTACCTGTATTTATTTATAAAATTACTTAACTTTTAGCATCACCGTGGACTCATGGTTTCTTTTTTATTCCATGTGATAATTCATTACTGTCATTACTCATTTTGATGCTCCAGCTGTTCCACATTTGACCACTGGAAGCCCTGTCAAGCTGGCCCCTGTGTCTTCCTGATTTGTCATCATTCTTTGAGCACCACCTTGCTTTCAAGCTGTTTCTTCTTTCATTTTCTGTGCCCCTCCCTAAATGGGCCATTTCTCTAAGGAGCTCTGGAGAATGATATTTAACAACCAAGATATGGACACGAGGGATGTTCATGGCTATTGGGGTGCCCTGCTCCGGAGGCTTTCAGAAGACAGATCCCAGGAATGGATTCCGGTCCACAGAGCTCTAGCCTTGCCTTCCTCCATATGTGTGTCACCCTCTCTCACAGTGAGAATCCTGCCTCCCCACAGTATCCATATACCTACTAATTTATTTAATCCCAGTGTACACAGAAAATATTTTCAGCATTGCTACACCAGATCACTACCAAGTGAAGCTCAAAATTTCTTTGTAGTTTTGTTTGCTCATTTACACACAGAAGGTGTAGGTGTGTAGTCAACAAGCTGCAGTTCACAAGTAACTTGAGTTTACTTTTCTTTCTAAGTAACAGTAAAAGTTTACTTTTCTAAGTAACCTGTGGGTAATTTACCATATGGTTAGTTCATTTGTTTACTTCCATTTGTATTCAACTTTGGGTTTCTTCCCCCCCATCTTTGCTGACTTAATTTTATTTTTTAAAAATTAAAACATTCACATGTTACTATGAGTCAAAACTACTCAGAAAAGGGCAAGCTTGAAATAAGTATCATTTCCTCAGACTTTCAGCCCATTCCCAGCCACCCACTGTAAGTAACCAATGTACTAGTTTCCAGTTTATTCTTCTTGAGTTTTTATTTTTTTGCAAAATTAAACATACTGGAATATTTTGCTATTTTCCCTTTACTGTATACAAAAACGCTTCTCTTCTGACAGCCTGTACTCTTTCCTACTTAGCGTCTTCACTCATCCATAGATCCTAGAAATCACTCCATCATTTCATAAAGACCTTCCTCACCCTTTTCCACAACTGCATAGTCCTCCGTTGTGTGGATATAACAGGGTTTGGTTTTGTTTTTGCAACCAATTGCCTGTGTGTTGGCACTGAGGTTGTTTGCAAAGTTTGTCATCGCTAACAATGCTGCAATAAGTAACCTTGTACATATACAGACTTTCATATTGGTGTAGGTGTTTCCTGAGGGTGACTTCCTAGCTATAAATTGCTGGGTCAAAGGGTGAATACATATAAGTTTTGTTGGCTATTGCCAAAGTCCCCTCTATGGTTGTACCATCTTGCACTCCCACAGTAAGGTGTCAGTGTCTGTTTCCCCACAGGCTGTACTATTGCTTTTGACTTTCTGCAAATCGTGCAGAAGTGGTAGCTCAGAGTAATGTGCATTTCTCTATTATGAGAGAAAATGAACATCTTTTTGTTTAAGGGCCAGGTTTATATCATTTTTGCAGATTTTCCATGTCTTTTGCCTTTTTTAATTGGATTTGTGGTCTTCGATTCCCTCAATCTTTATATTATTTATATATTTGGGATATTAATACTTTATCTATGATATAGTTGCCAGTCTTTTATTTTACTCACGGTAGGCTTTTGTATGTTTGCTTGGCTACAGGGTTTTTGGGTTTCAATGTTGTCAAACGTAGCAAAATATTTTTTTCTTGCATCTGAATATTGGATAATTAGAAAGCCTTTGCCCACACCCATGTTACAGAGTTAACCCGTGTTTTCTGGCCCGTCCTATCCTTTGCCCCTTGTACCTGTAACCCGCCAGAACCGCGCGGCGGTAGCTCCCAGGCTCTCGGGCGGCGTTGGCCGCGCGTGCGCACAGACAAGCCGGCGGAGCAGCCGAGCGAAAACGCGGAGGAGCCCGAGTGCGCCGGCGCCGCCGGGTCCCCAAGGTCCCTTTCGGGGCCCTTCCGGAAGCCCCGCCCCTTCTCGCCAGCTACAGCGGGTCTCCGGGCCTTCCCGGCTGCGACCCCACAGCCCCGATCAGCGACACGGCCCGCCTCCGTACGACAGCCGACCTGTCCCGCCCGGTCCCGACCCCGACCCGCGGCGCCCCGACCTACTCCTCCGCCGCGGAGTCGCTCGCGAGTCCCTCGCGTGTCCCCGCCGCGCGCTGCGCCCCCTCGCGGCCGGCCGGGCCTCCGCGGGGGCTGGCGCCGGGGTCGGGGTCACGAGGGGGGCTTGCAAACGCCGGGCTGCTGCGCCGCCCGCAGGAACCTCCGGCCTTGCGCGCTGGACCACGGTCTTAGGAGACCGACAGCCACTGGATGCTTCTCGTCTATCGGCCTTTTCTCCCCCACGCGCCCCCGTAGACCTTTTTTATTTTGACCCTCCTTCATGCAGCCTTCCACTTCCAGTCGATCACCCCTTTCCTCCAGCCTTCGGGAACTGCTCAGAAACAGTAGGGGCCTTCCGCGCTCCCTCCCTGGGCTTCCTCCCGATACCAAACACGTGGTGCCGTTTCCAACACCAAGTCCCGAATTCTCGCCCCCATTTCAGATGCCAGGCGCAAATGGGGTGCCCAGACTACCTACATTTCTGCGCGGCCCACTACAAATTCACGAGTGCCTGCAACCCACCCTTCAAACACCATAATTCCCTGGGACACTAACAGAACTCGAGAAAGTGCTTTACTTGCTCTTACCGGTTTGCTATGCGGGACACACCCCGGGGACATCCGAATGGAAGAGCTGCAGAGGGGTGGGGGAGGGGCAGAGCCGGCAGGCTCTCTTTTGAGGGCCCCACCCACTCTGACAGCCCCGCGGCTCTGTTCGTTTTTACGGGGTTTTATGGGGAGGGAGCTGAAAATTCCAACCTCCGATCCCGTGGTTGGGTCCCCTGGCTACCAGCCCCCATCCAGTAGCCATTTAGGAGCGCGCCAATTATCGCCTCATTAGCATAAACTCGGATTGAAAGGGGCTCATTATGAATAACAAAGACCTCTTATCACGCTGAAAATTCCCAGGGTTTTAGGAGCTTTGTGTTGGGAACTGGGCACAAAGACCACATATATTTTTTGTAATAACACACTGAAAAACACAAATTCCAACGGGGGAACATTCTACAAAATACCCCACCTGACTTCAAAACTATCACAGTCATCCAAAACAAGGAGAATCTGAGAAACTGTCACAGCCTAGAGAAGCCAAAAGAGATGGTTTAATGAAATGTGGTATGTGGATGGGATCCTGGAACAGAAAAAGAACTTCAGGGGAAAACAGAAAATCTGAATCAAGTATGGACTATAGTTAATAGTAATATATCAATATGGGTTTATCAGTTGCAACAAATGTATTATACTGATTTAAGATCTTAATAACAGGACATTGGTTTATGCAAATTTTCTGTAAATCTAAAAGTATTCTAAAAAGTTTATTTTTAAAAAATATTTTAATAAAGATCCTTCAATTTTTTAGGACCCACCTTTTTTAGAAGGCAAAGAGAATTTGTAAATGACCACTTTGTTGTTATATTTATGGCCAGAGAGCTGGCAGGTGGGAAGAAAATACTAGAACGGGAATCTTGATGTTCCATCGTGACACACGCATCTCAAATACAAAATGCAAAGACAGCGATGCAGACCTGGTCCCTCAGAGCTCTGACCAGAGCAAGGAAATACAAGGGGCAAGAGTAAGGAGAGAAGAATTGGGGTGAGAGTTCTCTGGGGAGAGCCCTGGTCTTGGTGAAGTTTCATCTCCTGGCACCTCCATTTCCCAGGAGAAGCCGAGAGAGTTGTGAGTATGTGTCTTGGAGCTGGGGGACCCTGTGGATGCGTGTCTGATGTCACCCAGGAAGTTCGGAAAAGAGATGGGCCGGCCAACCGCTTTGTGGCCAAGCGAGGTCCTTGAATCAGACGTGGGTCATGGAGGAGGGAAAAGGGAGCTGGCATGAAATCATTGAGGGTGCCGTCCAAAAGGGCTGCCTGGGGCAGAGGGAGGAATCCTGGATTTCTAAGGCTGAAGAAGAAATTACAAGTTAATTCTCCAAATCACGTTGCATCCTCCAGACTCAGGAGATCCACAGCCAAGAAGTCTTTAAGGTGGAAGTCTCTAAAGAAACCCATGAAAAAAAAGGGACAGCAGAAGCGGGCCCTGAGGGCAGGGAGCCTCCTATGGGGTCTGACCTGTCCTTTCCCCCCCTACCTCTCCCTGTCCCCACCCCCTACCTCTCCCACTCTGGATGGAGACTGAACCTGTGTGGAGATAGAAGGCAAGGAGAATGAGCAGGACACCTAGGAGGTCAGTGGAGAGCAGAAACTTCCAACGACATCCCCTTCCTGCAGGCAGGCAGCTGCCAACCGCTGACGTGGCTGGCCTTGGAATGGAGCTTGAAGGACTGATACATAATTAAAACTGAACATATTAGTTTCTGAATCTAGAATGACCTTATGAATTAAAGTGACCCTAACATTGTCTCCTGCCTAAAGTGAGTATAAAAGTGTGGGGCTTATACTATGGGTTGAATCGCATCCCCCCCAAAAAAGATATTTTGAAGTTCTAGCCCCCAGTACCTCACAATGTCACGGTATTTGGAAATGTGACCATTGCAGATATAATTAGTTAAGATGAGGTCATACTGGAGAAAGGCAGGCCTTAATCCAACATGACTTATGAGGAGGCCACGTGAAGGCAGACACACAGGAAGAACGCCATGTAATGATGAAGGCAGAAACTGTAGCAATGTAGCAAATCCGCCAAGCTAGAAGCGGGGAGGAAGGGTTCCCCTCCAGGTTTCAGAGGGAGCGTGGCCCTGCCACATCTTGATTTTGAACTTCTAACTTCCAGAACTGTGAGAGAGCCAAATTCTGTTTGAAACCATCCAGTTTGTGGTGTTTTGTCACAGAAGCCCTGGGAAATTAACATAGCCTATTAGAGCTTTCTTCGTCTGAGGCAAATGAAGATGATTTCCACTAGACGTACATTAGAGAGATGGTAGAGGATAAAATTGTGTTCATCGTGCCCGTGAGTCATGCATACAACATATCGGTGACTCCAATTGTCCTGTAGAGTAAATCTCTCCCAGGGACCAAGAGAATGTGACAGGCTCCTGGCTTAGAGGCCTAGGTCTATACGTGGTACCGAAGGAAAGGGGACCTAGCATAGTGAAAAAATTTTTACCATTTCAGTGACCTGTAGTCAACCGGTGTCCAAAAATATGAAGTGGAAAATTCCAGAAATAAACAATTCAGGTGTCTCAAATTGCACGCCATTCTGAGCAGTGTGAGGAAATCTCTGACCGCCCTGCTCCATCAAGCCCAAGACGGGAATCATCCCTTGGTCCAGCGTCTGCACGCTGTGGACTCTCCCCACCTGTTAGTCACTTAGCAGCCCTCTGGCTTATCAGATCAACTGTCAAGGCGTCACAGTGCTTGAGCTTGTGTCCCAATAACCCTCGCGTTACTTAGTGGCCTTGGAGCACAAGAGTAGTGATATGCTGAATTCGGATATGCCAAAGAGAAGCCATAAAGTGCTTCCTTTAAGTGAAAAGGTAAAGAACATAATATATAAAGAAAAAACATAATATATATAATATATATAATGATATATATAGGGTTCTATCTAACTGTCCAAGGTTCTAGGCATCCACTGAGGGTCTTGGAATATGTCCCCTGGATGATGGGGGCTACTGTAAGAGAAGGTCAGACATCACATAAGTGTCCATTAGGTGCAGAGAACTATATAAATGTTGGTATTCCACACACTGAAAAAAAGGATAAGGAAGCTCTCTGTGTATTAATACAGACATAGAAGTATCTGGAATATAGTCATCTACCTTTCGTGTCAAAGGCAGGGGTCTGATAAGAGAATGTAACCGTAATTACTTACATTTGCATAATGAACCCCGAAGCATGCATGGAATGCTTTCAAGAGTGGGGGGCACGGGAGTGGGGTGGACAGAAGCAGGGGTGAGAAGGGGACTTTCCACTCTGTCACTTTTTATGCTGTGTTGTTTTTGAGCTATGCAAACACATGATCTACTAATAAATTAAAAATTAAAAATGAATAAGAAGAACATCCAGACACCAAGTTTCCCAGAGTGAGGAGTAAATTGGATATGCTAAATATACCAAATAGCGAGTACGTATGGACATCCCAGGATGCTCAGCTAAAGGTTAGGAATGGATCAAAAAACCAACAGATGTCCTGAACCAGGACAGAGCGTCAGGAAAAATCATCTCGAGGCCGCGGCAGTGTATAGTCCAGATCGCAGAGGCAGGAGAGAACCACACAGGGAAAGTGTGAAAGGGTAAGGGCCGGGCCCAGCGGTGGGGATGAGACTGGAGACAGAGATCCTCAAGAAAGATCTAAAACAAAAAATTCCAGCCGAACTTCTTGCATATCAAGTGCTTCTCAAAATAAATGGGATGGAGCCGTAGGAGCTAATTCTGCCATATGAGTGTATTTACTCTAATTGTTTTTGGCATATCAAATACTGCTTAAGGCTGCTTACGTTTTAAATCTTTATTTTCACCTGGATTTGAAATTTACGTTGACACCATATGTATATTTCAGCTTCCTAAATTATATGCTAGCTAGTTTGAGGGTTTTTCTCTCTACGTCTGTAATGTTTAGGTACACCTTTTTTGAGCTGTTTCCTCAGGTTACAAAATCTAACAATATTTTCCGTTGTATTCAGTGAAAACCTTTGTCTCTATATATGGTGACTATTCCAACTGACATTAATAAAAACTTACATGTTTCAGATGTTTTTGTAAAATTTGGGATCCTCATTGCTCTTTGGAACATTAGTGTTATTATTTCATTTACATATTCTTAATTGATAATATTTCATTAATTCAGCAAATATTTGTTGAGCATCTATTATGAGACACGATATGGCAAAGATTTCTAGTTGTCTCGTGGTATCTGTTCTTTTCTTCTCTATAATAACAGAATTTTCAGCTGGATGCATGGTAGTTGAGCCAGCCTTGCAGTTACGTGTGGCCATGTGGTCAAGTTCATGACAGGATGTGAGCAAAAGCGATGTGTGCAGCATTTGAGTCTTACCCTGAGAGAGAGAGGGAAGGACCTTTCCCACCTCTCTTCATCCTTCTACTTGAATCATAGCCATAGTGACAAGCCACCTGGGATCATGAAGATGATGGCAGCACCTGGAAAATGTGGAGTAACAACATGGAAGGAGCCTGGACCCTACACAACCTCACTGAGCTGGGCAGCCTGCCAGCCCCAGACCACCTCTCTCCAGACTGTTATGTGAGGAATAAATTTCTGTCTTGTGTAAGTCACTGTTATTTGGGGTCCCTAAAATGTAGCCTGACTTATATTCATGCTAATACACAAAGATCATTCTGAATTCTGGTAATCGAAATGAATAATACAGTTCCACTGTACTTGGAAAAATAAATGCTTTAAAATGTAATACAATTTATTCATTTAAAAGGCATTTCTTGTCCATTATGTCCCAGGCACCTGTTCTAGGAGCATCCGGCTAAGAGTGAAATAAGGCCATGGGCTAGAAATGGTCAAGGTCATTTACCAGCAATGTAAGGGAGCGGGGCAGACTCACATGGTTCAGGACAAATAGCCCAAGAGAAGACAGGCAAGGAGAGATGCCAAAAGCTCTGCATTTATTTGCTAGGTCTGCCATAAAAAGTACCATTCATTGAATGAGTTAAGCAACAGGAACTTATTTCCTCACATCTCTGGACGCTAGAGGTCTGAGATCAAGGTGTTGACAGGGCTGTGATTTTTTCTGAGGGCCTATATCCCTGTGTCCTCACACAGTCTTCCCTCTGTGCGTGCCTGTGTCCTGACCTCCTCCTATAAGTCATATTGGGTTAGAGCCCACCCCTGCGATCTCATTTGACTTCATTATTTCTTTAAAAATCCTATCTCCAAATACAGTTACATTTTGAGGTACTAGGGGTTGGGTTTTGAACATATAAATTTAGAGGGGACACAGTTGAGCCCATAACAAGTTCCTTTTTATGGGGAGCTGGTTGCACAGCACGCCCCCCTGCCTGCCGCCCCCTGTAGACTGGGCAAGAAGAGGCTGTCCAGGTGGTCTCAGTGGAGCTGCAGGATCTCTCAGGCATCATTCCCCCACCTTGAAAAGCCAGGCTCGAGCAGCTGACATGTGGCTGGTTTCACTGTGGAATCTGGGGGGCTGGAGACAAGTGAGGTGGGCAGGCCCCTGCAGCCCCAGATGGAGACCGAGCTCAGGCGTGACTGTGTAAAACGATCCCAGTACTATTTCACATGTGCGTGTGTGTGTTTTTTCCCACAACACCAAGCAACTCTGAGACACCAGCTGAGTGCCCTACAATTCAAATCAATCTTGATACCGTCTACCTGGAGAGAGTGTCAGATCCCACAGGCTAAGGGCTCAGTCCTACAGCCCTTATACTTCAGATGCCAGTCACAGGTCCAGGTTGTCACCTCTTGTTTTGTTTTGGACCAGCAAATTATTCTCAGAAGCTGAGATTGTCTTTGCCAATCATTTATTTAACACAAGTTCACTGCAGGAGTTATATTAATTTCACAGGCTGATAGAATACAGGATAACATCTCTTCAGAAGCTCACAGAACTCAGAGAAATGTTTTATTTACTAGATCACTGACTGGTTTATTATGAAAAGATGTAACTCAGGAACAGCCAGGTGGAAGAGATGCGTGATGCAAGGTAAGGGAGCCGAAATTCCACGCTCTGAGCACACCTGTCTCTGTGTATCACATGTTCACCAACCCAGAAGCTCTCTGAACCCTGCTCACTTAAGTTTTTCTGGAGGCTTCATTACCTAAGCATGATTGATTAAATCACTGGCCACTGGCAGTTGAATCAACCTCCAGTCCCTCTCTTCACCCAGGGAAACCAAGCACATGACCAGCCATCATATGACCAACCACAGGGTGCTTTCTAAAAGTCACTTTGTTAACATAAAACTCAGGCATGGTTGAAAGGGGTTTATTATAAAAAAGATATCTTTATAGCTCTTTTCACTTAGAAAATTCCAAGTGTTTTAGGAATTCTGTCAGAAACAGGGACGGAGACTAAATACATATGGATCTAATCACAATATCGCAGTGGATGACAGTGTCCATAGGGAAGAGGAAAAGAGCGAAGCAGAGGGGCCAAGTCAGCCAGTGAGGGCAGAGGAGGGTTGAAGTTTCCGGCAGGGGCAGGGCCAGAACACACCATGGGACATCAGAAAGGCCTGGGACCAGGGATGAAAGGGTTCAGCCAGGCGAAAACAGAGGCTTCCAGGCCCAGTCAGCTCATCTCAAAGAGTTGTATGCCATCTCAGGTCAAGGAGCCCCATCTTCACATGCACTGATAAGCACGCTGCACCAGCCCTTGGGGAGACAGTCTCCCCAACCATGTGCCTGAGTTTTTGCCGGCCTGGGACAATAAAGGACTGGTGCCTGTTGTAGGTGTGTGTCCCAACCCGCCTAGCTGAGCCGACAGGGGCAGACCACTCAGAAGATTGCAAACCCTTAGTTAAAAGCTACGCGCAGTCTCTGGGATGTCTCCTCACGCTTCATCAGAAGAACTGAACAGTACGCTGGGCAAGTTTACTCATTTTTATTGCAAAGGGTAGAAACAAAATTATTGTACATTTCTAGGAGCCAGAGATGCCCAGGATGTCATGCTTTTTGCTCCTCACATTCTCCATTTCTCTCTTCATTCCATTAAAATCTATATACATCGAAAAGTATTTTCACTTTCAGCACCGGTGATGAAAACCCCGAGAGGCAGACGAAACAGGAAAGGTCTGAATTTCAACATATCAGAATAGAAGCAGAATTTCAGCGTGACCCAGAGCCTGGATGGTTTCATTTGATGGTGATCAGAATGTCACAGGTCTGTTGCCATCATCCATTCACCTTCCCAATACAACTGTGTTCACAAACATAGCACCCTGCAAAGCCAGCATGACTGCAAGGTGAGATCGAGTCCAGCAGGTGACTTACGGGTGATTTTGTCTTCTGTGTAACATACTTGCTAAGTCCCAGATTCTGGAGTGAGTGAGCTTGCTTGGGTTCATGTTCCAGCTCTGATTTATTTTCTTAAAGTAATGGTTGAAGTTCCCCGTGACTTGGTTTCCCCACCTGCAAATACAAATCCTGCCACTCCCTCCCTTATAGATTTGTGAAGCCCGAGTAAATTAATATTTATAAATCATAGTGCCTGGAACATAATAAATGTTCAATAAATGTTAGTCGCAGTTATTGTTATTACATGAGCGATTATCAGTGCAGTAGGTAAACTATTTCTTGAGCTTTTGTTATCCTGCCTGTGAAGTGGAAAGAAGCCAGGGATGACACCACAGGTCACTGCTAGCTCTGGGATCTGAGGTTCTGGCTTCTCTGATATTGACTGGTTCTTTTTTTTTTTTTTTTTCCCCACGCACACACAGCACTGCCAATGACCAGGCAATAACCGTCTCAGTTTCTGATGGCCACCAGCAATCCACAGCCTCCCTCGGCTTATAGATGTACTATTCCCATCTCTGCCTCTGTCCTCACATATCCTTCTTCACATGACTGTGTTTCAAATCTCCCTCTGTCTTTTTCTGATAAGGATATCTGTCATTGGACTTAGGGTCTGCTCTAAATCCAGAATGATCCCCTCTCAAGATCCTTAATCACATCTGCAAAGCCCCTTTTTCTAAGCAATGTCACATTCACCTATTCTGGGAGTTAGGACTCAGATATACCTTTTTCGGGGCCGCTATTCAACCCACGACAAGTGGAATGCCATCCTGCTTTTAGTGGTGACATCTTGAAGTGAGATCCTGCTTGTGCCATATGCAGAAAAAAAAAAATCTGGTTTTCATATTCTCTCGTTTGGGGTGTTCAGTCAAAGCGCAGGATTAAATTGGACAACTCCAAAGTACTTCATTTTCTTCTGAAGCTAACCGTGTGCCAACTACACCTATGGGGCGCCTGCTATGTGTCAGATGGCGCTCTAGGCGCTGAGACACAGCCGTGAACAAAAACAGACAAAAGCCCCGCCTTCATGGAGCAGACATCCTAGTGGGAAAGGCAGATAATAAATAAAATAAATGGATAAAAATATTTAGTGTGTTTAATGTAATAGATACTGTGGAGAAAAATAAAACAGTAAGGGAAGGAGGAGAGAGAGAGAGGCTTTAAACAGGTGTCCGGGGACAGTGTCATCCTCAGGGGACCCTTGAGTAAAGACCTGAAGGAGGTGAGGGGGGAAAGCCACAAGGACATCTGGAAGGACTGTCTCAAGTAGGGGCCCTGAAAGGCAAGTGTGTCTGGGATATTCCGGACCACAAGCCACCCAGAAGCCAGGGGGCTCTAGGGGGAGGGAAGTGGGGAGCATAGGTGAGATCGAGAGGTAAAGGGGATAGGGGGCGATCAGGGATGGTCTTGTAGCCATTCTTACAGCCCTGGCTTGACGGAGGAAGCACCTGGAAATGGTCCCAGTGTCCAGACTTCCGTTATCACATGGTTAAGCTGTGGAGGTCCTCAGTCACGGAGAGAAGCTTAATTATGAAATATCTACAGTTTCCCCCTTTTTCACACCTTAAATACACATTTCATGTTAATTTATTTTTCAAAATCAAACTCAAGTCTTAAAACAATTATTCAAAATCAAACATATAGTCAATCTAGCAATTCAACTTCTGAATATATACCCAAGAGAACTGAAAGCAGGAACTCATATGAATGCTGTTCACAGAGGAAGCAATCTTAGCATCCTTCATCAGATGACTGCATAAACAAAATGTGGTCTCTATATAGAATGGAATATTATTCAGCCTTGAAAAAGGAGATTCTGGCACTTGCCACAACATGAACGAACCTTGAGGACATTATGTTAAGTGAAATAAGCCAGTCAGAAAAAGACAAATATTGTATGATTCCAGTTATATGAGGTCCCTAGAATAATAAAACTCATAGAACAGAAAGCAGATTGGAGGTTACCGGGGGCAGAAGGAAGGACAAATGAGAATTAGTGTTTGATGGGTAGAAAGTGTCAGTTTTGGATGAGGAAAAGTCCTGGAGATGGATGGTGGTGATGGCTGCTCAACGACATAAATGTACTTAATGTCATTGAACCTTGTACTTAAAAATACTTTAAAATGGTTAAAACAGTAAATTTTCTGTTATTTGTATCTTACCACAGTTTTCAAAAATCAAAATTAATTAATTTTTAAAAACCAGAACACCAAATCTATCTTATTCCCATGGATCAAATATACATTTTTTTTTTTTTTTTGGTCTCTAAAAAATCTTTTAGAAAATAACAATATCAACAGCGAGAACACATCTCGTCATTTCCAAATCAGCATTCAGAGCTGCAGAGCACTCGATAACAGGAAATAGGGGCTGCCTAAACAGAAGGAAAGGAAATAGTCTTTCCCTGCTTGTCTTCAACACTGTTTATGTAAAAATATTCCACCCTCTTAGATGTTCTGACTTTTGGAATCCTTCTCCTAGGCAAGCCGGAAACCGAGAGAGTTAACATCTTTACTCTTTGTTTCTAGGCAATGACTGAAAGTCAGCATATGAAAAAGAATTTTTAATTAAAGAGAGCAGAGCAAGAAATAGAATCTCAATTTTATCTATTTCCCACATCACTCGCCTCCCAGGCAGGAATTCACACACCTGAAGTTATGCGATTTTTCCAAGTTTATAAACCGTGGGCCTAATTAAGTTTCATAAGATTTCTTTACCCTTCGCCAAATTACTTCCTCTCACAAGGACCTTCCCTGGACCTCGAAAAGTTTAATAAGTAATTACAACATTTGATAACACAAAAATCTTTTGAATTCCCAACTATCTCAATAGCGGTTTCTTTTACTGTATTTTCATCCTTCTAACTGCAGAAAGAAATTAAAAAAAAAAAATCTCACTACTTTTATTCTATATTATCGCTGAATTTATTTTTCATTAAATACATTGTCTTCAAAAACATGCATACTTATTGATTTTCATTATGCTTTGTGGAGTATCTATATAAATTACTTGGAATTCTTTTGTTAAGGAGACTTAAGTCTTCTCCCCATTTATTCGGTTTTCCATATTTGTTGATATCAGTATGAGCTCACTGATATTTATTATATACTTTGGTGTTGGTTATAATCCCATACTAGTTTATTTTGTTGCTTATGTTGTCCCGCATTTGGTCATCGCATTTGGTCATCGTGGCCTTACATGTACTTGGCAGGAGAAAAAAAAAATACTGTGTCAGGTCCTTCCCTCTTTAAATTTATTTTTGGTGGCATCCAGTTTCCAAAGCCCATGTCTCCCACGGTGACTTCAGTGCTGGCTTTCTAAACAGATGGGGACTTTACATCAGTTATTTAAGCTCTCTGAACCCCGGTTTCTTATTTTGTAAAATGAAGATAATGCCTATTCGCAGGGTTGGGGTGAGGATTAAATGGATAATTTATAATATTACTATGTGCTTCACAAAAGGACAGATGATTCCAGGTATATGAGGTACTTGGAATAGTCAAATCCAGAGAGACAGAAGGTAGGATGGTGGTTCCCAGGGGCCGAGCGAAGGGGGAAATGAGGAGTTAGTGTTTAATGGGTACAGAGTTTCAAAACTTCTGGAAATGGATGGTGGCGATGGTTGCAAAACAATGTAAGTACACTTAATGTCACTGAATTGTATTTGAAAATGGTTAAAATGGTAAATCTTATGTATATTTTACCACAATAAAAAAAGTAATGTGTGCTCATTGTTGAAAATTTAGAAAATATTTTTTAATTGTTTTAAATCCTTAGTAATCCTAGTACTTAGTGGCCACGTCTGTTTTGTAGCCTCTGTACACAGTTTCGATCTTAGTCACGATTTTGTTCTTTTTAACATATCGTGTATATTTTCCCATGCTGTTCAAAACTCAGTAAACATTTTAATTAGCCACGTGATATGACTCCCTCATTAATTTAACCACTGCTATATATTAGACACATTTTTCGACATTATAAATAACACTTCGATGAACACCTCTCTGATTAAGTCCATCTTATTCTCATTTCGAAATACATCTTTAGTATAGACAGGGAAGAAGGATGACTAGGCCAAGAGGTGACCATTTTTAAGGCACGTGATTTAAGTTGTCAGTCCTTCTCAGAAAGATATACGGATTACACTATCACCAGCTACCTGGAAGACACTCATTTTTAGGCACCCATATGCAGTTACACTCTTCTGTTATAAAATCTTTTCTACCTTGGTAGATTAAATATGGTATCTCATTGTCCCAATGTTGCCTCTTAACGTTCCTTGCTTTTCTCCATCCCTCGCTTTTCTCCATCCCTCCGTTATATTTGGTGTCTTTAAATCACTTGTACACAATTTTATATAGAAAGGTTATTTATTCATTCCTCCCCTTGTTCGCTTTAATTAGGTTTAATTGTCAAAATCTGTCGCTTTTAAAGAAAGAAGTGGAAACATTTTTATTTCTGAAGTTCTTTATTATTTTTTTAATCTATGAATTTAAATTACATCAAGTGGGCTCCAGTTCTGGAACGCAGACTCTGTGGGGCACTGAGCGTCCTATCTGAGCGACAGCCGCGAGTTCAGGCCCGCAGCCTTCCGCGATCTGTCGCCGGGCACACCAGCATCGCGCGCATCCTGACGCGGCGCTGGCGACGGGGTTGGCCACGCTCCTGCGCTCGCCGCGAGCCCTGCTTCCCGGGCAAGGGTGCCCGGGGCCGGGCACAGGTGCTGTCTAAGCCGGGCCCGGGGCTAACCAGAGGACAATCCCGACCAGCCCCATAAAAAGCCACACCCCACCCCTAGGCGCCCATCTGCGGGAAGGGTACTCTTCCTCTCGCTCTCCTCTCCGCCGCCCTCCACTGGCTTCAAACATCGCCGTCGGGGCGCCCGCGGTCCACGCCGAAGGCAGGGCGGGTCCACGCGGTCCCGAGGCTGCTATAGCCACCCCCAAAACCCCGAGGCCGCTTTAAAGTGGTGGTGTGAGATGCTCCGAAATCTGGGGACCTAGATGTTCGCGCAGGAACCAGAACCTCAATGGCTCCAGGGAACCCCAAAAGGGTGGGAAGAAGCCTTGGCTCCGAGGAGCACCCCACCACCGCCCTCCGGAGGGAGGGCCCCCAACGGAAACGCCCGTGGCCCCGCCCCCACGTGTCCGCCTCCCCGGGCTTCCCGTGCCACTTCCCGCCGTCCCCTCCCCGCGCTTCCTCGCCCCGGCCCTTGGCGACCCTCTCTGGGTTTCCTTTGTCCCCTTCCCACCCTTGCCTCGGGCTTCCCGAGTCCCCTCCCGATAGTCCCCCACCCCCCGGTCCGCCGCCGCGCTCCTCCGGGAGCTTTCTTCCAATCCTCCCCCTCTCCCCCTGTCCCCTCCCGGAGCTTCTCCAGTGCCCTCCCCGCCCCCTCCGGTTTCCCGTGTCCCTTCCCCTCCCCCCCAGTTTTTAAACCTGGCGCGGAGCGCGCGGGTAGGTGAGCGCCCTCGCCCGAGCGGTTACGGGCGCGGCCGAGTCCCTGGCGCGGCCGGAGGGTCGCGGGCTCCGAGGGCACCATGCGACCCGAGGCTGCGGCCGGAGCCCGAGAGGCGCGGGGTCGTGTCTGTCACTGCCCTGCGGACGGTCCCCGGAGGCCACCGTCGCCGCGCGGGCCCGAGAGGTGAGGGTGCCCCGCGGCCCTGCTGGGCGCGTCGAGAGGCGCGCGGCGCGGTGGTGCTGGGAACGCAGAGCGGGGTGCCCCGGCGGCGCTGAGTCCCCTAACCCCACCGCCACGCGGGGCACGCTCCTGGCCAGAGACGTGGACGTGGAGTCCTCAGGACTCCGGCGCACGGCTTGAAGTGCGGAGGTCCAGGGGGTGCGCACAAGAAAACAGGCCAGCGCCTCCTCGTGTAGATCTGAAATTCACCGGGCTGGGAACTTTGACGTCTCGGGGCCCCTCGGCGAGCCTTGCAGGGGGACCCCTCGCGTCGATTGTCAGTCTTGGTCATAGTCTTTGGTTTGCCTTGTGCTGGGGGCTCAGCGTTCGCTGTCCCCGTGCACCAGCTCTTTTCAAGGTAGTAAGGTTTAAGGAAATCCAGGTAGCCGGGAAGGTGTGGAAGGGCTGGAGTGGCCAGGCAGTCAGAGAGGCGAAACCGACTCCCCCTTCGCGCATCGTAGAATCATCTCTGTATGCAGAGTCAAGATCCTTCGATAACCGAGGTCGCGCGGTTGAAATTAATGAGCGACAAGGTAGCCAGCTACGGTGGCGGGGTGCGGATCTGAATTGAAGAGTCCAGCCAGGTGGAGAGAGAAATCCCTCAACTACTGTGTCCCTTGTTAATTGTACCATATTGGGACTTCTCAAAGCCCAGGGACGACGAGGAATGAGACAGGAGGAAAAAATAGAAATGGCAGTATGTATCACATTCTAGGGTGTCTAGTGACTCTTCAGGCAGACGTTAGAAATGATAAGAATGGCAACTCTTATGACATAATTTTAAAAGACAGCCTTGAATGCTGGGGTTCACTCCTGGTCCCTGCCGTTCCAGCGCCATGCCATGGAGGCCTTGGACCCTGACCCCCGGAGATGCTCAGCGGACCAGAACCGGAAGCCGGGTAAGATGAAGTGTGGACACTAGGTATCCACCAGTTCAGCCATAAAGTAGCACCATCTCTGAAATAAAGGGACTAGGAAAGGCCCCTTGGGCCTGTCCCTCCCCCTTGGTCATTTAATGCAGAAGAGTCCCATGGTCTGCATTAGGAGCCTGGCCAGCAAGGTGCTAATCAAACATGAGTCACATGGAGTTTGGGCTCCTGCTCACTTCTCCTTTCTTGAAAAGCAAAGTCACTCTGGCACAGCTGTTTCATGAGCATGAGAGATTTCTTCCATGTTGGATTTTTTTCTGCATACCAGCAGGTGGAAAGAGGCAGAGAGAGAAGGCTGCCTCCGTCCCCTTGTTTTAGAGAAAAGGTGAGTGTGCCATTAGCGTTAGGCTGGTGCCACAGTGCAAAGGAGAGCAGAGACCAGTCTAGGATGCCCAGAAGGTGTGGTTAAAAGCCCTCACCTGTCTGGCCCCTTCTAAAGCACATTCGGCCCCGTCTACAAGGACTCCAGGGGTAACTCATGTTGTCTGAGCAAATACACTCCAGAGGAGGACTTTGCAGGCAAAGATTAATCGCCACCACTATTCTTTTGTTTCCTGCATTAGTCACTAAATTGCTTTATACTTAATTGAAGTAATGGCTTGATTTCATGGCATTTACCTTTCCTTGTTATATATAAAAATATACATGGATGACTTTTAAAATGCTGGAGAGTTAGTGAAGCTAGAATGGATCATGCATTTAGTTTACATAACACTCGTGGCATATGGGTGCGGTTATTTGTGATATGATAAGAAACTCAGGTGAGGAAGAACAGACCTTTTACTGTATTTTGATATTTAGACTACTTTGTTAAATTAGTCTGAAAAATGAGTTTTAATTCAGTTACTATTATTTAAAGGATGAAGTAAATATCAAATTAACAGGAATATGAGTTTGTAGCCCAAATTATTATTAAATACATGCAATATCTGAACAATAGAAAATAATTCCTTCTGCATTCAAACCTAAGTTCTTAAACAATAAGACTTAAAAGGTACTTGGGAGAGGGAGAATATAGAAGCTTACAATTATCCAAATGAAATGTATATGGAACCTATCAGTTGAAAGAATAAAAATACGATAACATACTTCCTAATGTAAAGCAGGTGTTTTTTTTTCCCTATTGTGATGAGCAGGCCATTTATGAGAAAGATGAAGATTTTAGGAAAATATTAAGCTGTAGCAACTTTCCAGTTCATTATCATGGCACTGTATGGAGCAGTTGTGTCCATGGATTTGGGGGTGGGGGGTTGAGGTGAGTGTTCCAAGGGGAATGTAGCGCTAGCCGCCCCGCTCCCCCGGAGCCAGCTCTTGGCAGAGCCCGGTTGGCCGGGAGGAGAGGTCAGCGGCGGGCTACCGCCAGCCCCGAGTACCACGCACGGCTTCCGGGAGCCCCGGCGGGGCGAGCGCCGCGCGGCGCAGGGAAAGGACGCTTCTTGCTCAACAGCGCCCTCTCCCGACAAAGCAGGAGACTTCCACGGCTCCAGAGCCCTGTGACGCATTTCTCGAGAAATTCGAGGAAAGGCTGGTAGTCCCTGTGCCCTGAGCAGCCGAGTCGCCCTCACCCATTGGGTGCCCTTCCACCCCCTAGAGTGCTGTCTTTCTCCCTTGCCTGGGAAAAGATGAACGACAGCCTAAACCTTTGTTGACCTCTGTTCCATTTCCCTCCTGGCTTCTTGCTGGCCCTGGAAGGGAGGCGATTTCCTGGAAGGAGGTTCAAGGGACTGTATTTTCCCGGGCCCGCCCACCCATCTCGCGGGCTTCCGTTCCATAGCTTTAGCCAAGTCGGGCATGCACGGGGGTGGGAGCAAGGCGAGCCCCTCGTGACCGCCTCTGCTTGTGGCTGTTCTCTCGTCCCTAAGAAAACACACACACACACACACACACACACACACACTCACTCACTCACTCACTCACTCACTCACATCTTAAACACCGTTCTTAATGTGTATACGTTTCTGTTCCCCTTGAATTAGCAAAGTGTAACTAGACATTTCCATCATCACAAAAGGATCTTTAATAGGATATTTGTGGTGTAAATTCTTAAAGCTGTGTATGTTTGTAGGTAAAGTTTTTATAGTTTGTAAAGTCGTACCGTGTGTTTCACAAAGTCTAGTTAGAATGGTTGGCTTAATGGAAGCTATTTCTCTGTGCCGGTTAACACTGCCTTTATGTCCACCAAAGTCTGTATCGTCACAAGGTGTAAAACCGTCTCTGACAGCCTTGGATCGCTTAGAGCGGGTGGAGAACGCCTAAGCAATCAAACACAGGGTTTAACACAGATTTCCTGGAGCCCCCAAAGAGTGAACTTCATCCTGGAGAAGAATCTGCTCCAAAGAGCCTCATTCTCTTTTCCTTAGCTCACCACGGTTCATTGTAAAGTTACGGCTGATAAAATGTAATGACGATTGTTCACAAAGGCCACACGTGTACACCCAAGGTCCCCTGACAGATGGAAGGGCATGGTGACCACTGGTGACAAACAAGCCTCGGACGCCTTTGCTGTCATGCCCCAGCTGGTCTTGTCCCATTTCCTGTCTGGTTCCACCAAACTCCATGCAATCCAAGGGCTCGGGGTTTCTGCTCCAACCCCTTTTGGCTCATTTCCATGTCACCCCGAGATGGTCCAGCCCAAGACGCCCACTCCCCACTTTTCCACAGTAACTACAGCTTTCAGAAATCAAGATCAAATGACAGTGTCTGGCTCCTCAGTTCCTCAAATAATCTGGTTACACTCCAGGCCAAATCCACCGAGGTCAATTGCCTCATGGGATCAGCCCTGAGCTGGCAGAGTGTGACTGTTTTCACCGCCCTTGTACTCCCACTGGTCACAGTGGGCAGGACAGACCTGGCTCTCTCTGCTTGTGCCTTGTCTCCTCCTCCACTCTTGCTATTCAAGAGTCGTGATATACAAAAGGTTGTGGCCCTTTTGGATGCTACTGAAGTATCCTTGGAATCCATGTTTTCCTTCCCTTCTGGTGGGTGTTACTTGAGTTTAAATCTTCATCGCCTTTTTCCAGGTGCCTCCACGCCCTTACCTTTCCAATCTAGGCTCGGCACTGCTCCCAGCCGCTCCATTACCCTGAAAATACAGATCCTATTGTTGAACTCCCAGCTCAGAAATCACTAACGGTCTTTAGTGCCTATTTCCAGAATGAGACCTAGACTCCATAGTAGGTTCAAGGCTTTCCATAACTGGGACTCAGCTTCCTGTTGGAGCCTTTTTATCAACACGGCCTGTCATTCATCCCACATCGAGCTTCTCGCCCTTCCCCACCTGAGCTCGATTTCCCCGCCCCTTGGAATGTAACACTGCTCCACCAGGAGTGGTCTCAGAATTGTATACCTAGTACCGCTGACATCTCTGCTGGCCCTCCGTGAAGATTTCCTGATCCTCCTCCCCACTCGGAATCATGAGCATCTTACCGGGTGATGCTTCGTAGTGTAGAAACTTGCCTCCATGTGTGTCTCTCACCATTAGATTTAAAACCCCTGAACTGAGGGGCTGTGAGACTTCTCTTTCCATCTTTGAATCCCTCACAGAATCCCTGGACATTGAGGACAGTAAGAGGAAGAGGGGCTTCTCAAATACTGCTAAGGCGTTCAAACTATCTCTAAAATCGGAACTGATACTGACAAGTGCAGGCTACTTAGATTTTGTTTCTTTAAATTTCAGGATGTGACTTCAGAGGCTCCTTGACTGTGTGTGTGTTTGTATGTGTCTGTCTTTACAGCCTGAGCCTGGGGGTGACCAACAAACTCCTGGATCAAAGGGGGCCTTTGGGTTTCAGCATCCTGTAAGGTAACATGACTTCACAGTAAGAAGTACATTATGTCCTTTTAATATAAGCATTAATACACTTTAGCGTCTTCAACGGTATGCATTTTCAACAAAGTGGAAAATAATTTTGTGTTCTCCAATACTTTTTAGTTCCTATTATCCAAGGAACTTCAAGGATATTTGGTGAGATTTCTGGAATCCATTTATTTACTTATTCATTCAGTGTTTCAGATGGAAGTTGGAATTGGCTTCCTTTTCCTTTATACCTTTTTTCATACCTCTTACTATACATCGTCTTGTGTTAAATTTAGTTGAATATGAATTGTATAAGCACGTCTGCTTATTGACTTAGATATTTAGGTCCATTTCTAGTTCTCTCCCAGGATGTAAGTTAGCACATTGTCCAGAACAGACGGGACCTTCCCAGAATGCCTGCTGCCTAGGTCGGGTGGGTGCTCCCCCACAATCGGTCCCTCCAGCCTCTCTCAGTGGTCCTTTCATGGTCTTGGCGGGACAAGGGCCCATGCTCAGGACTTTTATTTGTTCCTCTGTGTCCACCTCTTTCCTGTTTCTCTCAGTCTGTCTCTGTCTCTCGGATGAACCTAGTCCATGCTCCCACCTCTCAGATGATTTTTACCCTGTGTATCCTGAAAGACCGGAAGCTTTAATAAAACCCAAAGATGCTAATTGTTAGAGATGAAATTTACAGCCCCCCACCCCTGACTGGTCAAAGAGCGATTTCTGGAAAAGGAAATCTTTCCCAGCGTCCCTTCTGCCAGTGGTTACTAATCCTCAGAGTCGATGGGGCTGCTGTAGCAGTGCAGACACAGGTTGCTCCCCTGGGCTTCTGACACCCTCGTTCTGGGAAAAGGCCTCGGTGTCTGTTTTTGTAGGGTTCCCCAGGCGATCCGATGTTTCGCCGGGGTTGACAGTCACCACCCTCTCACGTAGACGCTCTGCCGCCGCTCCCCACTTTTTGATTGGTTGAAAGTGTGGTGACTAGAGGCGTGTACTGCAAACTGCAGAAACTGTTTTGTCCAGATTTCAGAAAATTTCAAGCATACACGAAAGCGTGGCAAACAGTACAATGAACCCCACGTGCCCAGCACCAGCCTCAGTGATCATCAACGTTTTTTGGATCTAATCCTGTTTGTCACCCTCTCCCAACACTTTTTTTTTTTTAAATTGTTAGACTATTTTAAAACAAGCTCCAGACATCCTATGCATTCAAATTTGCCTGTCACTACGGTAGCCTCCCCTATCACTTTAGCTTTCCGAGGTTTCGGTTCCCCGCGGTCAACTGCAGTCTGAAAATATTAAACGGAAAATTCACTTGGCTGAGACGCGGTGACTAGATCGAACGTCGGGATATCACAGTGCTTGTGTTCAAGTCGCCCTGATTCTACTTAATAATGGCCCCTAAGCCACTCGCATAACTTTTGTTACAGTATGTTGTTTTATTTTATTATTGTTGTCAATCTCTTACTGTGCCTGATTTATAAACTAACCTTTGTCATAGGTTTGTATATCTAAGAACAAATGTAGTGTATGTAGGGTTTGGTGCCACCCACGGTTTCAGGCATCCCCTGGGGGTCCTGGAACTTATCCCCTGCGGATAAGGGGGGGGACCGTTGTACTTTAGCATAACATCTAATTTTTAACATGGGCGAATACTAAACCGTGCTTATATTTCTGTCCTATATGTTTTTTTTCTGTCTGTTGCAGAGTTTCTGAACCTCAGCACTATTGACACTTTGCACTAGATGATTCTATGTCATGGGGGCTGTCTTGGTCCTTGTGGGGAACTGGACAGCATCGCTGGCCTCTACCCACTGCATGCAGTAGCTTCCCCTCGGTTGTGCCAACGAGAAGGTCTCCAGACATTGCCCAATGTCCCTTGGTGGTGGAAAATCACTGATCTCTTGGAAATATTAGCGAGTTCAAAATCGTCATGCATTCTTTACAGCTGGGTGTTTTCTCTTTCCCTTTTTCTCCTCTGTCCACAAAGGAGAAAATCGAAATCAGCTTTGCAAATAAGCAGTGACCAATGGATAGGATAATCGCTATGAGTTCTTCCGAAGACCGCGGGGTGGAACGCAAACAAATTAGTGAGCAGTGCAAGGATAAGAGATTACGAGGAGCGGGGGTGGGGGGCATTTGAAATACTTTCCATGTATAACTGGAATCTTAAAGTCACAAAGCCTGGATTTAGAGGTTTCGAATTTATTTATTCAAGTTATTTTCTTCCTTCCTTTCTTTTTTTCTATCTTTTTTTCTTGTTTGTTTTTTTTTCTCCCCCACCCCCTCCTCCCCACCCCAACCTCCTTTCTCTTTCTACTAGACAAATGGCCAGGGGTTGCCTTTTTCTATTCTGGAAAATCAAGGGATCCCCCTCCTCACCATAGCGTCCAGAAAGATTAGCTACTTTTCTTCTAGAACAGGGTTTCAGAGTCCAGTTTTTGCTAGAGCCCCGAGGGCCACAACGTCCCCCATGCACGGGGGTGTGACCTAAACAGGACATATGTTCCCCAGGATGGCTCAGGTCCTCCACGGGGTCAGAGTGAGCCTGGCAATCTTGGAACTCAATGTTTTCATTTACTCTCATTTTTACGGAAGCACAGCTTTTCCTCTAAATTGATTTGCCCACTCAGATTATACTTTATTTCTGAACTAGTGTGGGATCCCTTCCCAGGTCCATCTGCCCACATTTTGTGTTCTGGTGACTTAAAACTCAATCGATCGACCGATCGATCAATCAATCAAAAACCGCTGTATGCAGCGAAGGCAAAGCCAGAGAAGAGTGTAGAGAGTTAGCTGCTTCTAGGAAAAAAGCTCCTCTAGGTGGAGTTCGGACCGTTTCAAGTTGACTAATGCTGTGTTTGTTTTTCAAACATCAGACTTTATTTACCTATTTCGAAGCGTCAGGAATATCTGCAGAGTTCTGGGGAAAAGGTACTGGCCAGTTTCCCGGTGCAAGCCACGATTCACTTCTACAACGACGACTCGGACTCGGAGGATGCAGAGCACGAGGAGGAAGCCCGACCCTCCGACCTTCAGTGCTGCGAGGCGGAAGGCCCGGAGGACAATGGCCCAGGAGGACCTGGCCGAGGCTGGCTGACACACCCAGAACAGGGATCTGGAGGACAGGGTGGCCGTGATGGTAAGGGTCTGCTCCCCGGCTGTCACTCTCTGGGGAGTGCCCTATGCTCCTCATCCAAATAAATGGGGTCTCCCTCCCACGCCCGACCGGCCTCACACACAATTTCAGAACAGCTGTGCCTGGACACTCTGCACTGCCCTGGGTGTACCGGGGTCGGGGGCTGCTGTGACTGTCTCTGGCCAGCACTCCACTCACGGCAAGACCCCAGCTTTCACTTTTCCTTCTGGCGATCCTGGTTCAGGGCACTCACGCCTACCGTTGAGAAAGGATTCCAGGGCCAAGAGAAGGTTTGTGTCAACATGGCTTCTTATCTGGTAGGGCCAACTTTCCAAGCACATTTCAACACTGTCACTCCGCTGATCAAATGACAGATTACTCCCATAGGGAATAATAACCTACCCGTGCCTCTCACTTAATCCGAGGCTCATTATTTAGCTATGTCTGCTTTTGTAAAAATGATTTAGATATTGTCCAAGGGTCTATGGGGGTTGCTTCGTGGCATTCTGAAACAAATTATTTATGAAAAACAAATAAAACACAATAATTCCTGTAGGAATAATAGAAATAAAAAGATGGATTTTTAGGGGATAAAAATGTATATGACTGTTGTCTAAGAGCTATGTATATGAATAGAGAGAAAAGCTTGAACTCTTAAGTTGGGGACTGCTTTGGGCTTGTTACTTGAATAACACTGTTTTCTATCAAAGCATCTAATGTAAAATTATTTTCACTTTTTTAATAGTTGGATGACCAAATATATGTTCCCCTCAAGGTTTTTTACTTAACTGTCTTACGTGGTTGTCTTCCTACATACAGTACATTATGTAAGTTTCTACTTGAAATAAATATTTTGAAAGAAAAAATGTTTAATAATCAACTTTTTAAAGACATTTTTAGATTTCATGGGTTTTTAAAAGTTTGTCAGTTTATATTTAACTCTTTAAATGATATTTATTGTTTTTAAGAATGCAGGAAAAGTATAAAAAGGAAAACAGAAAGGACTGTAACCTCAGTGCTCAAATAATCCACCAATATTAAAAAGTAGGAGGAATATACTCCTGTAGGTGGTGTTTGCAGTTGTAGGAGGCTCCTTCTGCTTGCTGAGTAGGACCCCATGTGTGAATACACCGCCATCCATTCGTCCTGTGTCCTGCATACAAATACTTTAACAATCCGAACAGTATAGAAAAGCATGTTGCCAAAGAAAAGTCACCTTCTCTTGTCTTCCCCTTTCTCTGTCCAAAGGTGGCTAATATGTTGTTTTTAATGTAAACTTTTTATTGAACAATAATACATCTACATAGAAAAACTATATATATCATATCATAAGCTTGAGATATATATATATTTTAGGCAAGGCAACCCTTGGTTGACCTCACAGATTGCAAGGACCTTGTCAGTTTACCATCCCTTATTTTTTATTCTTTACACCTACAGCACCTGGTCTTCCTAGGTGGTCTCCCATCCAAGGACTAACCAGGCCCGACTCTGCTTAGCTTCCGAGATCAGACGGGAATCAGGCTTGTTCAGGGTGGCATGGCCATAGACTAAGCTTGATATATTTTTATAAAGTTATTGTGCTCATGAAAACAGGGCCCAGATCAAAAACAGAGCAGGATAATCCCCTGTGCTCCCTCCATTCACCACCCCCTCTGACACGGTAGATTCCATTGACCTTGTTTTGAACTTGGTATCAGTGGAGTCACAGGGCATACGCTCTTCTGTGTCTGGTTTCTTTCCTTAACATTAGTTTGTGAGACTCATTCCCACTCTGTATGCAGTTGTAGGTGGCTCATTCTCATTGCTGAGTAGGACCCCATCTGCGAATACACCGCCATTCGTCCTTTCTCCTATCGATGAGTATTTGGTTAGTTTCCAGTTTGGGGCTCTTAGGAAAAACACTGTTTTGACCATTCCTGCATATGGCTATGGGTGGACATATGGGCCCGTTTCCATTGGCGTATGGCTAGACATGAAGCAAGAGCACAGTTTTTATGAGTCCACCCTGTGTCTGTCTGGTCTCCTCCAGCCAGAAAATAACTTTGGAACTGGAGAGAGGGGAGCATAGGCCAAGCATTCTAGAGGAAAAAGACGAGGTTCTCGAAAAGGCCATTCTTTTCTTCGAGACGTTATAAAATGGCCTGGAGTTCAGAGGTGCTGTTGGACCCAGCGAGTGGCCACAGCCGGTGAAACTTCATTCCTCCCGGAGTTGAGATTTTGCAATGGGCTTTAGGAGCTTACGCCATTAGGGAACGGGGTGTGAAATGGAAAAGCGAAAGGAGACCTAGGATACTCCATCTCTTAAGAGCGGGGAGAACAAAGTCTAAGAACTCTTTTCTAAGAGCTCTTGAAATCGCCTCATCCCTTCTCCGGAGAAAACCCCAGCACAGAAAGAATCAAATCTGAGATTGGAACCCACATTCCACAAAACGCCCCTTTCCAGCAACGAGCCCAGCCCCTGCCCCGCCCCCCGCCTCTGTGACTGGGCAGCCTCGCCCGCTGGGAATTACAGCGACCTTGGACCATGTGTCGCCCCTTTCATTTGCTTCTGCGGCACATTCCAGCCGTGCTAATTACATAGATGCTACTGAAAATTTCCCATTATTTTATTTTGGACTTTGAACAATCAACTGAACTCACAGAGGTGTTTATTTGTTTGTTTGAGCGATTTATTTTTATCACCTTTTTTTCTGGGATAGGAAGATGATATATTGAAGCAAGAGGAAAACTGCCCAGTTCAGAAACACCAGAAGGAGAATTTTCTTCCTTCCTGCAGGGCTTGAATCGAGTCTGCATGACTCATTTTTATAGAATTGTTGGTGACAGACAAAGGCATAAATAGGTACTCTTTTATGATGATCGTAAAAATGATAGATGTTTATAAAAATAATTTCAACTGCCTTAGAGGTTGCTGGGCAAATGCAAAATCCATTATTATTTTAATATTTCATTATATCATTAGATAGTAATCCTTAAAAGCAGATTTCATTTTAGAGTTTCGGATATTTCAAAAAGATGCTCAACATCATTAGTCCTTACAGAAATGCAAATTAAAACCACAGTGAGATACTGTCATCTACCTACTAGAATGGTTGCAATTTTAAACAGATGGACCGTAGCAGGGTGAGTAGGGATGTGGAGAAACTGGAACATCTTGGTGTAAATATAAAATTGTTAATAGTTTGGAAAATAATTGGGCAGTTTCATTAAAAAGTTAAACATATATTTCCCATACAACTTAGCAATGCCACTTCTAGGAATCCACCCAGAAGAAATGAAAACGTTTGTTCCCAAAAAGACATGTACACAGATGGTCACAGCAGCTCTATTCATAATAACCCCACACCAGAAACAATCCTAATGTACATCAACCGGTGAATGGATAAATAAAATGCAGTATAGCCATGTGATGAGACATTATTCAACAATAAAGAGTATTATTACATGAAGTATTATTACATGCTAAGACTTGACTGGACCTTGAAAACATGCTAAGTGAAAGAAGCCAGAAGCAACAGACTACACAGTACAATTCCAGTGACATGAATGTCACGAAAGGCAAATCGATAGCCACAGAAAGCGAAACAGTGGTCACTTTGTGCTGGGAGTAGGAGGAAGGATTAACTGTAAATGGGGACAAAGAAACGTTTTGGGGTGATGGACATGTTTTATAACTGGGTGATGATGATTATTGCATACTTCTATAAATGTGCTAAGTCATTGAATTGCATGAACTGTGTACATGCCAATGGTGAATAGATACCATATAAATTTTGTCCCGATAAAGCTGTCTTAAAAAGCTTAAACACTTCTATTAAAACAATATTTGTATCTTTTTCTTTAGTTACCAAGCCACTACAGGAATAATATAATCTTTTTTTGGCAGGACAAAATTTAAATTTTTAGAAGTAACCCAAAGGAAAAGGTTCTAAAGAAATCCTTTTGTCTCTTCCATGATGCTCGGTTTTCAACTCTCCTGGGTCTATCAAGGTTCTGACTTCTGCCATTTGCAGTGACCTCTGAGCCATCCATCACATACAGAGGTCCCAGGTGTACTTTTAGGATGATGACTGCAGTTCCAAAGTAAGACATGAAGGAAAGACTGATCACTGTGATCCAGGTAATCATTAGACTGGATCTTTCTGTGAGCATCTTAAATTACTTAGCAGTCCAGGATTATTTTGTTAAACAGTGTATGTGCAGGGCCAATACCCCGATTTAGGTCAGGTGTAAGTCTTGGGGCTTCCATTATCAACAACACCAAACAACGATGGTCACCAACTGTCGTAATTTGGAGTCTCTCCAGATACATCAAACACTACATTGCAAATTAGGAAGTTTGACATAGTTTTCTACGATAAACTGGTCCCTAACAACAGTTACAGCTACCATATAGATCATTAAAAGATATTTTAAACCATGCATTTAAAAATACATTTCTTATTGACATGCAAGAGATGGAAAAGTGAGCAAATCGTAAGTGCTTGATGAATCTTAAATGATGACACACCTTTGTACATCTGAAACAAATGTAAGATTGTATGTTAACTATCCTTTAGTTAAATGCAAAAAAAAAAAAGATGACACATCATTTAAAATAGCAGCTACGTTAAGAAATAGAAGATTATCATCACTCCAGAAGCCCCTCGTATGCCCCGCCCCCAGCCACCACACTCTCTTCTCCAAGGATTACCACTATTTTGACTTCTAAAACCCTAGACTCATTTTGCCTATTTTGGAACTTTATATAAATAGAATCATGCAGCGTGTGCTCGTTTGTGTCTGGTTTCTTTTTTTCAACACTGTGTCTATAAGAGTCACCGACTATTCTTTGGTGTTCTATTGTAGGACTGTATCACTATTTATTTATCCATTCCATGGTTGATAGACATTTGGATCGCTTCCAGTTTTTTGGTTATAATGAACAATGCCGCTATGAACATTTTTGAATATGCCTTTTGTGCACATCTGTGTACATTTCTGTTGAGTAGATAACTAGGAGCGGTTGCGAGGTTACAGGGTATGGGTATGGTCACCTTTAGTATAAATCATTTTATTTTGCTAAATCTAGAAAGCCATTTGAAGTGATTTAGGAGTAAACATACCTATATGCAGAAATTTCCTAAATATAAACACATGTTCATTCTTCTTCAGAGTTGACCTGTGCAAACACTGTCGTAGGCGGGACAATTGAATATCAGTCACAAAGTTGCTGGAGTGTGATGTCTCATAAACATGACTTCTGAAGAAGTTTGCCTGGGTTTTCGGCCCTCGGGAAATGAGGCAGATGTGAACTTCCTGGCACCCCTGCAAGCTTCCGGGGGGGCGGTGCGCGGAGTCTGTGTGAGTGGGGCTTGCATCCCCTCTACAGCAGGCAGTGGCCAGGGCCTACCAGTACTACCGGCATAGGGAGTGGGGAAGACGGTGCGGTCCCTCGGAAGGCTGGCCCCTTCCCACCTGGCACTTCTGGTGGCAGGCCTCAGCAGGTGGAAACAGCAGGCAGGTATCCTATCACCTTGGGCAGTTCTGGGACAAAGACACTGGGCATTCCTTCTTCCAGTGGCTTGAGTGGTTAATTCCACTTTGCCCAATGGCAGGAGCAGGCGGCCTCGCCTCATCAGGGGTGGCTGGACATTGAGCGGAGAGAAAATGACTCACTAATCCGATTAAAACCAACACAGACTTAACGTTTCATACCTGAGAGACAGCACTGGTGGCTAAGTTTACACCTCTGGGGGCGCGGTCCAGCTGCGTGGGCCAGCCTGGCTCAGCGCCCTCCTGAGACGGAACCAGAGCACCTGAGGCTCAGCCTGGGAGCACCCAGCCGGGTGCAGACAGCCCGGAGCCCAGCCTCCTGCCAGAGAAGACCTGGTCCCTTTGCTCTTCCACCCCAGCTCCCCTTGTCACCGTCCCTTTTTCCTCTGCTCCAGGGGATGCAGCCACTTCCCCTCTTCAAGGCCCAGTCACCCTTCTGGTCTCTGGGACCTGTCTCGTTCCACACCCAGAACTGGCTGAGGAGGAAGCTCGCCACCCAAGCTCCCACGGCTTTCTGTCGGCCCCAAATACATGAGGCGGAGCCACGTGAAATGGCTGGTGTTTGACCATTTGACCGAAAATGGCACTTCTACGTGGGTTAACCGAAATGGAGGACTTTTCTGTTTCGAACATCTCATAGCTAATTGTGATAGGAAAAGAAAAAAAAAGGCAACAAAAATGAAAATATTGGGCACATAAGAGAGAGACTCCCTTGAGGTTGTACAGTATGGTTTCCTGGCCGGGTCTGCCTTTCCTGAGACTCTTTATGGGAAGTGAGTTTGGAAGGCCTCTCCCGAGGTTCCCACGCTGTCCGACATGGATGCAGGACCACACGGCTCTGCCGGACGGCAACGGGGCAGGCCGGGCCTTGCGGAATTCCCAGCGCCGATCCATCCTGCGTCCTCACAGCTCCGCTTCCCCTGTCCCCTCTCCTCCCTGCTGGGTTTTCGCTTCTGCAGCTGCCTCTCGGTCCTGCCCTGGACTGACCCCTCCGTGAGAAGAGCCCTCACTGCTCAGCCTTCCTGTGTGACCTCGGCCTCACCTCCTGCTCCTGTCTTGAAGGCCCCCGGGGCCGGCCCCCTTCCCCGGGCCCATTGCTCTCTGTCCTGTGTGTTTTGCCCACAACAGTTCTCCCGCCCGGGCTGATAAGTCCGGAAAGGCTCAGTTCCCTCATCTCCGCTGTGGGCGTCTGTCTGAACCTGCTCTCTCTCGAGGTCATGAGTCCCGAGACAGCAGGGCCCACCAGGCTTGACTCAGCTGCCCCCAGTCTCTTTTCTGACCACCCCCCGCAGGCCCTGCAGGTTCCGTCTTTACCTCAGGCCCGAGTCCCCACTGGCTTCCCTGGGCACCCTGTGTTCAGCCTTAGGTACCACTCATTAGCAGAGGGCTGATGATTGCCAGCCAATGCCACCTAAACCCGACTCCCAGAGTCCCTCTGAATCTCTCCTCACCCCCACCTAGGCCACGTCAGTGGACCACGAATGGAATTTCCACCCAGGGTCCTCATAGGGAATCTGGTCAGAGGCCACCGGTCAGAGCACGGGGTCTGGCCGAGCCGAGCTGTCGTGGGGTAAAGCAGCGGAGCTCCGTGGGCCTGGGCCACGGAGTGTGCCCACAGTGGGAGTGTGCCACATGGTCTTCCCAGAGCGCCTGCTGGTCCCCCTGCACCCAGACACTCAGCCGATGGTGGGCCACTCCACTTCACCCAGCCGAACCACCCAGAGGACCCCCTTTGCTACACAACCCCCTTTATTTGCAACTGTTCGATTGTCCAACCACTCAAGTCATTCAGTAAAAACATATATAATGCCTGCTCTCTTCCAGGTGCCATTCTAGGCCTTGGGGACATGTGATGAATAAGACAGATGAGGTCCCTTCCCCAATGGAGCTTACAGTCTCGTGGGAACAAACCAATGAGTATCACAGTGAGGTCTGTGGACTAGGGCTGGGCCATAACCTGTGTGTCATCAGACTGAGAGAAGCTAGCACAAAAGTTGAGAGAAGTGTTTCTAAACTTCTAGAGCAATCTGACCAAATCATTTTATGTTTGTTGAGTATAGGAAAAAAAAAAAATCAGGTTGCTGTTGTCTTTTTTTCATCTCATTTTTCTAGTAACCCATTTTTATCATATTTTATAAAAGTATAGATCATAATGGACTGGGAATTTAGAAAAACCCATCCTACACTCCCAGAAACTTTGAGAAGCATTGTTCTGAACTACAAATGGCAATTTGTGCCATGAAAAACATGACGGAGAATAACGGGGGGAAACCCGGTCTAAGGAGGGTGGCGTTTCATCCAACCGGAAGGGTGAGGAGGAACCGACCCGGTGGAAGGCTGGGGAAGGAGCGTTCGGGCACGGGGACCGTGGATGCAAAGGCCCTGAGGTGAACAAGAAGCCGAAGGACCGAAACGGGAAGGAAGCCGGCGTCGTTGGAGCAGGAGCAAGGGGGACGGGGTGGGAGGGTGTGACGGCGGAAGCTCCATCGCGTGGGTGCATTCTGAGGGCAAGGAGAAGGTACCAAAGTGCTTTACACGGACACGTGTGGCGTTGGCACTTCCTAACTGCCTCTTTCTGGTGACGCAAGCAAAGCAAAGGGCAATCTCACCCTGGACTTGGTCCGAAGGTTTATTTGTCAGATCCGGAAGGACATTGTGACAGCAGCACCTCAAATAAAGTCCATTCCCAAGATAGGGGGTTTCGGATCAGCTTTCTTGTAAAGATGAAGCGTGCAAACGCTTTTAAAGAAACCTCTGTGTGCTGGGCACTTACTGCTAAGTGCTTGAGACAAGATGTTACCGAGATGGAATTTGACTTAAAGAAGGATTTCCTCAAAGATACTGTATTTGCAACTGGGGAAAAAAGCTAAAGAATGGGAAAGAGAATTCATAATTTTTCTGAGAAACAGGGGTAGAGACTGGGTAAGGAAGTTGCTCGATCTGACCTATTGATTGAGGTTCGTGTGCTTCAAAAGCTGAGTGATGATGGGTGTCCTGGACAATGATGCTAAGACTCTAGAAATATCTGAAGTGTCTCATATATTTCTGAAAGGAAAATTACATAATTTAAGCATAATTTTAAAATTGTGTTTTCTGTATTCTCTTTTTAACAATGTGGTAAGCTGTAATTGAGACCTATGTAACGAGATGATCTATAAGTCTTCAATAACTTTCATATGTCTATAATCAGATCACACTATTCTCTATGCATTCTATTTCAAAAGAAGAGTTCTCTAGGCCACTTTCATGGAGGCTGAAAGTCTTTATATATTGCTATAAATCATTTACAAAAGATGCCTTAAGCACAGTTTAATTTTTGAACCAGCCCCATAATCATTTTTATTTTTGCAAAAGAATTACTTTGTATATAAAGGGATGTTTCTAAATGAGTTTGAAAGTTAAAGTCATGCCAGACAAGTAAGTGATTTCTGCCCTCTGGGGCTGCCAGGAAGCTCTTAATACAAGTTTGCATGTTAATTAAGTCTCAGCGAACTCCTGTTAGCTATCCAAACCACTTTTTAACTTCTTTGAACTTATTTCATTATTCTGGAAATGATCATGGAAGACCCACTATCACTTTCTTGAATAGTTAAAGCTTAATATGCATATTAAATAAATAGGTTATCAACACATGATGTTGACAAGTGAACAGTCATGCTTTGCTGGTGGGAATGTAAAATCGAGTCTACCTTCTCAGGCAATTTTATAATCAGTAATAAGAGCTTTTAGGAATTTTATATCCCTTACACTTCTGTAAATATTTCCTAAGTATATAATCAGAGATAAGGGCAAATATTTTTATAGGATATTTGTTACAACAATATTTATAAAAAAGGAAACAGGATTATCCTACAAGTTCAATAATAGGGAATTTGTGAAATAAATTATGGTGCATGCATGTGACACAATATTATGCAGTTGTTAAATGCTCACAGTATAATATTATTTGAAAAATGAGGTAAAATTATTTACAGTGTTCCTTTTTGGTCATTGTTAAAACACATGGACACATCCTTAGAATAACCTTTACAAGACTTATAGGGTTAATTGTCTTTGGGTGATGATTATAGGTAATTTCATTTTTTTGTTGTTTTTATGGTTTTGAAATTCTCTACACTTCAGATGTGTGGCTACCAGAGGGTAGAGGGTTGGGGAGAAGGGGGGAGGGGTAAAAGGGGTCAAATATAGAGGGGGTAGAGGGAGGGTGAAGTGGCTAAAGGGGATCAAATATATGGTAGCTAAAGGAAACTGGACTTTGGGTGGTAAACACACAATAGAATATACAGATGTCAAATTATAATGTACACCTGAAAATTATATAATTGTGTTAACCAATGTTACCCCAATAAACTTAATTAAAAAAATAAGTGATACTTATTAAATACAACAATGGAAATATTTAAAACATCGCTCATTAGATACTATTCCATATTTATTATTTATGTAGATTTGAAATTCTATAACCATTAAATAAACTTGGCCACAATCTTATCGACTTTTAATCAAGGGTATACCTGAAATAGTCTATTTTTGATCCACAGAATGTGCGGTTGATGGACTCATCAGTACCTTTCAAACATACAAGTTATTTGACTCATGGCATTTTCATGATTAATCCAACAATAAAAGTCTGATTTAGCCCAATGCACTGATCTTACTGGTGACAAGAAGCTCCTGATAAAAATGAGTTGGAGAGGTGAAAACGAGGGCAAGTTTTGGAATTTAACTTCACTGAAACCATTTTCTCTGAGAGACTGGATATCTGATCTGATGTCCTTTACTTGGGATCCTTGAACAAATCATTACACAGCTGTTTGGGAGGGAGGGAGTTAAGTCTAGGAGCAGTGCTTGATTTAGCATTTGTTTTGGAATCACTTATCTATTGGGTTGCTGACAGCAATAAACATTTTTTAAATACCTAAAGGAATGAAAGTGGATTGTCCTCCAGTAAGAGGATGGCAAGTGAAATCTAGTTATTTCTCTACCTTCATTCAGATGAATGTTTGAGTTAAAAAACCAAACCAAACCAAAACAAAACAGATCAAAGTTCCCTTTTAAATTTGTCATGCATCTGTACCTGGTGTGTGGCCCTCTCTAAGTTTTAAGATCACCTATGAAAGATATTTATTTAGTAAAATAAAGTTCAAAAAGGCAAAGATATCATCGACTTAGACCAAACATCCAATACCTGCAGCAAATGGATGGTCAATAGGCATTGACACACATTCCTTATTTTGGCCAGGAAGGGGTAGAGCTATTCTCAAGGTTAAGTAAAGGTCACTTCTCTCTGCCAACTGCCACTCAGCGGTGATGGAAAAGCAAAGGCCCAAGCTGGGTGCCGAGAAATTTCACTTAAGAAACAAATGGCCCCAGTCTGTCTGTTCACTGAGCTCGTTTCTGTTAGTTTTCCCATAATTGTACTAGATCAGCAGTCAAGTGAAACGACAGATTCATCACTGATAGAATCTCTGTCCTGAGTTGACAATGGCCAGGGCCATTATTTCTAATTGCTTTTACATTCTGCTTCAGTCCATCTGTCTGTCTTTCGCATACATTAAATTTAATCTTCACGTTAGATGATGATGGGAAATTTGGTCTGGAGTAGCTATTGGACTAGTTTCACAAACTTTAGTAACTTCAGAAGAAAAAACTTAAAAGACTCATCAAAATTTGAAAGTAGAATACAAGTAATAACGGCTTTTTAGCAATTTAAAGTTGTTACCAGATCTCCACAGTGATCATTCTGATTTTTTTAGGTCTTCCTTCAAGGATCTGGGTCCTTAAATTATGAAAAAAGTTATACCTCTCTCATCTCATCTTCAAAACAATTTAATTGTAGCACTTCTGATGAATCCACATCAGAGCCCTGAACTTTTATTTTTTTAAATTCAACAGCTGTCTACTTAGCTCTTCTGTGCTAGGAACTGGGGACCCAAGATGAATCAGACAAGTGCCCTTGAAGAAAAGTGAAAACAACAAAGTATGCATGCGGGCCAGTGTAGGGGACATTCAGAGAGAGGGAGGCACATCTGGGATGAGGGTGGGGAGAGGAAGTGAGAACTGCGGGCCAGGCTCTGTGAGTTCTAGAGGTTTCCCTCATTCCACCTGATTATCCTGAGGTAGGTCTATCCATTTAACGGGTGGGGGAACTGAGGCCAACGAGGTAACTCTCTAGGCCTCTCACATCGAGTAGGAGGTGAAGCGAGGATCTAAGAGCTGCTGGGCACCTCTGCTCTGATCCAAGGCCCAAGTGCGCAACCGCGCAGGCGCTGTTCCTGAGGAGGGGGCAGGGTCAGGTATTCCGCCAAGCAGGGCGACAGAGGAGCGGGCGAGACCAGGCGGAGCAAGGGCGCGTGGGGGCGGGGACAGGGGAGAGAGGGGAGGGCCGTGTGTCGTGTAGAAGAATGTTGGTCTCTCTCTCTTTCTGTTTCACAATAGAAATGTATTACCTAGCACAGTCTGACTGTGGCATTGGGGACCCTCAGGTTTGGGGCGTTCAGTGGCACAACCTTGCTGTCTAGGACACAGGGTTTCCTTCTTTGTCCAGGGTTTCTTAGCACTTTGGCTTTCATCTTCAGCCTTAGGGAACACTTTTGTTTTCTGAAGTGACTATTAAGCCATACTGTAATATACAATGATTGGAATCAGGTGAGTAATGGCCCCCGAAGGTATCAGATCCTCATCCCTGGAATCTGTAAATGTCACTCTCTAAGGGAAAAGGGCCTTCGAATATGTGATCAAATTAAAGATCTTGACTTGGCCCTAAATCCAAGCACAAGTGTCCTTATAAGAGAGAGACATGTGACAGACACAGAAGAGGGGGCCGTGTGTCAGTCCATTAGGGCTGCTATAATGGAATATCAGACTGGGTGGCTTCTGCAACATTTATTTCTTAGTTCTCGAGACTACAAAGCCCAGATTAAGGTGCCGGCACATTTAGCGCCTGGTGAGACCCCCTTTCCTTGTTCATAGACAGCTGTCTTGTGTGTCCTGACGGTGGGTCACCTTTACAAGGACACTAATCCTACTTGTGACCTAATCACCTCCCAAAGGCCCCACCTCCTAATGCTATCACATTGGGGGATAGGACTTCAACATATGAATTTGGTGGGGACAGACCGTCAGTCCATAGCACCATGGGACCGCTGAGGCAGAGACTAGAGAGGCGTGGCCACAAGCCAAGGAGTGCTGGCAGCCACCAGCCGCTGGAGGGGGTGAGGGCCAGGTTCTCCTGCAGAGACCCGGGTGGGCCGGTAGGGGGAGCGTGGCCCTGCTGACAACTTGATTTCGGGCCAGGAAAAAAAATACTGATTTTAGACTTCTGACCTCCAGGGCTGTGAGAGAATAAATTTCTGTTGATTTACCACACTGAATTCGAGGTGATTTGTTAAGGAGGCTGGCCACAGGTAACTGAGGCTCAGAGAGGTCGAGTAACAAGTCCAAGGTCACTCTGACTGGAAGGCGTAGAGCTGGGATTGGAATGCAGGTCTCACCGATGCCAAAGCCCATGTCTTTTTACTTTGCTTCTTGGAAATTGGCCATTTTAAGGTACTGCAGGTCCTCAGGTGATGTCGTTTTGTTCGACATCGTTTTGTTATAACGTTGATGAGATGCTATAGGAACTATATCAATTAGGCTATAGTAAATTGGGTCATTATCCATTGTTGCGCTGCAGTTCCAAGAACTTACTGACGATGTTAACCAAAGACTTATTGTATATTTATTCCCTATGTGTATAAAATATTGAACCTCATTACTATTTAAATTTACAAATTAAAGCTATATTTTCTTCCTTTACTTACGATATTAGCAAAAGTGGGACAAGCAGTGATTCCTGAGCCACCTCTGGCATCTCGCTTATTTTTTGCTGCTATAGATTAACTAAAGAAAATCCGTGCTCCCAAGGAAGAGCAGACCAGCACAGGGGCGAGGTGGTGGGGTGGCTGTGAGTGTGTGTCGGGGGAGGTGGCGTGCAGGAAGGACAGTAAACAGAACTTTTGGTGCAGATGGAGGAGAACGTATAGCCGGGAAGCCATCCCTACTCAGGCTTTCGGTGTCGGAGGCCCACCATCTCTCAACATGTGCTCTATGGCCGATCTCCGTCAGTCTCCAGGGACGTCTGTTAAAAATGCAGATTCCAGGGCCTTCCAGACTTATGAGAGTTGCGAACCTGCATTTTAACAGCCCCTCCAGTGATCTTGGCCACTTCAAAGGTTGAGCATAGACATCCAAACCCATTCCAGCAATAGCAACATTATCCCAGCAGGGCCAACGGGATGTCTTTGTATCTGGACACTGATAAACTTGGGTTTGGCTGTCATTGGACAACCCAAAATAACAGTGGCTGAAACAAGAAAGAGGAACATTCTCTGTCACGTCCAAGTCCGGAGGTAGGCCATCCAGGGCAGGTGTGAGGTCGAGATTCAGGCTCTTTCCTTTTTGCCCTGTTGCTATGTGGCTTCTATTCCTAAAGTCACGTCATGGTCCAGGGGGCATCTCGATTTCCAGTCATCAAACCCACATTCCAGGCAGCAGGAACGAGGAGGGCTGAAAAAGGCATGCTTCTTTGAAAGACATCCAACGAAAGTGACACACGTGCCTTACCCTTCCACCCAGTGCATTGCCCAGAAGAAACTGAGGTCACGCTCCCTTGCTGTGAGGGAGAGGGAGCTTTGCTCTAGGTCACCAGTGCCTCATTAAAAATAGGAACCATTTCAAAGGACACCGGTGGGAAGGAGCACTGGGGGATGTAGACACTTCTGCCACAGGGTGGGCGGCCAACCCCAGCAGTGATGTCTAGGTGTCCCGAGACAGGGAGAGAGGAACAGAGGATGGAGAGTTGGTGTGGCACTCGCTGGGGGTCTTGAATAGGAGGGGTCAGTCAGGGGTGTGTGGGCACTGAGCACAAGCCATGTGAGCTGTGGTAGTCTTTGGGGGGTAAGGAGAGGGTGCAGCAATGAGCCGTATGGGTCTGATATGATGGCAGGGATAGCAAATACCATGGATTAAAAACCAGAATTGTCTCCCACTTTCTGGAGGAGAATAAGCATAAACTTCCCAAGAGAGGGTGAGGAAGTCTCTCGATAAATTATTCTGAAGTTCTTGTCAACAATGGACAATGAGAAATCAAAACATACTTAGTCAGATTTGGAAAATTGAAACTGTGACTTCTCATTTGGAAAACTGAAACTGTGACTTCTCACATACTCCAAATGTGAGGAACGCTTCACGCCCAGCTGTATTTAGTCAGGGTTCTCCAGAAAAGCAGAGCCAACGGGATCTATACAGATATATGAGATTCGTTATGGGTTTACTGTGGCTCACATGATTATGGAGGCCGAGATATGCTTAAAAGCTGGAGAACTAGGAAAGCAGGGGTCTAATTCAATCCCAGTCTAAAGGCCCGAGAACCAGGAGCTTCGATGTCCGAGGCAGAAGGTGGATGTCCCAGCTCAAGAAGGGACCACGTTTGCCCTTCCTCTGCCTCTGTGTTCTGTCTGGGGCTCAGCATTTTGGGTGACGTCCAGCCGCATGTGGCGAGCAGATCTGCCTTCCTCACTCTCCTGGTTCAAATGCTAACACCGTCAGACACGCCCAGAAATGTTTTACCAGTTGTCTGGGCATCCCAAAGCCCAGTTAGATTGACACGTTAAATTAACCATCACGCAGGTGTAAGGGTAGTACCCGGTGTTAGTGAGTTACAGGGAACATGTAAATTAATATAAGCTTTTTAGAGATCCGTCTGGAATCATATACCGTCTTAAAAATATTTAAGCCCTTTGACTCCGTCAAAATTCCAACGTGAGGAACCTAGCCCAGGGACACAAATTCACAAAGATGTTTTTATCCACAAAGATGTTATTTGGACTGATTATTTAAAATAGGGGAAAACAAAAATAAATAAATATAAAATAAAATATAGGAAAGCAGGAGACAACGCAAGTGGCCAGTGTGAGGGAACCAGCATCTGCCTCAGTGATTGAAACACTCCTACCTTTTTGGGGGAAACACTGGGGAAGGCGCTTCTGCCACTCTCTCTCCCCCATACTTCTTACGTTCTGGGGAGACATGTGACTCATCAGATGGGTGAAAACGGGCCAAGGTGACTGACTGCACGTGAGTTGTCTGCTGTCTGCCCGAACCTGCCAGGATGCAGCCCACCACAATCTCCTGAGCGTGCGGCTGGTCGGGCTGAGTGTGCCTCTGCAGGCCCAGCTTCCTCACATCGGATTTAGGACAAAACCCTGGTTGAGGCTCCCAGCGCACTCCGACCCATGGCACACAGACCGAGAACAGCGGTGGTGCTAGTGACCAGAGTCAGGGGGCCGGCTGGGGCCTCTCGAAGCAGCCTCGGTAGCTGGTGCAGGCTGATTCACAGCTGCTTCTGATGTTCGGGCGCCACGTAAACAGGCTTTATAACTCAGGTGGGCCATCTTGGCCAACTACGGCACAATTAAAGTGTGAATGTTAGTCACTGTGAGGCTTGGCCATGTGACCCTCTGTGACTGTGACCTGCACCAGCAGAGCTTGGGCACTCTGGATTTGCAGAAATAGCCTGAGACAGGTATTTTATTACTGGAGAGGGTTTTCCCGTGTCATGTGGAACAAATGTGAATCTCAGCCCACAAATGCACTCGTTCAAAAATCACAACTGTATTCTCTGTAACGCCGTCTGGCTCCATGGCTCCTACGGCCCCTAACTGAGGTTTCCATCACATCTCTGGCACAGTGAGACTTCTGTGGTGACGAAGCGTGGAGGGAAAGAGAACACTGGGTCATGAGTCTATACAGGCGACCACTGAGAAACCAGCTGTTTGTGCCCCAGATTTCGTGGCTATCTCAAAGTGCCATTCTTTAAAACAACAAACTTTTGCCACGTCTTGACTGAGACTATCCCGATTAGAAGAGGTGGGATAAGAAAATTCCTGCCCACTGCACAGTAGTAAATAGTGTCACAGTTACGTTAACCCAATTGAGTTTTACAGAGTGATTGAGATGCTTGGCAACTGCCCCAGCCTGACCTGGATCCTGGGAAGACAAATCAAGAAGAATCTTTCCTTTTCTGCTTCGCTTTCCCCCACATTTATCAGTCTGCACTTCGGTGATCAGTGTGTGTGTGGCGGGGGTGTCTATATTGTCTAATGCACTGAGTACTAAGACAACTGTGGTAGCAGTCGATTTTGCTGGGTTTTCTAAGTTCCGTGGGAATAGGGCTGGTAATATGATATTGTGTGTGGGGCATCCAGGAAATTTTGGGCTGGATCGATTTGCTTCAAGAGTGACATCTGTTCCCATGAGAGACCAGGCAGCAGCTTCTTGAAGAAAAACAGGATTGAGATCCTTCTAAAACACAGCAGGTCAAGAAATTAGGGAGGGTGGAATTTGGAATTTGGACTCTGCTGCCTTTTCATTTAGGTGAGTTCATATTTGGACTTTTAGTTTAATTCTCACTGAGAATCTACTGGAGGAGGTTTTGTTAAAATTAGAACATCTTTTATATTACTGACACTTTTCATTTGGAGTGTTTTATGCTATAATTTGGGCAAAACACTGTCTTCCAAACGTTATTCTTAAATTACGATGTGCGTCAGGGACATGCATTATACACTGTGGCCCTATAACTGAAGCAACATTTATACAGGAGACAAATATCTCTGTGGGGATCCCCTGAAGGCAGAGCCTGGGGCGCAGGCTTGTGCGTGGGCAGTTTATTCGGAAAGTGGCACTAGAGAGTGGGAAGCAAGGGGAGCAAAACAGAAGAGCCAATGCAAGTGTTAACGGGTTCACCATCGCCATGGCAACCACAGCTCGACCTCACACGACCTCCTGAGGAGCTCACGAAAAGAAACTCAGAACTGTCTCTTTGGAGGATTAACGACTGTCCCTGAATTGGGCTCCAGGGTGTCCCGAGGGTGTTAACTCCCCATCCTTCCAGGGTGCACTATTGACCGGCTCCTGTGTGGACCTGGTCAGAGCAGCATCGGTGGCTGGAATAAGAGGAGAAACGGAGGATCTGAAGTGGTCACGAGAGGGGTTGGATCAAGACAGTTACCCTTATCAAGTGCAAGGCATCCACCATTTAGTATTCTGCTCTAGTCCACACGTACGCACACGCACGCACGCACGCGGTTCTCAAAGTATGGTCTGGAGACCTTGTTTCAGTGCGTCTGTGTGTCCTACTGAGTCTTTGAAAAAGTATTTTCATAGTAATACTAAGATGTTATTTGTCTTTTTCACTTTCGTTCTCTCGTGAGGCTTTGTGACAGGTGGTATCAGAACAGACCGAGTGCAGAAGTAGATCTGAGAACCCAGCTGTCTTCCATTAAGCCAGGCATTAAAGAGATTTGCAAAAATGTAAAATCAACTCATTTAACTAAATTTGTTCTGTAAAATATATTTTTCATAAAATGTTAAATATTTCAAAATGTAATGAGTTTATTATCTAGAAACAAACATATTTAAAACTTCTGTCTTTAATTTCTAAGTATAACCCACATACACAAAAGCTCTTTTGGGCTCACTCTTTACAGAGTATAAAGAGGTCCTGAGATTAGACAAAGTGAGAATCACTGCACTAAACTGATTGCGACCCTTCAAAGAAGTGCAGCCCAGTTTGATAAACAGTGGCGTCACCTCTGAGATACATGGACAATGTGGTTGGGAAGCAGAGTGAAAGTTCACTCAAGGTTCAAAGTGCACTGCGGGTCTGGAGTGACCAAGACCCATTTCAAGACCTTCACAGGCCCATCGCCCGCCCAGGGGAATATGAGGAAATAACGCAGACCTGGGCAGGAGCCTCAGCAGTGGGGGGGCGGCTGCTCTGACACCTGTTGCTCTTCTTCCAAAATGAACGTCGACCACCCCCTCCCCTTCCCCTGGGTGGACAGGAGCCTTTGTTAAGTCCAATCGATTTAAGGCCAAAGTTCTCGGCCCTGGCTGCGTGTCTTGAGCTACCAATTACCCCTGCCTGAGCCTCACTTCAGACCAATGAATCGAAATTTCTGGGCTGGGGCACAGGCACTCTCCTTTACCTTTCTATTGATGTGTAACTTATATCAAGAGCACAAATCTTAATGATGTAACTTTATGATTTTTAAAAACATGTTATACCCAGGTAACATACTTTTTAAAATATGTGTCAGATACAGATGGAGATGTAGGGCATTTCCTTCCAAAGTGATTAGCAAAGGGGGTGGGAGGAAGGGTAGGGCATTTCCAACTCACTGGCAGGCTTCTCATCAGCCTCCTGGTTATACTATTATTCCGGTTTTTGTTCCCAGGGTATTTTTCCCTGATTTTGAACTTTATATAAATGGAATCATATTGTCTAATTTTCCCCAACATTATATCTGTGATATTCATTCATGTTGTTAGGTAGAGCAATAATTCATTCTCGTTTGCATGTCTGTGTGGTATTTTACTGAATAAACAGACCACAATTTATTTACCATTCTATCCTTGATGGAGTTGGCATGCTTCTCGAACTACTCTTAAGTGTGGTGACATATTCTCACCATAAAATAATACAGGAACTGGGATACACTAGGGAACAGAAGCAGCAGAGTCATGTCAACTATCTCATGCTTACTGGGCAGAGAGATGGTTATCGAAATGGAAGTTCTATTTTCCCCAACTATTTAAAATTATTAATTTTCTTTTTGTTACAGAAGGTATAGTCAAATTTGCATAGGTTAAAATGTGTGACGCCTCTCCCATGTAGAGATATAGGGTGTCAAAAGTTAGGCCTTGAATGCTAGATGAGTTTAGATTTGGTTCGCTTGCAAATTATACATGGTTTGTTTTTTTAAAACTTATTTCTAAGTTTTAACTTATATCTAAGTTTCTTAACCTTACATCAGATACAGTCAGATGTTAATAAGGCAGTGTCATTCAAATTAACTCATATACCAAACCTTCCAACTCCCTCAACTGTACTTCTCCAAATACTGTCTGATTCAGCAAAAGGCATAACCATGTACTCAGTTCCTTAATCCTAAAAAACCTAGGAACGACACTTGCTCACAACTTCTTTCAGTAGCCTGCCCGCCCTGCAAACCCAGATCCACGTACCCAGTGAGCTATGTCTCCAAGGAATGAATGCTGCGAAGCTATCCACCCCCTGCCCACTGCTACCGCTCTGCTCTAAGTGGCAAGCGTTCCCTGCCTGGACTGACACGATAGCCTCCTGACTGGTCTCACTGCCTACATTTTTTTTTTTTTTTTTTTTTTAAGAGCCAATAGGAAAGTTTATTAAAAAAGGGGCAACGCGCCACAGAGTGTGGTCTCCTCTCAGAGGCAGAGAGTGAGAGAGGCTAAGAGAGTGGAATGGCAGTGAGTGTGTGTATGTGTGTGGTCACCTCCACACGCTTGCCCCATCCCAACTCTTCCTCTCAAATCCGTCCTCCATCTACCAGCCAGTGGCTTTTTTTTCTTTTTAGAATGTTTGATCTTCATCTGTGCACTGGGTGAGCCAGTGGCTCTTTAAAATCACAAATCGGCTATGTCACACCTGTCCTTAAAGCCTACCAGCTGCTCAGTATCCAAAATGCCGCAAACTCACCACACTGACACTTAAACCCAGCTTGCTACACGGGCCTACCAGGCCCTTCACAGTCAGGGCTGGGTCTCTCCGGGCTCACCCCAGCCACAAGCCCTTGGCAGTTTGCTCTAGGCCCCCTGCTGGCCTTCGGTCCTTAGGATACACAGAGCTCCTTGCCATTTGAAGGTCTGTGCTCTAGCTGCTTTGTACTTCGAAACTCACTGTCTCTCCAATCTTGACATGACTGGCTCCTGCTTTTGCTGATTAAATCTCAGCCTCGACTGCCTCTCACTGAGCAGCCTACCCTGACCACTCAGTCTAAAGGAGTCGTCATCCCTTTGCTTTCTAGAACATTTACTATCTTAATTCTCTGTATTGCATTCATCACAAAGAATATTTTCTTGTTTATTTGCTTAGTCTATCTCCCTCTGCCTCTAAGATGTAGGCTCACTGCTTCATCCCCAGTGCCTAAAAAATACCTGGTACGCAGTAAGTACTCAATATATTTGTTCGTGTCTTAGACATGAACTGATGTCAAGAACCCATACGTCAACGTACCCCTCCCCTAAATCTAAGAGTCCAAATTCTGGGCCTCTAAGAATACACAGCAAGAAGGACATGATTGCCCTTTGAAAGTGACAACATGAATGACTCTCTGGAGGGACTTCTCGCTTCTACTGATACTTATGTTTCACGAAGTCTGCTTTATGGTAATGCAGTGCTTTATTTATTCTGTCCATAAATAACTAATATTTGAGAACATTTACAATATAAATAGAACTTAATCTAAGACAAGTTCAACTTACATTTTTTAAAGTATTTCAAGAGTAAGTATTCATAAGAGAGATAAATATGGTCAAACTGCTATGTCAAAAACTTATAATAAATGTTTGATGTTAGTCTACATACAATTCAGTTGGTGTAAAGTTCATTGGCTGCAAGAAAGAACATTTGGTTTACTTCGCTGATAGAAATATCCCTTAATGCTGGGATGGCCTCTTCTTGGTATTTCTTCTGCTGTTGATTTTTAGCATAGTTATCTGCAAGAAGAGGACAAAAGGCTTTGTTCACCCAAACAATTTCGTCCACAGTCTCTGTGGTGTATAAAGACCCACCATATAACTTACGAGGCTAATGTTTGGATAATGACAAATATCACATTTAAATATAATTAAAAGATGACTTGAATTATCTCCCTCTGCCTCTAAGAATGTCCCAATTAGAAATCAAAGTACTTTTATGCACCTCTAACTTGGTTAAGAAATTAATATTTCATTCAACTGTCCAATAATTAAAGTCCCATTTGCACATTTCTCATAGGAACAGAATTCTATCCAGGCTTAAAATATATATTTAAATCAACACCTGGAAACTATTGAATCATTTGGTACAATTAGTCATTCATGCAAACAACACTTTCCCTTCTCTGCACAAATTGTCTATTTGCTGTAGTTCCAGTCAAGAATGCAGAGAATACAGCAGGTTATCAGAAAAGAAATATAAAAAGACTACAATTGATTTTCAAAATACATTGTATAGGCTCATGAAAAAAGGCTTTTGAAAAGTTAAAAAACCATTCCAGGGAACGTAAAAAATATTTTACTTCCTAGAATCGAAGCAAGCTTAAGAATCTAATTTATTTTAATCTTTAGACTTGAACAAAAACTTAAAAAAAAAGAACTGCAAATACATGCTGTGGTTCGTCTATCCACCTAATTGGGGTCAGGTGTACATAGTGATCCTGAGGATACAGCCCCCCAAATCCTGCCTCCCCGACAAGGTCTGCATGGACCTCTGCCATCCCTTGATCAACGCTGCCTATTTAGGATAAAAGAAGTTTCTCTCAGGCAGTTGTTGAAGAACATATTATACACCCGTGGTGTTTATGGGACATACACCTGTTTATTAGAGCTATAAACACCATAGTCATCAGAACTTACTTTCTCCATGTAAACATTCCCTTTGCATTTATTTCTCCCAGGATCTTTTTACTGTGCCGATGCGTGTCACTTATTGCAGGCTACTCTTGGTTGCTTTTCTTCATAAAAGCGCTAATGCCCACTCTCCGTCCCCCAGCACTCTCCTTTGATGTGAATTTACCTGTGATTGTATGAATGGAGTTGAGTGGAGAGGTACTCATCATGTTGATTCCAAACAGGAGCACATATCCGATGACTACAGTAATGAGGAGGTAGACAGGCAATGCGACTGCCCAGTACCTGCGGAAGACGACATTAGAGTAGATAACAGATTTCTCAACAAGTTTTAATTTCTAAGAGTCCATCACTAAGTTAACATAACTTTTAAAATTTAATTTTAATTAAAGCAACCCATGTACATAAAAGAAAGTCAAATAATTCCACAAGGCCTGTAATAAACTCCAGCCTTCTGCAGGGGAGGGTAGGGTTGGTTTCCCTGATTTGAGGGCTGAGGAGGGGGACTGGAGGGTCTAACGCTCTTTAAACATTGTTCTCAGTCCAATCCAGAATTACCATGCTAAAGAGGTATCTGGTACCTCCAAGTGCCAAGCCTTTCTGGCATTCTAGGGCACCAATACTTTTGCTGGTGGCTCTCCTTCAGCAATATGGAGAATGGGGAAACCAAGTCGGTTAACACTCAGCTGTTTGCAATCCACTTCCTCAAATTTCATTGATACTTCTTACCCGCTATCCCATTATTTGTTCCTGTGGGTTTATACCTTAGAAATTTTTTTTCTATAGGGTTACATCAGCAAGATGGGAGGCAACGGAGATAAATGTGTGTTCACCCCGTCTTCTTTACTTAGAGATTTATCAATAATGAGCTTTAAAAAGCTTTAAATTTCTATATGGCTTTTCATTTATATATCTTAAAAAAACAAATATTTAAGATTTGGGTAGTGTAAAGAAAAATCTGATCCTTCAAAATAGTATTAACATACTCTTATTTTATTTAAGCAATATATTAAGCTTACTTTTGAGGCCAATAGGTCAAGCCTAAGGAGTTTAGCCAAGATTCAGGAATAAAAGCCCACACGAGATACAGCACTGTAGAAGAGAGAAAAAAAGGTCAGTAAGGCATGAAACTCTTGTTGAGGTCCAGATGTAACAAAAAGCTCCTATGAAGCATCCCTGATCCACTCAGAAACGATTTCTCCTTCCCTTCAGTTATTCTAGCTCCTTATTTGTATCATTCTTATAACAGTTATCACAATGACCTTATAGTAGACATCTTTTTATAGTGGTAAAAAAAATAACAAAATTTACCATAAAATTTACCCATTTTTAAGTGTCAGTTTGGTAGTGTTAAGTATATTCACACTGCTGTGAAACAGATCTCTAGAACTTTTCTATTGCAGATCTAAAAACTAATACCCATTAAACAACTCTTTTTCTTCATTAGTCAATTTAAAAAAAAAGTCTTAACTCTCACACTATATTTTAAGTAATTTAGGGGCAGAAATCATGCCTTAGCAATTCTTGTAATCCTTACAGCACTTAGCGATTTGCTTTATGCATAGTAGGTGTTCAACACTTCATCCCACAAGGTTGAAATAATTATAGACATTTAAGGCTTAAAGATGAATTTATATAGCCTTGCTCTGATCCACTACACATTGGGCTTCTGCCTTATCTCCCAAAACATAATCTTATTTCCTCAGTCCAAGTCCCTGGCACCCTTTACCATTGTCCCCGTGTAATAATGACAGTGGACCTCTGAGCGTTCACTGCGGGGTAAGCACATTTCTAGGCTCTTCACCTGCATTATTTCACTTAATCCTCAAGACAATTCTGTGCAGAGGAGGAAATGGAATCTTAGAAATGTTACATCATTTGCCCACAGTAAGTGGCAGGGACAAATTTCAAACTACCTATAGCAACGCTGATGTAAACACGTATTACAAAATTTTGTATGTCCGAAACATGAGATACAAAAGTGAACCCACAAGAGATGGCCTCTGCCCTCCATGAGCTTAAAATCTAGCAGGGAATAGAGATGAGTAATATTTTTGCTACACTGTGCTAAGTGCTAATGAGCGAGTAATAAAGCATGATACAGGAGCACCAAGGAAGGACCTGAGCCCACACTGTGTTGATGAAGTTAATGTTGATGGTCAGGAAAAATTTCCTGGAGGAAGCGACTAAAACTGGAGCCTAAAGGACAAATATGGGGTTAGTGGGATTAAAAATGTTTATGGGTGGGCCTGTAGAAGAAAGGAAGGAAGGAAATAAGAGAAAATAGTATTCTCTGCCGTGATCCATGAAGAGAACAAGAGAGATCTGGTGTGGCTAGATGGCAGAGGGAGAGGGTTGTGAGCAACTGGCTTGAAACTTGAGAGAGTTTTTAAGGTTAATAAAATACAAATTGTGGGGAAACAAAATGTAAATTCATAAATGGAAATAATTCGATGATTACGTATTTATTGAACATCTACTATATGCCAGGCACTATGTGAAGGTCAAGAGTATACAGAAAAATAAGACACGGTCTCTATTCTCACAAATTAGTACACCTCAAACTCCTCAGAGGTATGCGCTATTGTTATTCGTAATTCACAGAAGAAAAAAATGGAGACTCAGGGAATTTAAGTAACTTGCCCCAAATCTCACAGCTAAAAGTGACTGCGCTGGAACATGAACCCATGCAGCGTGTTCACAGCATGCTTTCAGGCAGAGGCAAGAGCACTAACAGAAATACGGAGGTGAGAAGTGTGATTTAGGTGAAACTCTCAGTAGTTTAGAGTGGCTGGGACATGAAGCACAAGGCTGTGACTGCTGAGAAATAAAGCTTGAAAAAACAGATCCCAGATAATGAAAAATCTTGTAAAAGGAACATGGACTTTATGCTCTAGGCAATGGAGACAACTGGATATTGCACTTGTTTTTAACTTTAAAGATATAGCAAACTATAAAGAGAAATAACCATGTACACTCTGACCAGAGGTTTTAGGTAGGGGAGTTCTGGCCTGCATCTCAAGTGAGTCACTGTGATGGGTGCGTGTCAGATGTGTCTGCCTCGACAGAGGCGGTGGAGGCCCATGGGATTCAGTGGCGGGTGGGGATGAATGAGTTGTGGGGAGGGGAAGTTCAAGTAAGAACAACCCCAGATTTCCAGAGCGAGTGCCCAGCAACTCCGGCCCTAAAGTAAGAGAACACCTGAGCATTCTCCACACAGTGACGAGTGCTTTTGCAAAAATATAAATCTGACTGTATCACTTCGCTGCTCAAAATTTTCAGTCCCTTAGGATAAAATCCGAACTCCTTACCAGGGTTTGCGAGGACATCAATGATCTGGCTCCTGCCTCCTCTCCAGCCTAGGCCTGGCGCACTGTGCTCCAGTCCGCATCTCAAGGCCACTGCACTTGTAGCGAGTACTGTCTGCCTGGAATGCTCTTCCCTCGGCTCTTTAAACCGATGGTTCCTTCTCCTGCTTCATGTCTTAGCTCAAATCTCACTTTAAGAGAAGTTTTCCCCAATAACTTGCTATTACAGCTCTTTCCTACCCACCACCCTCTCATTTTTATCATTTCCCCTTATTTCCTTCAAGGCTATTATCATTTTCTGTAATTACTGTTATGGACTGAATGTTTGTGTCCCTCTGGAATTGATATGGTGAGGCCCTAATCCCCACTGTGCTGGTATCTGAAGGTGGGCCTTTGGGCGGGAGGGAGGTTATGAGGTCAAGAGGGTAGAGACCCATGATGGGATTAACGCCCTTTTTAAGAAAAGGAGAAGACGAGAACTCACTCATGCTCTCTGCACTATGTGAGGGCACAGCAAGAAGGTGGCTGTCTGCAAGCCAGGAAGAAAGACTTCGCCAAGAACCCAACAAGACAGGCACCTTGATCTTGCACCTCCTAGATTCCAAGCTGTGAGAAAAACATGTCTATTGTTTAAGTCACCCAGTTTATGGTGTTTCGTTATAGCAGCCTGAGCAGACTAAGACAATCATCTCATTTTTAAATAGCAACTATCTCAATGTAGGGAACCACGTAAACCCTCCTGCACCCGCCACCTAGCTTTACTGTAACTGCAGGGAACTGACCTCTGAACTCCTTTATCCCGTTACTTTCTGCCTCACTTTCTCAGGCTTCAACCTCACTGACCCCCATCTGTTCCTTGAACCCACAGGCATGCTTCTTCCGAAGGGCTTCCACACTGGCTAGTCCCTGTCTGGGAGGCTCCTTGCTCCAGATCGTCACATGGCTCTCTCTTTTCATGTTTGTGCTTAAACCTCATCTTAGTGAGGCACTTCGGGACTGCCGTATTTAAAACAGCAACCTCCTCCTATCCTCCTTTCTTGCTGAATTTCTCCCCCTGGTACATGTTATTGTCTGACATTGTATATGGTTTAGTTATTTGTCTAGTGGGGCTTTCTTGACCCACTAGAATGAACACTCTATGAAAACAGCAGATTTTTGACTGTTTGCTCCTCCTTTGCCTATAGCAGTGCTTGGCACATAGTAAGCACTCAAAAATTTGTTGAATTAATTTTTGTTGAGTATTACTGGATTTAGGTCTTAAAGTTACTGCTTTTATTTGTGTAGTTTCCAATCCTTCAAATACACTATGGAACAGGGATTTACAAAAAAGACGATGTTGCTGGTAATAACAGCAGCAAACATTTAAGTATTACTGTTTCTATGCATTGTTTTAAGTGCTTTGCATAAATTATGGCAATTAATCCTCACAACAGCCATAAGAAGGAGCAAAATGAAGCCAATCCAGTACCTGGGTTCAAATTCTAGCTCTATCATTTACTGGCTGTGTGACCTTGGGCACATTACTTAAAACCCGTGTGCCTCAGTATTCTCATATGTAAAATGAGGACAATACTTACCTCATAAGACCATCTTGTGAATAAGTACTGAATAAACACTATTAGATGAAGAATGTGAAGGCTCAGATTGGTTAACAGTCCCAGGTCACACAGCCAATCTATGGAAGAGTCAGGATTTGAACTCAATTTGTGACTTCACTTCACAGGCTTCCCTCTCAATGGCTTGGCAGGCCACGTTGAAGTAGTTAAGGTTCAGAGGCACTATCACAACCCCACCTCCCTGGTTTCTGCAAAATTCCAAGAAGTTGGATCATGGGCACTCAATTTTCTCCCTTGTTTTCCTCGTGATTCTTAAATCCTTTTGGGGAGAGACCCGGGCCTACTGTGTGACTCTGGATATTACTGTCCCAGTGAGCACTGGTTTCCTCACCTGTACAAAGGGATCTATCTTATGGGGACCCAATGAGGTCCAGGATGTGAAGCCACCTGACTCTAGCCAGATCCCTTCACTCCCTGGCTCCCACATGCTGCACTGGAGTCACGCCAACTCACTCACTTCCAAACCCTTCATTCAAGGCCTTCCTTCTTCTAGCTGGGAAGAAAGCCAATCTCCCAGTTTGATTTCATGTCTCTCCACTGGGCTCCTATGACACTTACCACACTGCTAATTGTAGATTTACTTGTCTGTCTTGTCCATAAGACCAAGACCACAGAGACTGGCTTTTATTCACTTTGCAATCCCGTCTGGTGCTGTATAAATATTTAAGATTAAATCTTTTAGGCTAGTATCTGGCATATAGAACACCCTGAACAAACATGAGTTCCCTTTAGGTTTTCTTAGAAAGAAACATAGGTAGAAGGCATCACAGTTCATGTGGGTGTATTTTAAGAACGAATGCAATAATTTCCTTGTCCTTGAACACAAGCAAAAGGCCGTGGCCATCCATCAGGAAAGTACTTACTGAAGCCAAATTGGGAGCTTAAGAAAAGAACAAAGCCATAAATCGCTCTTTCTGGCAATGGCGACGGTGAATTTTCCACCATTTTCCCTGTGGCTTTAGACAATCTGTGGGGAAGAAACACAATCACCCGTCAGTGACGTACTCCCCCTCATCACGGGCCTGTGACAATCTCATCGCTTGGCTACGGGCACAGCCTCTGCGGTGTTTTTCCCAGCCTAAAGCACTGCGAACTGCCATCCAGCGCACACACCTCCAAAACACACGCCCGCTTGCACGCGCGCACTCCAGCCCCCAAACCTCGCGTGCACGCGCACACCCTGCCGCGGAGGGGAGGGGATGGCTGAGAAGGGACAGAGGCGCCTCCATCTCTGCAGGCTTCGCCTCCCTGCGGGAAAGGCAGGGCAGGTCGGGGGACTAGGCCCGGGCGGCCTCTTCAGGCCTGGGCCGCGTCGCCCAGGAGCAGCCTCTGCCTTCTCGGGGGTGCGGGAGCGCTTCTGTATTTCATTCGAGGATGAAGGGGGTGACCCTCGACCCGGGGTCCTTCAAGCGCCCATTTGAGCCCCTCCCAACAGCTCGACTACCTCAGCGCTGAGTCCCCTGCGCAAGCGCCGACCCTGGAGCCGCAGGGGGGCGAGAGAGGAAAAGCCCAGCGAACAGCCGAGTGGAGACGACGCCCCCCGCCCGGGCGCAGGCGCACGGCGACCCTCGTCCGGCCGGGGCTCGCGAGCGCTGGGGCCGGCGGGATCGCTCGCGAGCCGCCGCGGCGCAGGGGGCGGGGTGGCGCGACTGCGCATGTGCGCCGAGGCCCACGTGACGCCCGGCCGCCCGCGCCACCGCCCGCTCCCGCTCGCTCCCGCCCGCCTGCCCGCCCGCTGGCAGACGTGGAGGGCCCGAGGCGACGGCGCCGGCCCGCGTCCGAGGCTCGCGGGCGGCGGGCCCGGGTGAGTGCACAGCTGGCGCGCGGCAGGGCTCCTGGATGTGTCACCTTGTCGCGCTGCAGCCGAGATGCCCGGGGAGAGGGGCCCTCCACACCCCCTCCGTGGGTGTGTGGTGAGTGTGGATGTGTGTGCGTCTCCTGTGGTGCCCGCGGTGTGTCAGCGTGGGTCGGGATGCCGGCGCGCTGGGGGGGTGTGGCCGCCTTTGTCGGCCTCAGTGGGTGTGTCCCCTTTGTCCGGTGTCCCCCTTCTGCAAGCGTGGGCCCCTCGGGGTGTCTGTGCGACGGTGGGGGGATAGCCCCTTTGTGTGCGGCTTCCCTAGCCGCTCGCACATTCTGGTCTTGTGGGTGACACCCCTGCTAGGCGAGGGGTCTCCCGGCCCGAGCGCACGGGCACGCGCCCGTGTGTCGTCTCCTGGCTCCTTTGTATCCGTGCGGGTTCTTCCTGGAGACAGTATGGGCGTCCCCGGCCCACGTGGGTGGCCCCCACGTCTTGTCACTACCCCTCTCCGAGGTGTGCGCGTCCCCAGCGCGCGTGGCCGCGCCTCCTGCAGTCGTGACCTTCGCCTGGAGCGTCGCCCGCCCGGGTGGGCGTTCTCGGGTGTCTCCTCGCGCGCGCGCCGGGTCTGGGTCCTGTCGAGGACGTCATCTGCTGTGTGCGGGTTTTCGTTCGCGAACGTCGTCTCGTGTTTTGTGTCCTATGTGTGCGCCACCTGTTTTCGTGGGAATGGCAGCCGCGTCCAGAGGCGGCGCCTCGGATCCCTGAGGAGGAAAACGGGAGGCGAAATTCCCCCAGCGCTCGCCCCTCCCCCGCGCCTCTTCGGAGCATCCTCGCTCTCCTGAGGCTAATGGGGACGGGGGACCGCAGCGCGTCTGGCCAGCTGCTGCATAGTGTTCACTACGTCAGGCGTGGCCTTTCGAGCCAGATTGTTCATAAGGGGTGGGGGGCAAGGACCAAAAATCGAGCCGAGATGTAGGTGAATTTGGGCTGGTACCAGTGCGGCGCCCTAGAGGCACCCTAGACACCCAGAGACTCCTTCCAAAATATATGCACTTGCCAACTGCGCAGTAGGTTCTAGCCGACCCTGGCGTTCTTGGTCATACGTAACGGTTCATGTAGTGTTTTATGGAGTTCACCAAAATTATCTTTTGATTTGCCCAGCATCCTGACAAGAGAAAGGAGACTTTTTTCCAGATTTTACTCCTCCCCCGGGAGCAGTTTCCTCATAGTTACAGCTCTGGTTAGGACATTTTTTATTACGAGTAATTAGCGTTGTAGTCTAAGGGAAATGGGATTTATTATAAGGATACGTAGGGAAAGAAATTGCTAACCCATTAGGGACTCAGCTGCTGCTCCTCTTGCTCAAAGGTCCGTGCTTTGCGCGCAAGCTGCGATTTGGTGCCTGTTTCTCTGTTCATTTGCTCAATTTTCTTACTCTTGCTTAATTTTACTTTATTTTTAAATTTCTGGAATGCTTCATATATACAGTAAAGAGGGGGGCATCTAATCCATGACTCAGGTTTACAGATGTAAATATTTTGCCAAATTTACTTCAGATCCTTTAAAAAATAAAATAAAAATTGCAGTTAATGGGTGGTGGTTTCCGTTCCTCTCTCTCCTTTCCTGGAGAGCCACCGTGTTCAGGTTTGTGCATATTTTATACTTGGATCATGGTGAATCCATAAACAATAATATAGTGTTGTTTCTTAAACTTTAATGGTATGAAACGATGTGTCCTTTTTGCAACTTGCTTTTTTCGATCAGCATTACATTTTGAGATTTATATACAAATAAATTAGATAATTGTGTTATCTTTGGTTCATTCATTTTAATCGCTGGTATAGAATTCCATTGTATGAATATACCATAATTTATCCATTTCCCTATTGATGAACTTTGAAGTAGTTTCTGGTTTTTGACTCTAAAAACGATCCTGTAATAAACATCTTTGTACTTGTCTGCTTGTACACACATTTGGAATTTTGTCTGGGAAATACACCCAGTAGTAGAATGGGTTGGTAGTAGGATATGTGCATGTTCAACTTAACCAAATATCACAGAAGCTCTCAAAGTGGTTGTACTAATTTTCACTCTCACTGGTATTGAGGATGCCCATTTCCTCACATCCTTGCTAACAGTTTATGTTATGAGACTTTTACATTTTTGCCTTCTCTTTACTGACCAGCTTCCTTATAACTTTAGCTTGCCGCTTAATTTGGCTTTTGCTCTAGCCGGTGTGTCAGCCTATGGGTTCATCTGTCACAGCTAATTGGCTCAGTCTATCTCATTCGGTCCTCATAAGATTAATTCCATTTATTTTGTACTTAATGTATGTCAGTTCCTATGGTTGATGTAAAGATGGTAATTTTCACAGTATATATGCCTCTAGTGGCAGGTGAGGTGATTTTAATTAAATACGTTTTTCATATAAATGGTTTTTTGAAATCTTTTTTCTCTTTAATGTAATATTTAATACAGTCAATGTATATGTAATCTACATGCAAGTTGTGAAACAAAGCAATTAAACAAACACCTGTCAATCCACCACTCAATCTAATAAAAATGACCCATATTGAATGTGCTCACTTCCAGTTACTACTGTCCTGACTTGTGTCATTCCTTGCTTTTTAAAAATAATTTTGTCAGATATGTTTACATCCCTCAACAATGTATTATATGATTTCTCTTGTTTTTGAGTTAAAAAGGAAGTACTGGATACAGTTTTCTGAGACTTACTTATTTCATTCAATGTTATGTTTCTAAGAGTCACTGATAATTGAGTATAGATGTGTCCTTAGTTTTCTCTGCTGTGTAATATTCCACAGGCGAATATAACACAGCGTATGCATTCTTTTGTTGATGGACATTTTGGTTCTTTCTATGTTTTGCTATTAAGATTCTTGTACATATCCTTGGTACACAGTTGCGAGAATTTCTCTAATTTTAACACCGGATATATGATCTCCAGAAGAACAATGAATTTTTTAGGGAGTACTTGAGCACAAGGGATACTAGTAAATCAATTTATAGATCCTTAAATTCTGAGTGTACTTCTAAAATTGGTAATGCCTGAGTCCTTCTGCTTCTACTTTCCCACCTTCTCTTTCACAGTGGCACTTCTATGTTATATAAGGAAGGCATACCTCTCACCTACATGGAATCTTATTAGGGCATTGCCCCAAATAGAAATACTCCACAGAAAACAAAGGCATAATTTAAAATACAGCGTATAGTGTTATAGAAAGCCTCTTTTAATCTAAGCACTTTCCATCTTAAGAGCTGCTTTTCCAAAAATTTTTACTTATGTTTAATTATCAGCATGTATAGTTATTTTTTTATTAGCTCGATGCTATGATAATTATAACAATTTAAACCAATGATATGTCAGTTTTATTTTAAAATGTCACTGATACTCTAGAAATTCATCTTTTGTAATTATTTAAACTTAGGCTGAAATTTTTAGGTGTCATATTAAAGTGTAAAGAGTATGTAATTTTTAAAAGCATTTTGGTGATTTGCAGTAAAAAAAAAAAGCTTTGGAATACCACTGTGGTAAGCTATTTGCTAGAAGTAGAATTGCTAGAGTATGAAGTATAAATATTCAACTTTATAAAATGATACCAAATTGTTTTCTGAAGTGGTCGTACCAGCTTGTATTTAGGTCAGTAGTTTTGTCAATTTATATGCTTTGATGAGCTGTGCGTAAAAGTTACAATTGACCTATATCCTCACCAACACTCGTTATCTACAGACTTCTTAATATTTGCCAAATGGGTTTGAAATGATGCCTCATTGTAGTTTTAATTTTCATTTCTTTGATTGTTAAACAGTTTGAGCATCTTTCATATATTTATGAAGCGTCTGCTTTCCTTTTCTGAAATACCTGGTCATATCTTATACCCATTTTTCTATTGGATTGTCTTTTAAAACTAATAAACTGGTAACACTGACTCTTTATTATATGCACTGTAAATATCTTCTTCCAGTTCATGGCCTGTCTTTCACTCTTTATGGTGTGTTCTGGTGAACAGAAATTCTTATTTTTAATGTAATCTAATTGGAAATTTCCTCTACCCCCGGATTATATTGTTTTTGTTTTTGTTTTTTTAAGTTTTAAAGTGCCTTTCAGATTTCAGTTCATAATCTATTTGGTATTGAATTTTGTGTATGGCGTGAGGCAGTGAGGCACATTCACTCCCCCCTCCTCCAACAAGGCTGCAGTTGTCCTCATACCTGCTGAATGACCAGACCCTCTGTTCCCCAGTCATCTGCTGAACCACTTTATGTGTGTAGTTTCTATATGCATGGGTTTGTTCCTGGCTCACCTTTCTCTGCCACTTGTCCATCTCTGCGTTGATACCACTATCATAATTATTAATGCTATAGCTTTACCAGACATCTTGATATCAGGACTTGAGTCTCAGCTGTTCTTGGACCTTCGTTCTTGTTTTAAGAATCAACTTGTCACATGACATGAAATCTCTGAAAATTAATTGGAATTGATTGAATCGATTTGGGGGAGAATTGAAATCTTTTAAAATTTTTTAACCTTCCTGAGAATGTGGTATGTATTTCCATATATTTAGGTTTTAATGTCTTTTAATATAGTTTTGTAATTTTCTCCATATAGATCTAACACTTTTAAATGTTGATTCCGATGTATTTTGTTGCTATTGTAAATAGTGTTGTTTAAGATTCTGTTTTCTGTTTATTGTTAGTAAATAGACATTTAATGGATTTTTTTATATTGATCTTTAGTGATCCACTTGATAAACTTCTATATCTTTTTTGTAATTCTTCTGGGTTTCTATGTGGATAATTATATCATTTGCAAATAGTGATGAAATTGGATTAAATTTTGGCCTAACTAGTTCTTTCTGTTATATTTTTGTTTTTTAGTTCATTGGTATCTTTTCTTTTTTTATATAATTTGGTTCTCTCTATTTTCTCTTAAATTTTTTTTTTGTCTTAATATGCTGGAATGGTTTTAGATCTATGTTAAATGGAAGTGATCATGGTTTATCATTAGAAGTGATTATATTGGGCATATGTGTCTCGTTCCTGAGTTTAAAGGGAGTGTCCCCATTACAAATGTTTGTTATGAGTTTATGTAGATTATTAAATTAGAGAAGTTTTTGTATTTTGTCACACGCTTTTCTGCATCTATTGAGAAGATCTTGTGGTTTTTCTCCTTTAGTCTGTTGAATGTAATGGATTCCAATTACTACATTTTAAAATTCTTAATTCTTACATTCTTTCCTGAGATAAACCCAAATAGATCTTGGTGAATTGTCTTTTTTGTGAGTTACTGGGTCGAGTTTGCTAATATTTTACTTAGGATTTTTGTATCTGTTCATAAACGAAATCACCTGTCATTTTTCTTTCTTAACCATCTAGTCTGATTTTGGTATTAAGGTTACACATGCCTTATCCCAGTTAGAGAATATGTTCTCTTTTTCGCTATGTTGTGACCCTTTCCATGCCTAATTTCGCTTGTTGCCCTTAGGATTTGTTTTGTCTACCCCACCTTTCTTTTGGAGATAATTTACTTGAAATATTCTTTTTCTTCTTTTTACTGTTACTTTTTTTTTTTTAATCTACATTTTAGGTGTCTCTCGTAAAGAACACGATGCTGGATTTTTCTTTTAATCCAGTCAGACAATTTATGTTTTTTATTTGGTATTTTTAAGAAGTTAGTTCAAGTCTCTTGGTGATCAGCAGTTTTTATCTAAAATTATTTTTATTTTATCCTTCTTGAGAGATTATTTTGAGGGGTATACAATTCTAGATTGATAGTTTATTTTCTGTTTGCATAGTGAATATATTATTTTACATGCAAAGTCTGCTGCCAGTTTTATTTATGCTTCTTTGCTGCCAGTTTTATTTATGCTTCTTTGAAGAAAATATTCTTTTTCCTTTGGCTACACTGGATTTTCTGTCTTTGATATTATGACATTTCACTTCTAAGTCTAGCTGGAGATTACTTTTTATTTATCTTCTTTTGGATACACGTATTTCCTGATTTTGAATTTTGTTTTTCATGAGATCTAGAAGATTCTCTATTCTTTAAATATTGTCTCTCTTTGATTTTATCTTTTCTGACATTTAACTGGATGTATATGTTTTAAACTATTTCCAGATCACTTTTTATCTTTCATATATTTCATTTCCTTGACTCTTTGTCAGAATTTTTGATGTTGGGTAATTTCTTCAGGCACATCTTCTAGTTCATCAATTTTCTCTTCAAATCTTTTTTTTTTATTTTACTTTTAACAACTATATTTTAAATTTCTAAAGTTTCACTTGGTTCTTTTTTAGATATGCCCAGTCATTTTTTATAGTCTGATGTTGCTTATATTTTTCAAACTGTGGGTATTCTTTAGACTATGGCCATCCCAATGTCTGATGTCCTTTGGGGTCTAAAGCTATTGCTTGTTTTTTTCTGTTGTCTCTCCATCATGGTGAGTTATCACCTCTTGTGCTCAGTGATCTCTTATGAACTTCTGTTTGATTGATCTTTCTCTTTGATAATCTTGAGAGTCTGATTGGGGGTCCTTTCCTTCTCATAGGATTTGTGTCAGCTTTGGCTGGGCTCAAGGAGCTTCATGGGACTGCTCTTCAGTTCCCTCATTTTGCTTCTGGTCCAGGGCTCAATGTCCTGATCTCATTGTTCTTGCCATTACTACGTTACTTGTAAGCTTAGTTCTAGCTAGAGGTTTGTTTCTTTTGGCGGGGTAGGAAGGATGGCTTTAAATGTTCTCTATTTCTATGAACTCAGCAAAGTGAAAAAATTTTTAAGTCGAGGACCCACTTTGTTTTGCAGAGAACCCCTCATAAGTTCATCATAGCTGACGAGATTAGAAGTCATTTACTTTAACAATTTAATTTTAGTAATATGTTTTCGTTTGTATTAGGAAAAAAGTCCTGTCCTATCAAACATAAGATTTCTTGGTGATATCAAATTTTCTGTTAAAACAAGTTTACATCTAAGTTAAAAGTTGAGTTATTCTAAAGAAAAATATTAAATAACAGTACAGGTGACAAGTGGATTTGGCAGTTTTCTGCCTGGGGGAATGTCATTAAAAAATTGGGGAAACACTGAGCTAGGAAACCTGGATGAGTAGGGCACAGCCTAACCTCTGGACCCATAGTGAACCTACAGAGATAAACCTGTGAAGACCAAATAGTGTGAACACTGCTGTCAAAAGATATGGGCAGGGTGCTCTGGGCTTACAGAGAAGGGATGCAGAAATAGACTTGGTGGTAGCAAGAAGATCAGGAAACGCTTCCTAGAATCCAGTATTAAGGGCTGGTAGGCATTAGGCTGCTGCAGAATAAGGTTTAAGAATGCAAGCAGTTGAATGACTGGCTTGTAAGTTGAGTGTCAGAGTGACTGGAGACAAAAGCAGGAAAAGGATCATAGAGGTCTTCTATGCTGTAGTATGGAGTTCGGACTTTATTCTGAAGATGAAGAGAAGCTATTGAATGATTTTAAGCAGTAAAATGTTATGATCAGTGTTTTAGAGGATGCCAAGATTGAAGACAAGTCACCAGTTAGGAGACTGCTCGTTCATTTAGTTCAGAGGAGAAGAGATGAAGCTGCAACTAAGGCAGTGGCAACGGGCATGAAAGGGTGTGCGCGTGCTAATTTGAGATTTCTTAGGGGAGTGGAAATGACAGGATTTTGTGGAGAGTTGTGTAGAAATGTTGAAAGAGACTGGGGCGCCTAGATTGACCCCGAGTTTCTAGTTTGGGTAACCAGGTGACATTACAGAGTAGTTAACTGATTACGTACAGAAAGAGGAAAGAACTTAGTTTCCTTTGTTTTTGAGGAAAAAGATTTGTTTGTTTTTGAACTTAATTGAATTTGAGAGGCTTGTAGGACATCTTGGTCAAGATCCAGTAGCAGTTGTCTGGGAGGGTCCAGAAGTCATGAGATGGAAGAAATTGGGAGTCTTCAGCATTTGACATTTTAGTTGTTGTGTGCTATAGTGCAGTATGATAATCTATAGAGGTACATAGGTAAACACTTAAAAATTTTTGAATAGTTAGGAATTTAATGTGTATGAAAAACATAAATTGTACATCAAACCTATGATATTGTGGCCGTTATCACTTATGCCAAGTGAAGCCAATAAAAGAGAAATACCAAGTAAATAAAAATACATGTGATATGTGGAAATGGCAAAAATCATGGCGAAGCACTGCAAATGATGGAGGTTCAGAAAGTGCTCTTTTAAAAGCCATAGGTGTGTGGATAAGGTCACCCAAGGAGAGAGTAAGTGTGAAAAGAAAAGAGTTGACATTTGGGTGGCGGGGAATGGAGATGAAGAGCCCGTGGAGACTGAGGAAGAGCAGCCAGAAGAATAGGAGGACCAGGAGAAGATGGTCTTTGGAGTCCAGATGAAGAGTTCTGAGGAGGAGGAAGTGGTCGACAGCGTCAAGTAAGTTGTAAGCTGAAAAGTGCTCTTTGGACTTAGCAATTAAGGTAGACCATTTAGCTGGAAGCATCCAAGCAGTGGATTTTAAAAAATACTTATCTGATATTAATGTTAACGTTAGCTGATGTTTACAGCATTATCTATATGCCACGTACGGTTCTAAGCACTTTAAATATGTTAACTGATTAATCAGGTAGGTAGTACTGCTCTCTTCATTTGATACGTGAGGAAATTGAAGCACAGATAGGTTAACTTACTTGCCCGAGATCACACACTCAGGGAGTGGGGACCCCAGGGTCAGGCCCAGGTAGTCTGGTTCCAGAGCCCGTGCTCTCAATCACTGTGCCACGGCACCTCTCTGCTTAAAACAAAATAGGAAATGAGAATTACACCAGTGTTGTAATCACACTGTAGTTGGTGAAGGTGTGACATTGGCGAGATCTGCCAGGCTGTTACATCACCGAGGCCCAGTCTGCCGGTCTTGAGCATGGTAACTGTATTGTGATGTTGTAATCGATGCCATGATGGTGACATGTGGGCTGTGACAGGCAATTCCTGGCTCTTCTGTATTTCTGTACAAAAAATGTTTGTAAGACAAATGTGTTTAAAAGCATGTATTTCCCAGGATAGCATATGCTCCATATCAGATGCCATACTTTGGGTGCTAAAATGTGTTTGTCTTTTTCCAGTCATTGTTCACTTTTGGAGTTAAATTCTAAACTGTGGAAATGTTGTTCATCCAGGCCAGGTCAGGTTCCAGAAGTTACCCGTAACCAGTCTGTTGCGGAAGGTCACCAATGACCATACTGAAGTGGAAATCCAATTGTAGGAAACCGAAAGTAAATGGGAATGGAGGATTTGAATGAGAGAAAAGGGAAGAAAATTTTTTTTTACTTTGAGGGATGTCTGTGGCAAGAGATAGGGAGACAGGAGCTGTAAGGACTCTTCCGTTGTGGTCGAAGAGCTAATCAGAGTTAAAGATTTGAAAACTGGGTTAGGCCTGGGCGGTGATCCGAGGTGTGTCCTTGGGAAGGAATAGCTTTGGTGAGGTGGGCAGTGACGTTCGTGTTAGTTGAGGAGGTTGGTAAACTGCAAGGCTAGCGTCTTGAGGGCGTCGTCTACTGGGCTTTGGAGTTCCTAGGATGATGATAGATTTTAGAGAAGAGAGGGGAGCAGTCTGAACTAGTTGCCAGTGCTCTTAAACGTAACAACAACCAACAGGTAACTAGGTGGCAATGACAAGGAAAAGTAGATATAATACAGTGTTTTAGAGGACAGACTGGAATCAGAGGACTTAGGTTTGAATCCTTCCTAACTTGGTGACTTTAAGCAAATTACTTAATTTTACCAAAAATGTTTCCCATTTGTATGGTGATGATGGTAATTGGGCCTGAGAAGATTTGCTGTGAGGATAAATAAGATGCATGTAAAATATTTGGTACAGTGTGTGATAAGTAGTACAACTAGTTGGCTAGGAAGTCTGTTCTTCACTGATGTTGTGAGGTTTTCATACAACAAATTGGACAGAATGAGAAGGACTAAAGAAACAGATTTGTGTTTCAAGAACTGATGGTGGTCTTGCTTAGGAAAAAAAATTGGTTTGTCCTAACGATAGTGGGACAACATTGGTGAAACTGTAAAAAATGATGTTAATGACGGTGCTGTGATGACAGGAAAAGCCATTCCTTGGGCAAGAATTAGTAAGAAAATGCATTTTTCAGTGATATTTAGGTTGTCTAGCTTTTCTCTGATAGCTATAAATCTTTATCATTTAACTTCAGGGAAAAAACCTTAGTCTGAAACTCCAGCCCTAATTCCTCTTTTCCCCCATGGAAGTAATTATTTTTCAAACGCTTTGGTAACGTGGGGGTTTTTGCCCACTTTGCAATCTCGCAGTGCTGACTGCATTAGGAGCAGCGACTGTTAGGAAGACGGAAGACCTGGATGCGGCCGTGGGGAATTAAGAGATTGACAGACTCGTGCTGTACCACTTCAGCTCTGCCCCTTGGCCCAGGACAGACACACACTGAGGGATGGACAGGAGAATGTGAGCGGCTGATGGGAAACTTTCCTCAGTGCAGTCAGGATTTAGTTCCTGCCAGGAGATTGAGAATGCAGCAGGGTGTAGGTATGGGGGAAAAGTATTTCACAGGATACAGTGAAAGCAAATGTGTAAAAGGGCAACAGTGGAAAGATGTTTTCTGATCATTCAGCAAACACTTGAGGCTTACCATGTGCTAGGCACATTCAGAGATGAATGAGATTCCTTTAATTATCCTCCATCTAAAGGAGATGTGTAAACTGATAGAGTAGATATGGGGACTCCGGACCTGAGGAAAGAAGAAATAGAATAAACTGGTATTTGAAGAGAGTCAGGGGGAAAGAGTTGCAGAGTGAGTGAGGATCTTTCAGAGCTCAGTGTTCCTTTTGGAATTATTTCCTTGGGGCACAAATTCCAAATGTTTTTCTAAAATGCTAGAGAAGCCAGGAGAGCTGCTTCTCAGAGAATCTTAGGTGATTTGATTACCGATTCAGGTTTGTGCTGTTTCTTTAGCATGGTGTACCATGGACGACTTTGCCCTGGGAGATTTCATTGTAGACGATTATGCCTTGTTGGAAGATTACCCGTATGTGGACGATTGTGTCTTTGCTCCTGAATTTGTATCCGATGATTATGTTCGTGTGACTCAACTTTATTGTGATGGGGTGGTAAGTAGATTTGTTAACTTTTTGGTTTTTATATTTTATCTGTCTTTTTAAAGGTTTTTTTAAATTGAGGTATAATTAACATATAACATAGTTTCAGGTGTACAACATAATTCAATATATGTATATTGTGAAATCACCATAAAAAGTCTAGATAACATCCATTACTAATTAATATCCATTATCACGCAGTTGCCGTTTTTTTCTTGTGATGAGAATTTTTAAGATTTACTTCTTAAAAAAAATTATTTTTCAGTTACAGTTGAAATTCAGTATTCTTTTATATTTGTTTCAGGTGTCTAGCATAGTAGTTACACATTTATGTAACTTAGGAAGTGAGCCCCCGCATTAGTCTAGTACCCACCTGACACCATACGTAGTTATTGCAATATCGTCGACTGTAATTTCTGTGCTGTATTTCACATCCATGGGACTCTTTGTAACTGCCAGTTTGTATTTCTTAATCCCTTCATGTTTTCACCCTAAGATTTCTTAAAGGTGTTTAACTTAGAGCTGTCCGAGTAAAGATGTTTAGTGTTGTGTGAGATTTTGTAGGGAGGTATTCATGCTGCTGCAGAGGTGATTTCAGGAGGGGAAGTGAGCAGTCCCTCAACCACAAGAATGTGCAGTGTCACAGAATGACCGATGACAGACGATTAGAAAAGCTCTCAGGGAGAGCCCAAGACACTAATAATCCTTACATTAAGAATCAAGAACTGTACTTTTGCATCTTACCAGATGAATCAAATATATATTTTTTTCTTTTTAGGGTCGGCAATATAAAGATTATGCCCGAAGTGAGAGGAATTTAGGTGAGTACATTGGTATTTTAATTTTAATTTGTTGAAAGACTGTATCAGGGGAAGTTCATTTATTCACATCAACATAGCAACTTATATACCTCTTAAAAGTTTATTCTTCCTATACTTTTTCACTAGAAACCAAAACCTTTCTTTTTTAAAATAACATTTTACCTAACTCTGAAATATTCTTAATATCTAACAGGTTAAAATATTTCATCTATTCATTTCTTACCTTTTATCCATTTTTGCTTTTTTTTGTATTAACTGTTGATTCGTTCTAAAATGAGGCACAAAATATTAATTTAAAACTTTTTTTTAAATTAAGAATTTGACATCTGCAATATGTGGTGTAGTAAGCCAATTTCTGTCCTGCGAGATTACTGTGATGCCATTAAAATATACATCTTCTGGCCACTTCTGTTTCAACATCAGCATAGTTCGATGATATCACGGTTGCATCCCTGCGTGGAGGCCACGTAAGTTGTTACGTGTTTCTCATTTTGTACGGACAGTGGTAAGCCCATACTGAGGGATCCCAGGTACAACGAAAGGCTTGCTCTCCTTGGCTGTTGAATGAGCAGAAAAAGTTAATACTTGGGATTCAGATAGGAATGAATCATTATGGTAATATTATATATAACAAATGAATTTCTGAAGAGAATTAGTAAATTTCAAACTGAGAAAGGCAAAATGAATGTTCATAAATGTCAGCATTGTAGTACAGAAGAAAGGAAAAGGTATAGTATTTTTATCCACTTAAACAACTTACTGTTACGTGGAGTACAGAAACAGAAAACTTATTTTTCAAATAGTTATAAATTGAGGTGTAACATGTTAAGTATGAAGTTCAATGAATTTTTACATATGAGAACCTAATCTTTTAAAAAATAAATTTGTCTTTAAGCAATTCTCATTCTTGTGAGATAAGTTTGAAGAAGTTACAACATCTTGAGCTAATGGAAGATATTGTGGATTTGGCAAAGAAAGTTGTGGTAAGTGATAGAATATGGCTGCCCCCCCTCTTATTTAAAGATTATAAATAAGTACATGGTGTCAGGCCCGTATTACTAAGTTGTGACGATTAACAGGTAATGGTTTTAGTTTGGGGTAATGTAAGATTATTCCGCTGTCCATGATTTTGTGCTCTGTATTTGAGAGATCAGGTAGATGACTGTTTTCTTGGTTCTGATATGATATGATGAGAACCAGCACTGCTTATTGTCATTAAAAGATAGAAATTAGGATTTGTCACAAACGAAAGTGTGCTCCTGGTTTGCAGAAGCCTTTGTCACAGGTTCTGAAAGTGATGGGTTCTATCTCGGAACATAAAATCATGTCGCTGTCCCCAGCACTACAACAAATATTTTTTCTATGGGGTAATCTTTATCATGTCGTATTTGAGGAGGCTCCCTTCACTACACTGAAGGTTTTTATTTTCCTTGAAAGCTATTTGATACTTTTTCTTATTTCAGTTGATTATGGAGCCAAGTGTTTTTCTTGGTATTATTCTCATTGCAAACTTAAATTTAGAAAGGGCATTCTGATGTTTATTTCCTAGTGGTAATCCTTGGCCAGTAACTTGTATTAGCCAATATATTTTTATAAAAAAATCTAGGTATAATTAAGTTTAAAATTCATACATCTGGAAGTTACACTAAGTCATTTTGTCATTAGAATCCAATGTAAGTATTTCTAGATTCTTGTTTTAGGGTCAGTAAGAGGTAAATTTGGCATGAAAGTGCCTGTAGGAAGTAGACTGCTATGTATATATGTATTCCTAAAATGCAGGATTTTCATGTGCACTGGAAAATTCAAATATAATTGACTGAATAAGGAGAAAAATGTGTTCTTGTTTTGTTTTGTTTTGCAGAATGATTCATTCTTTATCGGAGGCTTGCTGAGAATTGGTTATAAAATAGAAAATGTAAGTGTTAAACTCAGGAGCCCAGCACAGCCACTATGAGTGAATGGCAGGCATCTCACTGCTCATTGCTCACGTGCCGGGTCCACATTGTCAGTGCTTTACATACAGTCTTCGGTAGTATCGATTTCTGTATTTTGCTTAAGCACTCTCCTTGTTTTGGGAGTTTGTATCATTTTCATTTTTCCTCCATATATGTAATGTAGTTTGAGCCTCTTTTATTAGTTGATTCTTTTTTCAATTTTAGATTATTTACTTACCTGACGTATGTTCTCCCAAATGAAATTAAGTCCCAGTATGAACATGTTTTGATATATAATTACTAAACAATCTCCAGATACAATGATAAACCAATTTTTAATGCTATTGGTAACATAAATTTCTGCATGTTTCCCTTAAGCCTGGCACCAGCATTGTTAACTCTACTATTTAATTTCTGAAGTCATTTCGGACACTAGAAGTACAAATAAAGTTTCTGTAAACTCTCGACCCTTCGTGAAGATCTTTGCATCGCGTGCTCACTTATCTGCCCAGCCACGCCCTCCACTTGTTATCTCTTTATTTTTCTGTGTGCCACAGACCATTTAAAATACATAGTCCCTTTAGTGAACCTTAACCTATACCTTTAATCTGGGGGTCGGGAGAGAAGTCCTAGTTTAGATGAGATCTGAGACCCCATGTTCACCTAGTATTATTGTACTCTTCTGCTGTCTAGGGCTGCCTCTGGCCAGGTTGTAGACCTCAGCTTCCAGGTCTATAACATGTAGGAGCTTATTGAGCTCTGAGGGTAGCCCAGGGTGACCTGAAGATGCAACATACACGAGTCCATGGTATCTGTTAACTTGTATGTTGGGATCCAGCTATTCTGGATTCTGTGCTAAAGTAATAAAAATAGGTGGTTGTATAAGATTTGTATTAAAAATCTGAAATACTGTATAAATCGATAATGCTACATGTACTTTTATAATTAATGCCCAAATCATATTCTGCATCTCTCTTTTTGAAACAGAAAATCTTGGCAATGGAAGAAGCTTTGAATTGGGTGAAATACACAGGCGATGTAACAATTCTCCCTAAGTTAGGAGCAGTCGACAATTGTTGGTCATTGTTAAGTATTTTTTTTACTGAATGTAAGTATAAATGCTTTAAATACTTGACTCAGTTTTTAAAGGTATTATTTGGGAAAATGGAATATGTAATTATGTGATTTCTTATTTATCTTAGGATTAAAAAAAATGTTTTCCTCTTGTAAAAGAAACGCTCGCATAAGAGAACTTTAACCTCGTAGTTAGTTTTATATTCTGTATTTCCTGTCTTAATGATTTCTGTGACATACTTTTACAAATTTTACCAGAGAAAGCAACCACGACTGGGCTCATGTATTCTCAGTCATAGAAGAAATAAGTAATAGAGTTAAGGTTATAATTTTCCAAATGACTCTTATTTTTATGTATGTTGAAACTGCCTTATATATATATTTTTGTGGAATACTTTTTGGTAAAGTATTTGAATGTCAGTGATGTTCTTATGGTATTGTTATAGGAATCTTGAAATGGCATATTTGGCTTTTTAGTAGATGATGACTGATAATTTGCCATCTCCAGTGAGAAAGAGGGCAAATTTTGTACTATATTGACCCAAGCGTTAGAGAGAAATTAAGCTTAAACATGAAGACAGGTTCTTCTGATAGGTTTATTAGACACTGGGCTGTATTAAGGTGGTTCTCTGTTCTGGAGGCCTTTAATTATAGGCTAGATTTTGTGGTAGAAGTAGAGGAGCAATATCGTGTATCAGGCACCCAGGTGGGCTCGTTTTTGCCCCTCTCTGTTCTCCTTTATAATAACCCTGCAAGGTGGCTGTTGTTTTCTATTTGGGAAATGAGCAAGCTGAGGCTTTGAGGGGTTATTTCTGCAGTCTAGCAAGTAATAGAACCTAGATGGGAAGTCAGGTTCCTTCGATCTCAAAGCCCAGATTTTCATCCTATAACCTTGCTCTTTCCCTTTGTATTACTTTATTTGGTTACTTTCCCAAGTCTGTCCTTGAATCATAAATTTTAGGCACTCCTTTCACCCTTGAAATGAATGTGTTTGTCTAGAGGCATAACTATGTTTTTATTGCAATAAAATTGTTATTATTTACCACTTTAGAAAAATCTTTATTATAGTATAGCCTAAATACAGAAGATGAAGTCTGGTAAACTTTTAACATAAGTTTTGATTATTATCTACAGCATTTTAATTAGCGTATTAAATTCACATAAGCATCGTGTTTCAAATAAAGTCTCATTTTAACATTTCATTCATGAGAGTCCATTGTTGAATTAAGACATTTTGAATTCTTCATTTGTTATATTAAATACATTTTAGAAAGTAGTTTTATAGGACAGGTTTTTTTTTTCAGGCATTTTTATGAACATTGTGCCAGGTACACACCATAGGTGCTCAGATATGTTTGTTGAATTGACTCGAATCATTATGAAGTCCACTTGGAATGTATTGTGATAGAGCATTTGTTGTAACGACAGTTAGAACTAATGTTAAAAAACACTCGTTTATTAATGCTAGAAATAAAACTGATTAGATTCATGGCAAGCGATGAATCTAATGTTATCAGTTGTTTATTTTTAAATATATTGATACATGTAAAAGATTACAAAAACATGTTATTTAGAAAGTATACTATAATGAACTTTATGGACTCACCTAACCTAAGAATTAGAACATTAACACCACAAATTTTTTTTAAATAAATGTTCTCTCACTCTCTCCTAAAAATAAAATTTAGACAAATATCACATAACTAAAGTTGTAACAGAAAACTGCAATATGCTTGAAGAATTTAAAAGTCAAAGTTGTGCGGAGTGTATAGAGGTGAGAATAAATATTTACTTGTAAATATATTTTAAGATTTATGTGTTAGAACTTTTATTAACACTCAAAGAAAGTTCAGTAAAACTGACAACACATAAGGAATTACTGTAAAGTTCAATAATGTGTTTGAGGGAAAAGTTTAATAAATTCTGATTGAATTTTTTTGGAAAGGAAATAGCATCTTGATGAGAATTTTCTAATGTTATAGGTTTTAAAGAGTTAATAAAAAATTAAACTTTGTTTTTTTTTAAACTAAAAGGCTTTTAATTAGTTGAGTAAATATTTTCTTTGGTAACAGCTTTATTGAGATGTAATTCACATGCCATACAATTCACTCATAAGAAATATGATTGTAACTAAATTTTTAACAAAGGATTTAGGAAAACATTTAATGTTCTATTTAATGTTCTCTAAAGCCATTCAGATGATCCAGTTTATTTTATTTAATTTATTTATTTTGAAACTTTGAGTGTTTGAAGTGAAAAGTTTCAGTTATATCTGGAGCATCTTTGATTTCCTTTTGATTTTCTTGTTAACTGGCCTTGTTCTTTTTGGCAATTAATCTAAACTTGCCTATTCGTGTTATTGATTGATATATTGTAAGCATTCAGGTGTATTGAATAATATAGTATTTTCTAAACTAAAATTAAAATTCTATCTTGCATTTTTCTCCCTACCATATGGCAGAGCAGACCTAATAAGGTATATATAAAAGTGGGCCTGCCAAGAACTGTAGGCAGGGGGTCAGCTGTTAGCAGTTATTTATAATGTGATGATTTTGTTTAGTTTTTAATGTTCCTTTAACAAAGTTAACATTGAGTTATTAGAGACACTTTACATATACCAAAATATTAAGTATTATATTCTCATTTTTTACATAAATAATCCCCTGGGTTATTTCTGATATCAAAGATAGAAACCCAGGTTTATTTTTCCTAGGTATAGGGGTTCTTGATTGTCTTTGCAGTTAATTGATGGGTCTTCTTTCACCTTGGTTTCTCAGCAAGGAGAACTAATGAAAATAAAAGGAAATGAAGAGTTTTCCAAAGAAAGATTTGATGTAGCTATTCTCTATTACACCAGAGCCATTGAATATAGGTAAGAGCTAAACAGAACAATGAGATCCTTTTTATGTGGCAGATCAAGTTAGAATGTAGTCAGGAGACATAAAAGCAAGATGAGGAATTGAAGAGCATCTTTACTTGCTATGCAGACAGATTTTCTTACTGTTAGGCATTAGAAGCATTAGAGATGGTCTGAGTATATGAACTCAATCGAATAGTATAACTGAAGCAAGTCAGGCCAGATTGTGAATATATAGTTCTGCCCTGCCCTGTTTTCTTTCAAGCTTTCTAGTACAGATTCCTCTGTTCTTTCTTGTTTTCATTTTGCCTTCAACAAGTTTCTTCCACGTTATTAACTGATCAGAAAGGGTTAGTTACTAATAATGAAGACGTCATCCATTCGGGTTTTTACTTTCTAAAAGAGTAACAGTTGGAATTATTGAGAATGCACATGTTCTCTCTACCTCCTATTTGCTCGGCTGGTAGAATTTGATAGCATTCCTGCAAATGTGCCTCACACTTGGCTCCTGCGACATCTTAGCTGGACCTCCAATATGGTAGCAGCCTTATTGGGGGTGCTGTAGACAGCTACTCCTTTGCAGTCTCCGCAGGGAATGAGTGAATCAAGGTAGCATGACACATTTGAAAGGCTGCAGCCTGTTCTTCTGAGGAGGAGATGGAAGAAAGGAGAAGTAAGTTCCACCACACATAGTCAGACAAAATGAGAGCAAAACGTGAAATGAAGCTGTAAAATTACTGTTGCAGTCTACAGACTTCCAGGTTCTTTGTGTAGGTGGCGCAGTGCTGACTATGTGAGCAATCCTGTCCTCTACAGTTAGGGCGAACTCGTAGTTTGCTAGCTTTTTAATGTATCTCATTTGATTCTCACCACAGCTCTGTGAGCTAGTCTGAAAAAGTGGAACCATGTTCATTTTGAATACAGGGAAGTTGAGGAGGATTGCAAAAAAAATACTCAGGTAAAAAGTGAAGAAACTAGGACTTAGCCAGCTAGGACTTCAAATCCTACATTCTTTCTGCTCTGCCACACAAATGTAAAGGTTTTGAAAAATTTTCATGCCTTATGTCTTTTCTATATACTTTTTGTTAGTTTCATATGTAATGTGCTTTACTGACTAAACATTATTTCTTTTAAAGTCCTGAAAATCATCTTCTTTATGGTAACCGAGCTCTTTGTTTTCTTCGCACTGGACAGTTCAGGTCAGTTGGTTAGAGTCCCCTCATCATTGAACTATTACGCTAACTACCTGTTTTTGAGAAATATTTCTGTTTTGCAGGTATGCAAGAAAATCCTTCAGTAGTTCTTTGGCAGAAATAGTTTAATGGTTAAAAGAGGGCTCTAAGCTATGTGTGTAATAACAACAGTGACAGCAGCAGCTATTCTGATTGAGTGGAGCAGTATTTTAAGTACTTTACATATGCCGTGTAATTCTCCCAGCACTTTTAATAGGTACATGTTATTCTCCACGTTTACATTTGGACAGACTCGTACCAGTAGTGAGTAGTGATACCAGCATTTTGAACACAGAGTCTTATCTGACGATGTTAAAGTCTGTGTTTCTAACACCTATAATATATTACCTCCTTTTGCTCAATTATGTAGTTCTGGAAGAAGAATTTTTGCTGTATTTGTTACATCTGTTTATCCTGGTATGAAATAATTAAGTAAATGTCCTTCATAAATGAAAGAAAAATTTAATGGTTTAATTATGAGTGAAATCATAATTCTTAGTTCCTTATGTTGAACTGAGTTTTTACTTATTAGTTGAGAAAGATTGTTGCCACTGTACCATGATTTTGTTGTCCCTCAGTTTAAAATCCTTAGGCATAAATTATAAGCATTAATGTTGAGCAGCATAGACTATCATACCTAATTTATGTCCTGCCTTACTGTAAGAAGGGTTTAGGGTGGCTTCAAGTGTACATCCACTCAGTTATAGAATAGTCAAAACAAAACAACTAAAAGAACCAGGGTAGACCCTGAGATTCTCAGAAGAAAGGAGCAGAGGCCTGAGGTCCTGCTTAGTTATTAATTATAATCCATATTTGCGTCTGACCTTTCTGTTGCCCAAAATAAAAAGAGAAAACCTGAGAAATTATATGATTCTGTCCATGAAGAAAGAGGACACCAGTTGCTCAGGTAAAACTGTTTTCCTGGTGTTTAGTTCTGGAAGAAATTTCTTAAATGGCTTTCAGGTGATAAGATTTGAGGGATGGAGGGAGTAAAGGAGAACCTCAGCAGCACTCCTGTTCATAGCAAAAATCTCCCTGACAGGGTTTCACAAATAATTTTTTTCGTGACATGTCATGATAGTAGATAGTGTAATGTCAGTTGTTTTTCGTTGAAAACAGTGTTGGGATGTGGGAGGGTGGGGATGGGGAAGATGGTATGTTCCAAGTTTGTAGCTTTGAAAAGTAACATTTTTTATGTTTTTCTTTTATCATAAACAGAAAGCATTCCCATGGTAGAAAATTTGGAAAATACAAGAGTTTAAAAGAGAAGAAAATAAAAACCACCAGTAATCCAACACCTCGGAGAATACCACTGTATTAACGTTATGCAGCTTTTAGATGGCTTAAGCCGTGGATAACCGAGGCTGTCTAGACTAGAGGAATGGATGGGCTTGACAGTCTCCCACCAGTACCACTGTCCTCGCCTGGTTCTCGCAAGGAATGAGCTGCAAATGTCTTTAGGTTATTGCCTCGCTAGGTCCAGAATTGCAGATATATCTTATGCTGTTTGAAGGTGAATCTGTGCTTTCAACCTGAGTAGGTTGGCCGCTTGCGAAAGTCGAGGCGCCTGTCTGAAACCTCGAGTGGGCAGAAGGTCATTCATTCTGCATAGGGGCGCTCCAAGAGCTAAGGCAAACCAGGGTGTTTCTGCGCTCTCGTGAGTGTTGAATGCTAGACACTGAAGGAGGATCCTTCTAAAACTCTGCTGCAAAGGATATGTATCCAGGTAGAAATACAGAAGCCAGCTAGCCCGGTGAAATGAAGGTCAAGGGCAGTGTTGTGCATCTATCCTTGTACTTCCTTCTTGACGGTCTTGCTTGTGGTTCAGCACCACTGAGGTTTTCAGTAGAAGCAGGTCAGCAGCATTTCCTTCGTAGGCAGTCACCAGGATGTTTAGGATACCTATCACTGTCAGAAGCCTTATGTCACCCTGGTTTTTCTGGTGTTTCCCACCTTCTCACACATGGTTTATATGACTTTCTTAGTATCATAGGGATAATGTTTTCTGAGACCACAGCACATATAACTCCCGACCAAGAGAGTAAATGATGTGGCTTCAGAAAATAACACGTTGCCTGTAATTCAGGAGTGCCACTGACACAGGAGGACACATGTCCTTTAGTTGAGTCACCAGGGTTGAGGTCTTTTGGTGCTCTTACATCTGAGGGTTGGTAGAGCTGTCATGGGACTCTGGCTGAGCATCTCTGGAATAGACGGGGCTAAAGCATCCCAGTTTCCTGGCACTTCATGCATATTAACTCACAAAAACCTCATAACCTTGTGAGGTAGGTGCTGCTCTCCATTGCTGAGGAAATAGGAATGGGGAGGTCAAACAAAGTGTCATCGAACAGTAGGTGGGTGTGATAAAGCCAGTCTTCAAACCCAGGTGGCCCGGATGTAGAGTTTCTACTGTTAATCACTGTGGGAAGATGGTGGTAGAATCAAAGGGCAGTGTGAAAGCTGGAAAAATAATTAATGGTCTAAATAGTCAATAAATACGATCATCTTTACGGGACATGCAGGTTAAAAACTACAAGTCTCTTTCATACCTATCACATTGGCAAAAATTTAAATAAACTCATTATTCAAGTGTTTGAGAGGATGCGGGACAAAGGAAACTTTCATACTCGGCTGGAGAAGTGTAAATTGGTGCCATCACTCTGGAGAGCAATTGGCAAGGTGAAGATGCGCGCTCTACAGCCCCCGCCCAACTCAAACGTGTACCCGAGAAGATGCGTGCCAGGCTTCTCTGTAGCGTCGCTCATAAGAGTACAAAACTGAAACAACCTAAATGTCCATCAGTAGGGGAATGGATAAATAAATCATGGTATATTCATACAGTGGAATTCTGTGCAGCAGTTAAAGTGAATGCAACGTCGAATGAAAAAGCAAGTTGCGGAATTTGTTGCCATTCATATAATTAAAAATATGCAAAATGATACGCATATCCATAATTAATATGTGTTAAAAAATGTTATAAAATACATGGGCGTGTTAAAACCAGATGAGTGGCTGTCTCTGGGGAGGGAAGGAGATGGGAAAGTGGTACCCAGTAGATGTCAACTGTAACAAACTTCTGCAAAAAGGTCTGAAGTAAATGTGGCAAAATGTTAAGCTTTTGATAAGCTGGTACATGGGTGTTCATTATGTTGATGTTATTCTCTGTACTTTTATGCACACTCAAAATATTTGATAAAAAGCAACACTATAATTAAAACTACATATGATAAGATGGGAAAAAAAACCAGTGATCACTAAGTATCAGGGATAAAGTGAGTGAAAAATAATCTTGAAAGGAGAGAAACCTAAGTACTTAAGTCCAATGGTGGGGTACCTGAGGTGATGCATGTGTGCGGAAAATGCTTCATTCAGAAATGGTCACGGTGGTGGAAGTTTTAAATGTCAAAGTCACACAGTTTGTAAATCAGTCCACCTTTGGGTGAATATAGGTGAGTTCATGAGCCAATCAGAACCCTTATCGTGTACCAGCAGTCTGCCAACCTTACATTTGGGAAATAATGGGAAACACGGGAGCGGGTTTGGAGTGAGTGGGCGGGTGGAAATGTGCCACTGTCTGCGGCAGCTTCTCCCTGCTGTGTCCTGCAGCTGAGGAACGTCCAGTGCGTTCCGGAACCTGGCTCGGATGAGATGTGCTTGTACTCTCGTCTGCTAGAAGTTCACTTTTCAAATACTGTTGGGTGGTTAAGGGCATTTTGAGTGATAATTGTAATAGAAGTTATTCGAAACTTCGATGTTAGAGGAAAATCTAGAAAAAGGAATTAGGCATATCTATAGCTTCTATAGAAGCTATAAGATTAGGCTCTGCCTGCTTATTTAATTCATTCTTGTGGGACTCACATGTGGAAAAAATCGAATTCTTTGGTGGGATGTGATAAACTGGTAGAGAGGGTGTAATTGGAGAAAGGGAAAGCTTACCCTTGGATGTTTTTTGAATTTACTTTGGAAAATTATAGAATTTTTAAACTTGGTATTTGCTTTGACCTTTTAGTATTTAATTATCCATCATATAATAGTCCCTTCTGTTAGATCCAACTTGTGATTAATAGTGGGCAGATAGAGTTTAAAACCCCTGTCTATTTTTTTCTGAGTTTCTCTGAGGCTAGAGGTATGAATCAACTCAGTTGTATGTTCTGTGAGAATTTAAAAATCCTCGTGTGTGTGGGCGCATTAGTATGAGTGTAGTGGTTTGATGAGTTATTCAGTCTGCTCACTTAACTCCTGCGGTGTCTTCATTTTCATTGATTTTGCTTTTGAAGAAAACATATGTTTTTTTCAGTCTTCCTTGGCGTGCACCCCCTTAAAAACGCACATTGGAAAAAGTTGAGTGAAAAAGGATAAACTGAAAACCGTTGCCCAGCTGAGACCCCTACCTTGATTCTGTCTTCAGATGCTTGCGTATTTCTCTAATATTTCATGCCTGTGCAGGCACTTGGTGTGTCAAACCAAATGCAGTTGCTGTTTTTATAAATCAATTTAGGGAGTTTCGTGTTGTTCGAGGTAATGTATGTTTCTTAACATGGGTAGGAGCATACTATGCACATCATTGTACATGCTGCTTTTTTACGTGTAAATATTGGAGCATGTTGCATATCAGTGTAAGTGAAGACCTGTCCTTATTCATGGCTGCAGTCTTTTACTCAGTGGATTACGTGTGCTTTAGTTTGTATTAGAATGTAGATAATTTCCAGGTTAAAAAATTATGTGTAGCTCTGTAATGATTATCCTTTTACTTATGTTGTATACTCAGGTGCAAGTATATCTGTAGGATAAATTCCTGATGAATTTTTTTTACTTGGATTGAGAGAGCATATATAATTTAATTTTCTGACACTAACTTTTGATTTTAAATGTATATGTTTATTCAGTCGGTGTTTTTTAGTCACTGTGTGTTTGGTAGTGAGTGACCAGCCATCACATCTGAATCCTGCTTTCGTTGCATTGTAAGATCTAGAAACTTGGGGAGTGGTATTGTTATTTCTTTGTTGGTCTTGTCAGGCCCTGAAAGTGATGACTGGCAGGTGGGCAGGCAGTGATAACGCTTTTATGGCTTGTAAAGTTCTTATGTACTTGTATATTGTGGTTTGAGAGAGTCAATTAATAGCATTTCCTTCCCCTCCCAAGATCGGAATCAGTTAAGAGAGGGAAGCTGAAGACAGGCACGCTGTGGTCCAGTCTCACCTCCGTTACTGGTACAGTTGTTGGAGAATAGGGCCTTAAGTCTGAGAGCCAAGTGACTTGTTATTAGTTCCCCTGTGGCCACAGACTGAACTAGGCAACAGGGACCTGTGTGAACTTTAAGCTTGGAGGAAAAGGGAATGCTGTGTTAGGTGGGTCTTTAAGATAAGATTCCAGAGTGAGAAAAATGAGAGGCCAGGCCACATACGATTATGCCCCTCCCCCTCCATGTATCCCCCAGGAAAAGTTAGGGTGGGGCGAGGAGAGAGCTTAAGAGAGATTAATCTAGCAAATCCACATGGAATTCAGAGGAGGGGGAAATAGGGTTCTTTCCTAACCTTTTAGGGCAGATGGTAGCATACCGTGTATGAAGAAATAGGTGCCAGGGCTGGAGGAGTAAAAACACTTGCCCATGCGACATTTAATAAATTGGAGCAATTAGGCTAGAACTGTTTCTTACCTTCCACTCAATCCTGTCACCACTAGATCACACACAGTCTTCAAGAGTTAACAACTACTTGCATCTTGTGAGTTTTCCCATTTTCATAGGTATGTTCTGCCAGGTATTACTGCCACTAAAGTCACACCTGCACTGCTGATCCCGGCTGTAGTGTCAGTAACGCCATATGATTCAGTACGCCCACTTTGCTTCAGTCACAGAATGTGGTCATGTGCTAATAAGTATGAAAATGTTAGTATTAACGTACATTTATATTAAGTACTGTGACATTTATAATACATGCGATTATTATGACAATACTATGGTTATAGATATAATAAATGTAAATCGCATAATAAACATTCAACATTGACTTAGCAGGTATTATTGGGTTCTGTTTATGGATAGGTGAGAAATGAACAAGACCAGACATCGTGCTGATTCTAGACAGTGGGCCAGCCATGTGCAGGCCTGTGGTGGGCAGGACACGTTGCATTCTTGGAATTAACTGTGCCAAGTGGCATGAACACAGAAGGGGGACGAGGTGGTCAGAGGCTAGAACAAGGAGGGTCTCAGCTGTTGGCCTTTAACAGGATCAAGAAGAGTAAAGGCTTTAAACTGAGGAGACAGCATGGTTAGTACCTTAAAAGACAGTCTAGCTGCAGTGGGGAGAGTGGGTTTGGAGGGGACGCAGCATGAATGTGAGTTGGGAGGCGTACTTTAGGCCAGAGATGATGGTGGCTTGGAGCGGCAACAGTAGCAGTGGACGTGGAGAAGTGGAAGGATTTGAAATATTTTGGAGATAAAATTGACAAATCACTTACGGTTTGATGTTGGGAAGCGAGGGCGAAGGCAGTGTTTGGAACTGTTCTGAGGTTTCTGCCTTTTGCAGCTTCATGGGTTCTCAGCCCGCTCTCTGACACTGGGATCCCTGGAATAGGTACATTTTAAGGGAGTAGAACGTGATCATTGGACATGCTAAATTGAAGTGCTCTTGGAGGATGCAAATTGGATTGTTGTATAGGCAGTGAATTATATGGGTCTGGTCTAAAGGAGAGGTTTAGGCAGGAGACAAATATTTGGGATAGTTAACCCAGATTAAGTTGCAGATGTGGGGGTGATTGCTTCAGGAATCACCACACGTTGGCATCACTTGAGCGTTGAAGAACTCCCCCTATCCCCCACCCCGGTGCAAGATTCTGATTTAATTAATTGGGCATCGAGCTTTTAGTGCTGATGTGCAACCAAGGTTGAGACCCACTGGTCTAGAGAGCCTGAGCTGAGATAAGATAAGCAAGTAGGACTGAGCCTTGAGGGACACAAGTCGTGGCCAATTAGGCAAGGGTGAACCTGCACAGGAAACTATTAAGAGGTTGCCAGAGATGGGAGGAAAGTCTATGGTTTATGGACGTGAGTGAAAGAGTGGCTAGCGGTACCTGTTGCTGCTGTGAAGCCATATGGAATTCGGATTTAGCGGTGTGGACATCAGTTAGTTACCATAGGGGGAGGTATTAGTGGGAAGCTTGGCACAGAAGCCAGGTTGGAGTGGCTTCAGAAGTGAGAGTGAGGAAATGGGACAGCTGTTGGTGGGCAGCGGATAAAGGAGTTTGAGGGGAGAGGTAGTGAGGAACACAAAAGGTATGCCATCATATTAGGATGTTACGGCTGCAAGTAGCAAAACTGACTTAACCGGTTTTAATGGTGAAGAAAATGTACCTCCTTCAGAAGCTCCAGAGGAAGATGGCTCCAGGGTTGTCATCGAAGACCTAGGTTTTTTTTCCAGCCATGCTGTGTGACTTGGACTTCTGGCTGCTGCCTCAGGATGTCAGGATGGCTCCTGTAATCTAGACATCAGACCGGATATTACAATCTCCAGCCAAAGGATGACTTGTAATCTCAAAAAAAAAATCACCCAAACAAAAAACTACAAATCCTGAAATGTGTACAATTCATAAATAAATATGTTGGATTTTCAGAATCCCAACAACTGTAACCAGCAGCACCCAGACCACAGCCCCAGTACCCCCGATGTCCCCTTGTTCCTCCTAGTCACTGCCCACCTCCTCCTCCAGGATAACTACTATCCTGACTTCTGACATCGTAGGTTGGTTTTGCCTGTTTTTGTGCAATTTAAACAATCATATAGCATGTGCTCTTTCACGTTTGGCTTTCAGCATTATTTTTGAGATCCATAGTGTTGCATGTAGTTGTAAACTGTTCATCTATTGCATGAATATACCACATTTTATCCATTCTTTTGTTGATGGGCATTTGGGTACTTTCCAGTATTTGGCTTTCAGATGGTGTCATCGTGACCACATGTATTCATTTTTTGTTGAGCATATAATCAAGGAGTGGAGTTGCTGAGATGGAGGTCATGCTTATGTTTAGCTTTTGGACATAATTTCCAATGTGGTTGTGTGAGTTTATACTCCTGCCAGCAGCATATGAGAATTTCAGTTCCACATCTTCACTAACACTTACTATTTTGTGTCATTTCAGTTAGACGTTCCAGTGGGCGTGTAGTGATGCAGCACTGTGATTTTAATTTGCATTATGTTGGTTAAGAATTTTTAAGTTGAACATCTTCATATGCTTGGGTTTTCTCTTTGTGGAGTGCCTATTTGAATCTTTTGCTATTTTTAAAAAATTTTTAAGTCGAATGTCTTAATTCATTACTAGTTTTTTTTTTTTTAACTCTGGATATGAGTCATTGTCAGATATATGAATTTCAAATATCTTCTTAACACTCTGGCTTGCCTTTTCACTCTTAATGTTTTATTTTCACAAACAAGTTACTGATTTTAATATCGTACAGTTTATTGTTTCCTTTAGGGTAAGCACTTCTTGTGTTTTGTTTATAATCTCTGCTGGCTCAAATGTCACCAAAATGTTCTGTTTCTTCTGAAAGCTTGATTGTTTAACTTTGGTACTTAGATCTATAGTCCATCTGGAACTGGTTTCTGTATTTAGTGTGAGGCAGAGCTTAAGATTCATATGAATGTCCAGTTGACACAGCACATTTCTTACTCATGCTTTCTCCGTGCACTGCAATGTCACCTTTGTCATCTTGATCAGGCAACTGTACATGAGGATCTGTTTCTGGTTTCTGTTTACTAAAAAAAAAAAAAAAAAAAAGAATCTTCCACTATTCTGTTGGTCAGGTCGTCTATCCTTAGATAACTTTAAAAAAAAATATATATATATATATGTATGTATATATATAGTCTTTTAGTTAGGTATTGTTATCTTGTAGTATGTTATCTCGTTTTGTTCTTTGTAATCTCTTTGGAAGAGTGATGAGTCCCCTCAGGTCACCTGACTACCCCTAAGCCAGTCAGTGGAAAGGAGAGGGGCTGTTGCCAGGATTGACTTAAACTAATTAGGAATTATCTCTGAATCTTGCAGTAGCAGGTAGACCCTCACCACGAAAGTCCAGTAACCAGGTAGAGGAGGATGGCAGCTGTTGGGCAGGCTACCAGCACTGTTTGCTTTGGGCTTAAGACATTTTTATTTATTTGCTTTTTTAAAGGCGAGAGCTGAGCATATTAAAAGTTTATGGGAGGTTGTACAACAGTGTGAATGTACTTAATGCCACTCAGGTGTACATTTGAAATGGTTCAAATGGAAAATAGTTATGTGTATTTCACCATAATAAAAAATTGATGAGATGGATTCTTGAGAGGGGATGTTACTGTACAGGTGAGAGGAGGGATAATTGACACTGGGAGAACGGAGGAATTACGTGGCACAGGTGGAGAAATGGCCACATGAGGAGAAGGAATGCTTTTATTGTAACAGTGATGGGAAAAGGTAGGGCCAGGCATGTGTTTGTTAGTAGGATATTGAGAGCGTTCTCTTTGGTGTCTCCAGTGTACTCGTTGGACTAGGAGCAGAGGTCATCTGCTAAGAGAAGGGAGTTGGACGTTTAAGGAAAGGACACAAGATTTGAAATGATCATTTTACAAAGTTGAAGAATGATTTGATCTAGAACAGTGGCTTAACAAAGCCAAAGGCTCTTTTGGGTTGTTGTAATCATGATAACAGTGCTACCCGTATCCTCTGCTGTGTAATTTTCTCCAGCAATACTTGGCTTCCTAGACAGAGGCATGGAGAAAGCAGAAAGTAGGATTGATCCAGAGTTGGGGTTTTGCCATAGAGCCAGATGTAAAGGTAGGGACAGAAGAGTATAAAGAATTAGTACACATGTGACTATGAAATGAAGAGCCAGCAAATCTCAAGCTCAATAAACAAGGAAGTAAAAAATGATTAGACAAGTCAGTGAGTTCAGCCACTGAGAAAATAGGAATAGTCGAACAAGGACTATGGAAGGTACTAGGCTCTCAGGGGAGAGTGGGAGGCCTGAATGAGTGATTTTGTAGTTGGAACAGTTTTGAGTGGTCACTTTCGGGGTGGGAGGAGGGTGGCGGCAGGTGTCTGATCTGGGGTAGCGGAGGCTGTCATGGAAGGCAGGCCAGGAGACCGAGAGATTAGGTGTCGGATCTGTTAGCACTTGACTGTTTACAAAGTACTGTTTTATCATCATATCTACCTCAGAACAGAACAAAATTTTTATCCCCATTTTACAAATGAGAAAGCAGGCCCAGAGAGGTTAATGACTTCTTTGCAGCCCCAGGTGGAGTTAGTGATTGAGTTGGACTAACTCCTGTGTCCTATCCCAACTTCCATGCTCTGTCTGCTATAGCTTAGCGGATGTCTTGTGCAAAAGAGCTGGGAGGTATATTTTTGAGGACCAGAAGTCTTGCTGACCTGTAAAAATAGTACCAGAAAAAACTCCATACAAATAATAATAGGAAGTTAGGTGTAGGTTAAGATGTAGGTTAGATGCGTGCAGGAAGTACTCCAGAAGTATTAAAAGTGATTAATTATTCCTGGGTAGTTGTGATTGTGACTCTGGATGACTTTTCTCCTTTGTTTTAATTTTCTGTATTTTCCAAATTTCCTATAATGGACATATTTTGTTGTAGATTTTTAAAAATGAAAAAAATATTTTTAACTAGGTTATATATGGAAAATTCAAAAAGTACAAATTGAAATGCAATATATAATCTTATTAAAATAAAATGTGGATATTTTATTTTTTTCTTTTTAGAAATGCACTTGGTGATGGAAAGAGAGCCATTATTCTGAAGAACAATTGGACAAAGGTAGGTTTCTTTTGTGTTATACATTGTTAAGTTATGCCATACAACTGGGAAAAATCTGTTTACAGGATGCACATTTGTATGTAAAAATGCAGGATAAATATGCAGAGGTGAAGAATGTGGCAGGGAGTCTTCAGTTCCATAATCAAGGACACGTAGGACAGCAGTGAGAAGTGGCGTGTGTCTGAGGGGACAGGTAGCCCAGAGGAGTGCGGTGGATCCTGAGGGTGTGTTAGTGATGGAGACAGCACATCCATCTGCGCATTCTGGTTGGATTAAAAACCCGACTCTGAAAAATGAAACTTAAAACTCAGAAGGAACTATAGGAGATTGTCTTTATAACCTCGGGATGGGAAAGGGTGTCTTAAAATGACAAAATGCACAGATTAGTGGGGGGAAAATACCTGATAAATTTTATTATATCAAGCTTCAAAACTGTATGTCAGAACAAACCATGAGTGAAATTATAGTCTGGGAGGAGGTACTCTCTCATTTACATAACACATGTAACTAATAGGATTTATATCCAGAATATACAAAGAATTAAAATAAGAAACCCAGTAGAAATGGACCAGTAAACAAGCATTTCACAGAAGAGGAATTCTGAATGGGCAATAGAAATAAACTGTATTTCATAGTAATTAAAATTGTACAGAGGTAGAAAACGAAACCCACAGAGCAAAGAGCCTCCAAACAAAGCCCCGTGTACATGAGTAAATAAAACACTGTGATGTTGTTTGAGTCCTGCAGATTGGCAAAAATGAGAAGAGACCAATAGCCCTGAGTATTGGTGAGTCTGTACTAACAGCTTATTCGCCCGTCACCCCCTGAAGGGCATCTTGGTTGCTTCCAAAAAGCTGCTATAAATATTCATGTACAGGCTTTTGTGTGGCTATGTCTTTCACCTCCTTTAGGTAAATAACGGGGAGTGCAATTGCTATAAGAATATGTTTAGTTTTTTAAGAAACTGCCAAACCGCCTTTCAGAGTGGCTGCACCATGTTGTGTTCCCACCAGTGGTTACTGAGAGTTCCTGTTGCTCCACATCCTCCCCAGCATTTGGTGTCGTCAGTGTCCTTGGTTTGGGCCATTCTAATAGGCATGTAATGGTATCTCATCGTTTTAATTTTTGCTTCCCTGACAACATGTGATGAGCATCTTCAGATTCTCGTTTACCATCTATATATCTTCTCTGAGGTCTCTGTTCAGTTCTTTGCCCTATTTTTTAATCAGTTGTTTGTTTTCTCATTGTTAAAATTAATAATTCTTTGTCTGTTTTGGTAACAGTGCTTTATCCTGGACTGTGGCTTGCTTTTCATTTTCTTGACATTGTCTTTCACAGAGCAGAAGTTTTTAAATTTAATCAAGTCCAGCTTACCAGTTCTTCCTTTCATGGATCATGTCTTTAGTGTTGCATCTAAGAAGTCATCACCATACCCAGGGTCATCTAGGTTTTCCCCTGTGTCGTCTTCTACAAGTTTTATAGTTTTGCATTTTACATTTAGGTTTGTTATTCATATGAGTTAATTTTTATGGAAGGTGTAAAATCTAGATTTTTTTTTTTGCATGCAGATGTCCATTTGTTCCAGCATCATTGGTTGAAAAGACTGTGCTCCATTGTATTTGCCTTTGCTCCTTTGTCAAAGATCAGTTGACTGTATTTATGTGGTTCACTTTTTTTTATTGGAATATTTTATAATTGTTGCAAAAATATTCGTTTATGTGAAAAACACAACTCCTAGTAAGTATTCAAAAAATTTGGGAACTATATATCCAGGTCTTTTTTCATTTTAATTTACAAGAAAGGAATACTCATTGAAGGATGGTTTAAATTTCAAAAGCAAAAGTAGACTGTGCAAGGTACATTCTTTATTTTCATAAGAATCCTTTTATTTTGGAATTAATCATGAGCTGAGTCTATTGAGTCTCGCCTCTAGGATTTAAGCCTATATAGGAAGGTTCTATAGATTTTTGTGTGAGGGCAGGCCATTTTTTTCTTCTTTTCCAGACAAAGAACTGGTACAATGTTAGTTGTCCTAAACATGCTTTCAGGCGTAAGAGAGGATGAGTCATTGTATCGTAAAGAGTAAGAATTTTTTTTTTTTTTTAAGGCGAAGCAACCCTTGGTTGACCTTACAGATTGCCAGGACCTTGTCAGTTTACAATCCCTTTTTAAAAATTTTTTTATTTTTTATGCCTACAGTACCTGATCTTCCTAGGTGGTCTCCCATCCAAGTACTAACCAGGCCCGACCCTGCTTAGCTTCCGATATCAGATGGGATCGGGCTTGTTCAGGGTGGCAGGGCCATAGACAAGAGTGAGAATTTTTATGATAGAGTTAACAGATATTTTTTGATGTTTCTTTATTACCTTTTGATGTTGTTATACAGAATACAAATCAATAGCCTCACAAATGTCTTCAAGAGCCTTTTAATTTTTAGGGGTATATTTGGACTCTTCGTGAGTGAAAAAACTTAACTCAGGTTTGGCTCAAGTAGAAAAAGGAATTTGTTGGCTTTATGTAATTGAAAATTCTGGCGTTAGCTTCAAGAATGTTTGGGTCTGTATACACTTTTCTGTGTTTTTCTCAGTTGTACTTCCTTCTTAGCTTCATTTTCCATCTTTTCTCTCTGGGTTTCATTTTACCTAAGTTCTATTGCTGTGTCCTCAAGTTCACTATTCTTTTTTTCTGTAATGTCTAATCTGCCTTTATTGCTATCCAATGTATTTTTCATCTTAAGTGGTCTAGCTTTCATCTCTAGAATTTCAATTTGAGAACTTATAGATTTTATTTCTTAACATGTTCACTTTTTTTTTAGCTTCTTGAACATATGGAATATATTTATAATAAGTGTTTTAATGTCCTTGTCTACTAATTCTGTCATCTGTGTCTTTTCTGGATTATTTTCAATTGATTGATTTTTCTCTTTGTTATAAATCACATATTCCTTTTTTTGCATACTTAATAATTTTTGAATGGATGCCAGACATTGTGAATTCTACCCAATATCTTCGTATTTCTGTAAATATTTTTGAGCTTTGTTTTGGGATGCAGTGAAGCTACTTGCAAACAGTTTAATTCTTTGGAGTCTCGTTTTAAGCTTTGTTAGGTGAGACCATAGTGTTTGGTGTAGGGCTAATTTTTTCTCCCCAAATGATGCAAAGCTCTTCTGAGCACTCTACTTGATACTCCATGAATGATGGTGTTTTCCACTCTGGCGAGTGGGAACAAGAATTATTCCTGGTCCTGTGTGAGTGCTGGATGCTGTTCTCGTAGCTTTTCAGGTACTCTTTTCCTGGCTTGGGTAGGTGCCCCACATGTAGGTACTGACTCGTACTCAGCTGACGACCCTCTGAAGATCTCTCGAGTTCTCTGTGCAGCTATCTCCTCTCTGGTCCTTGGCCGTGAGAGCTGGAGCTGCCTTGGTTTTCCTGGACTCCTGCTCTGTCTTCTTAACAAAGACTTTGGCCTCTGCCCGGGTTCTTCTCCCTGTGCCATGGCTTACTGGAACAAGCATATCTCAGGCTTTCTTTGTGCATTTCTCATCTGCCAGGGATCACACTCATGTTGCCTGATATCCAGTGTCTTGCCAACCTTTGTTTCATATGTTTTGTCCTTGTTGGATTGTTTTAGGCAAGAGGGTAGATCCAATCTCCATTACTCTACCTTGACCAGAAGTGTAATTAGAGTGCAGGCTCTCTTGGCTTCATTTTGAAAAACATTTTCTATCTAAGTGGGAGCCCCAAACCAGTATGCTTAATAACTGTTAATTCTAATGGAAAGATAACCTCTTCTAGTATCTACATAGTATGCCTGAAGGATGCCTCAGACTTGTTCCGATTAAGCCATGTGCCCATCTGTGGATTGATCATTGTGACTTGGAAAATGGTGTACTTCGATTGGCCATTCTCCTGGGTCACAGCTGTGCTTCTGCCCTAGTGTTGTTGAGATGGAGCACTAGAGTTGACAGTCCTGCCACTGCTAAGTGGAGAAGGGACATGGTGGCACCCAAAAGGAGGGGATACCAGGTAGATGAACAATAGGGAATTTTTATGTGTGTGGTAGAGAATGAGGTAGTGTCAAAGAAGACCACACTTTTCTATTGCGACTGGGTTCAAGAAACTCTGAAATACCTTTAATTTAAGCTTCATTCAAACAACTTCAGCAAAGAGATCTGAATAAAGTCTTTTCTCAACCAATAGACATTGTACTGGGTTTAATAGAGTTTAGGGAAAAGGACCCAGTGAAAGGTGAGAAACATGGAGGGAAAAGAGAAAAAGTATTTTTACAAATTTAAGCAGGTGTAATCTATAGTAATTAATCTGTAGTAGTTTATAATCTATAGTAATTTCCTGTGCTGTGATTTTTTTTTAAATGCAGTTATCTGAACTATGAAGTTGACATATTTCTGGGTCTCGTAGCACATCTGAAAGATCTCTTTACCTTATGCCTTTTGAGGAAAAGCAGAATTTAACCAGATGCAGTATCGTTGATCAATTGTATCATTGATCAGAGCCTAAGTAGTCTGGCTGAAAAATGCTCCGGAACTCATCAGTTGGGTTGGTTGGTGCACCAGAGCAGAGTTGTACATGCACCACGTTTGTATAACCAGAGGTCTTTGTGGTTCTTGCTGGCTTCCGTTACTGAACAGCTCATCTTTCTTTAAAGGGTCACTGATTTCTGATTTCCTATTTTCTCATAGAATCAGAATGTTCTTTGTGAAGTGTGTAGTAAAGAGGAAGGAGCTGTGGACCCAGAGTCATATCATGGTTCTTTGGTTTGCCTCTCAGTAAATGTGACAGGCCAGCTTCTAGCATATTTCACTTGGAAGTCCCTTCTCAAGTGGAGATGCTGTGCTTAAAATGGAGTTTGGTTTGTGAGTAGCTAGAAGAGAGGTTTTCGAGTCAGTCCAGGCATGGTGGTGTTAGCTTTTTAGATTAATGTGTTCATGCTTGATATTGAAGATTTCCCAAAGTTCGCAAAAATGGGGCCAGCCACGACTGTGGTTCAGTTGCAAAAACAGAACAAAGAAAACCTCCCTGATTATTGGAATTAAGAATTAGTGATTTTCAGACCTTTTCTTAAAACCAAGAACTACGGCATAGAGATAAAATAATTAAAAGCTGGTTAAGAGAGATGGATGGACGATCTAGCCCAGATTTACCCATGCTCTTCGGGGGGGTTGGAAAACTACCACAACAAAGCCGTTTCTTCTAGCTCTAAAATTCTTCCGATGTTCAAAGTGTAGGGAATTCATTACTTAGAGCCTATTACTGCATTAAGTATTGTGGCAAAAATTTAAGTTATATATAATGAATGATTTTTATACCTTATTTGGCATAAAAATGTATTTCATTCTTTACTAGTAAAATACAAAGTTCAAATTTTTTTTTTGAGGGGTTCAAAAATCTCAAGTAAAAATCCTGATCTCTAGTCAGTTGTTAAAAATTATGAATACTATTCATAACTTTCCACTTAGCTCATTTAGGTGATTTTATTTCCTGAGAGCTATTCACATTTTTATTTATTTTTCATTGATAGGGTTCTAATCTAACATCTTAAATAACTAATCAACTTTCAAGCAAAATATTTTTCCGTATCTAGTTTCTTTAACTTAAGCTTATTTTTGAGAAAAATTAAATTTATCTTTTCGGAACAGGGTCACTATCGTTATTGTGCTGCTCTTTGTATGCTGGGGGAACATGACTGGGCCCTGCAAGCAAACATAAAAGCTCAAAAACTCTGTAAAAATGACCCTGAGGGAATCAAGGATCTAATTCAGCAGCATGTAAAGTTACAAAAACAAATAGAAGACCTGCAAGGTATTTCACCTAAGATTCTTTTGGTTACAGTCGAATTCCCTTTAAAACTTTTGAAGGTGGGTTTCTTGGAATAATGGAGGACCATAAATCAATCCTCAGATGATTTGTACTCGTTTTGTTATCTTGGTCAAGTCACTGAAGTTTTTCATTTCTTTCTACATGGAGTGTACATTAGTGTTATATTCCATTAGGTAATTGTAAATGATTTGTATTTTTATTTGAAACATTTAGCAACAAATTATTCTTCTGTAGAAAAATATGCCTTCTTGAAATTTTGAATAAAGTTTTTTTTTTAAACAAAATTGTTTTAAAATTTTCCCTTCGTTATAGTTATTTCCTAAAGAAAAGGCTCTTGAATAAGAGTTTTTGATGTTTTTGCACCTTTTGTGGCTAATTTTTTCTATCTATCAATTAGAAATTAGCTATTAGAAATCTAGGCATTCTAGATTTATATTCTGCCCTTGTTTTCTTTAAGTTTCTTTGCTTTGTCCAATACCTGAGATTCCCTACTCCACACTTTCAGTGTATAGGTCTTTGCTGTTTCTTCTTTGGGTGTTTAGTGTCTCAGGAAGCTGAGCTGAGCAGTTCTGTTTCACTAGCAGATAGTGTCACCCAGAATGACATGTAAAGGTTGTGAGCTACTTGAGGACAGGTACCATCTCTGATTCACATTTATGTATTACTGCATCTAGTCACTGATTGCATTTAATGGAATGTCAGATAAGGTCTATGTAACATGTTGACATGGTCATAAAACTAAAAACATTTAGAAGTGTAAAATTGCTTAGGTTTGTTTATCAGTTCTCTAAATTTGATGTTCTCGCTGTCAGCTTAAAGGAAATTTGAAAATCTTTTAAAGTATGTGTTGCCAGTGCACTAATTACTGTGTGTGATTGATTTTTATAGGCCGGACACCAACTAGGAATCCAATTAAAGCCCTTTACTCAAGCAGGTGAGTTAATATCAATCTGATCAGTAGCTGTTACTTGGGATGGCTTTTCCGTGAGTTTGATGTGTTAGTAGATAATAGTAACCTCAGTGAGTTGGGGACGGAAGGTGGTTTTTAAAGTGTCCTTGGGTATGATCAGAAGACCTGTAAATTGCCAGCTTTATTTTGCTGTTTTACTGAATCATTTGCATATGTACATACTGGAGATCGGTAGCCTAAGTCTGTGGGGTGAAAAGAGGGGTGAAATGTTAATGGAGTGTTATTGTGTTTAAATGAGACTGGTTTTCGCTGTCAGGGTCCTAGCAGCAGAGAGCAAGGGCACAGTTTGTGCCTTTACCCTTCACCTCTGTCCTGGAAACATCTGCCTCCGGCCTCCTGATGTCTTTTCAAAGGCTAAGACACTTCTGTTAGAAATAGACAGCAGAGAGACTTGAGTGTGCCCACAGTGAAACAAATGGCAGCCGGGGTTCTGCATTTGTTGGTAATTCAGATAGATTAAGCTTCTCCCTGTGTGCTTTGGATGCCTAAGAAATTGAAGCTGTTAACTTTTAAACAGGGAGACTTATTTTAATATTAGAAACCAGAATACATTTCTCGAACTATATTTGGTTTTTAATACCAAATTTAAAATAATATTTATGTATAAAGCTCACTCTCAGAGGTAGAGATTCTTTTTAAAATAATCTTGCTTTCAAAAAAGGCTACAATTGCTGAAACCTGTTTCTTTAAAGGTTGATTTTTTAAAATGTATATGAATTAATAGAAATAAAATGATCGTTCCTTTTATCTCCACTTAGGGCCTACACACCTAGTTTACCAGCACCTGCATTTAGTACTTCACTTAACTTTGTGGAGACCGAAAAAGATTCCAGAAAAACTAATCACGAAATGGCAAACGGTGGTAATCAGAACCTGAAGGTAAGTTCGATTAAAAACTAAAATAAAAGTTATTCCAAATATAGATAGTCTCATATTTTTACAATAATACTTCAGTGATAATGGAAACTAAATAATTGATCGATAACTTTTTTTGCCTATCAATATCGAGAGAATTTTTGTCTGTTTAATAAATACTTCAGCTACCTCCTACAACTACATAAAGATCATATTTCATCACAGAATTTCTTTTGAAATCACATTTCTGTGTTTGCAAAATACTTTTTTCTAAATTTTATTTTACGCTTAGTTTTCTTTATGTGCATCCTCTTTACGTGTCTCTCTCAGCCACGTGGGATGTGGTAGCCTAGTCACCCCACTCGTCACAATGCTTTGGATTTTTCTTTTCCTTCTTTGCAATCTACTTAGTTTCCTGGTATTGCACCAGCCTACCCACCTAGTTTGTGCTGTGTACCCCATCTCTGCCCAAAGGTATTTATTTCCACAGCCTCTGTGGCTCTTAACAGTGGTCCCCACCCCGATTCATCACTGTGCCCAGTGAACCTCAATCCGATGGTTTCTTAGGCAACGTGTCCCAGATAGTCTGTGTTGGAGGTTTTCTCTGAGATGTCACCAAGTCCACATTTATATTTTTCTCCAGGATTTGCAGGGAAATGGTGTTTGGGGGTTAGATGGGTTGTAGGCATAGAAGGGAACTTTTTCAGCCTACCGTATAGTTCTTTTGTATTCAGTTAGAGGGGAATAAGGAAAGATGCGATGGTACTAATTCAGTAGAGACAGTTACTGAACAGCTGTCCTGTCAAGCATCATGCTAGGTGTCAGAATTGTCATTTGAGAATTTGTCATATCTTCTTATAATCTTTTTTAAATTATTTTTTTATTTTTAAAATTTTAATTAGTTTCAAGTATACCGTACATTGGTTAGACATCTATTTAGTGAGTAAAATGTTATTATAATCTTTATCATTTGTTATTTTGTTTGTTCATTTAGGCTTAATAACCAACTAGGTATTTTAGGTGCTTGGATAAATTCTATTATTTAGCTGTTGAATTCTTCATGGCTGTAATTTTTTTGAAAGTCTCACTGATTTTATTTTCATGGGTAGGTGGTAGATGAAGCTTTGAAGATAGACGACTGTGACTGTCATCCTGAATTTCTGCCACCGTCAGGTGAGTTTCTTATGTAAATTGCTGAGTTAATGTAGTGTTGCATAAACTTCTGTGCCTGCAAATTTGTACATATTTCCATGTTCTCATTTTACTTTACAATACTTCGGTATTAAGAAAACATTAAATGTTTATTTGAAATCTATGCTCATTCTTTTCATATTTTTTGATAAACTTAATTTTGGAATTGCAAATAAAAACTAATGCAAAGGAAAGATGAAGCCCTTCTGGTCTGCTACCGAATTTCCATTAGGCCAGTGCTGTTCAACTTTTATGTCATTATCTCCTCCCAGCCAGGGAGCCTTTTTAGAGGTTTTCCCTAATTGCCTTCCTTCCTGAAATTTAATACCACAGATACTGTTTATCTGTTTATATACAGTATGTATACCTCTGCTTTGTATATAAAAAAGAGGTAGATTTTTTTTTTTCATCTCCCAATAACATTTTGGCCCTGTTGGGGGTGATGTCACCCCCAGTTGAGATTGGATGCTTTAGGCCGATACCGGTTTATTTTCAACTGTGTGTGCTTGGTCTGTATGTTTGTTTATACATCCAGTAAACATGCCGACAGCAGACCCTCACTGACTTGGCATCTTAGGGAAATGAAGAGTCCCAGAGAAGCAGATCCTCTTACTTCATGTATTTCTCAGTCTCCCTTTATACGACTAGACTTTGATAGAAACCGTTCTAAAGTGGATTCCATGCTTCCCTGCCCTCTAAACAGAGTTTAAGAAAATACAGATATTCTTGATGGCTCAAGGTTGTTGTCAACACAGTTGTTAATCTTGGGCTTTCATGTGTTACTTCCAGGGTTATAAGTGAGGTTGTTGGTTTTCTAGTTAGTAATCCTGTTGCCTTCTTTTCCTTTCTGTTATTTTTGGTTCTTTTGTTTTCTTTCCAGTGTTTATATTTCTGGCAACCATTTCTGTCTTTTGCTTCCTGCAGGTCTGTCTTCTCTTAGGCTCCATGCTGCATATTTAACTAAGTACTCTGGGCATTTCTATTTGTTTAGCATGTTAGCAGAATCATAAAGAGGGGAAACTCAGGTGATTATCTTACCTGATGTAATTCTAATAGCATGTGAAAAACCTTTTGAGGATAAAACTTTTTTTCTAAAAACAGCTTTTAATTTATCGATATTTCTTAGGCCATAATTACTAGACAGTACATGTAAGTAAATAAATAATAAACAATAATTTAAATACTGTCCACACTTAAGCATCTACATTCAGTTGAAAAAATTGAGGTCCCAGGGCTAGGTTCGAATAGTTTTACCTTAGGTCACACAGCAGAAATCAAAGTAGAGTTCTTCTGCCTTTCTTGAAGCCTCTTGTTTTCTGAGGCCACCAAAACCAGCTCAGGCTCTTTTCCCCTCCTGTTACCTCTGCTTCCGTCTCTCCCCAGAGATTCCATCAGATTCACTGTGTCCCTGTTGTTGGTCTCTCTTCTGTACAACCTGGTGCATGTCATTACCCTGCCTAGAAGTATGCAGTGGCTCCCTGCTCCTCCAGTGGGATAAAGGCCGAGCTCACAGCTGGACAAACAGAAGCACAGGCCCTATACACACTCACCCCAACCTGTCTTTGCAGCCCCCTTCCAACCTCTGTCCTTACCAAACTTGCCAAGGCACCCAGGTTTACTTAATGTTTCTTAAAATGAACTTCACTCTTAAAGTTCTGATCCTACTTATTCCTTAAAACTAAACACAAATGCTGCATCCTCACTAACGCTTTGCCCAGCCACCCCAGCCCAAGCGATTTCTCCCTCCTTTGAGTTTTAAGAGCAGTAAATGTGGAATTAATTTGTTGATAACAACACAGCATCTTTTTTAAAAATATTTTTTTATTTTTCAGTTACAGTTGACATACAATGTTATATTAGTTTCAGATGTACAGCATAGTGATCAGACATTTAGGTATTTTAGGAAGTGATCACCCCAATAAATCTGGTGCCCATCTGACACCAAACGTAGTCATTGAAATATTTTTGTCTATGTTCCTTACGGTGTACTTTACATCCACGTGACTGTTTTTATAACTAGCAATTCGCATATTTTAATCCCTTCCCCTTTTTCACCCATTCCCAAACCCCTTGCAACCATCAGAATGTCCTCTGTCTCTATGAATTTGTTTCTCTGTTTGTTGGCTTGTTTTGTTTTTTAGATTTCACATGTAAGTGAAATTATATGGTATTTGTCTTTGTCTGATTTATTTCACGTAGCATAATACCCTCTAGGTCCATCCATGTTGTCACAAATGGTAAGGTTTCATTCTCTCTTATAGCCGAGTAATATTCCATTGTGTGTATATATATATATATACCACTTCTTCATCTATTTGTCTATTGATGGACACTTAGGTTGCTTCCATGTCTTCGCTGTTGTAAATAATGCTGCAGTGAACATATGGATGTGTATGTGTCTTCAAATTAATATTTTGGGTTTCTTCGGATAAATACCCAAAAATGCAATTGTTGAGTTCTTCTTTGTCTCTTGTTATAGACTTTGTTTAAAGTCTATCTTTTCTGGTATGAATATTGCTACCCCAGCTTTTTTTCCCCCCCTATTTTCATGAAATACCTTTTTTCATCACTTTTAGTCTCTGTGTCTATCTGAAGTGGGTTTCTTGTAGGCATAGTATGCATGGGTCTTGTTTTCTCATCCATTCAGCTACCTTGTGTCTTTCGATTGAAGCATTTAGTCCATTTACATTTAAAGTCATTATTGGTAGGTATGTAGTTATTCTCACTTTATCATTCATATTCGATTTTTTTTCTTCTTAAGGAACTCTGACATTTCTTAGAATACCGATTTCATGGTGATGAACTCTTTTAGCTTTTTCTAATCTGAGATCTTCTTAAAGGTTATTGTTCTTTAATTACTGTGGCCCTGTCCTTTCTTCCCATTTGATTGTAAACTACTTGACAGTAGGAACTATGACTTGTATCTCTCTGTGTCTGCTATATGCCTATATAATAATAACCATTATAACTTATCTTTATAATAATTTTATAGCATACGTAGGAAAATATATTCAGTATCTTCTTTCTTGGCTTAACCTGCTTACAGTTATACTCACATACAATATTGCTTCCTTTGCTTCTAATTCAGTTTACATAGTTTTTAAAATTTAACTTTCAAGCTTGTAGATATTTTGGTACAGATTTCAGGAACAAATACTTTGTATTCACAGGTCAGCCTCCAAAATATAAAGGAAAACAAAAATCCCGAAACAATGAATTGGAGAAATTCAGGTACGTTTATCTATGGTATTTTTGTTTTTTCCCCTTGTCTTCTTCCCAAGGGGGGAAAAGAAAATATCCCTTTCCAGTAGTAGCTGTCTTTTACATATGTGTATTGTGACGAGTACTGAAATCTCTTTCAAATATCAAAGGCACGTCTTTAGGAGAGGGTCATTTTTGGCTAGAGGATTATGAATCCTGAATGTCAATAGTGATTTTAAAAGTCATGTAACATAGTATATGTTAGTATTAATTTTTTAAAATTCCAGAATACACGCTTATAAGTGGGAAAAGTATTCAGATGTATAAAGTAAAAATTGGTCTCCTTCCCTGTTCACCTCAATTCACCTCTGCCGCTGTTTCTCATGGTTTCCCGGAGGAACTCATCGTTAACGGTTTTTTGGCCATCCCGAAACTTCTTCTGCATGTCAGGCCTGGGTGTCAGGATAGTCAGAGGCCCTGTCGAGTAATTATCATTAGAGAAAAGTATTTACTAATGCACCAACCACAAATAAAATTAGTTCTCCCAAACATATCCCCCCAGAATTAACGACAAACTCTGCCACCTATCTTTATAGTTACTCCCCTTCTGCCGCGCCTCCTTACCTACAAAGATCTAGACGGACTGCAAAGTGAACTTGTCAATCTTACAATAGATACAGACGTTCATGAAGTTCATGAAAGTGACGCTGGAGAAACTGCAAAGCCACGTCCGCCAGTAACACTAGTGTCAGTGTTCTCTTCACTCCTTAAGGCTGACTCCTTCATAGGTGCTTCAGGGAGAACTATTTGACTATCAAAGCACTAAGAGAAGTTAGTAAAGCTCCCCTTTTTACAAAAAGGTCCATTTTTTTTTGATGGTGCTACAAAAATTAAATACAAAGCAAGGGCATAGAATACTGTTATTCTGTTATTTGGCAGAAAAATCCTGAATCTTTCTCATCCTGCCCCGCCCCGCTAAGAAACCAAAACCAAATATATGATCATTTTTTAAATGCGTAGTTATAATTTTTGCCTGTTTTATTAAAGATAGATTTATTTTTCTGATATTTTGTTTCTGTTTTCATACTGAAGTCTTATTTGATTGTGTCTACCTCGTGAGATTATGTAATGTTAAGTGGGACAGCCACCTAAAACAACGCCCTGCAACATGGTAGAAATCATTACTGTCACTGTCATTTCCGTTGTTAGAACATTCTGGCCTGCAGGTTGCTTTGATCTCTTTCAGAATATCTTGTGTTATCTTCCTATATCAGACCATGGGGAATCTACATCCTTCATTTTCACGGTTGCAGAATATTTCATAGTATAGATGTATATTTGAAGAAATTTCTAGAGTGGAATTGCTCTGTCAAAGGGGATGTGTAATTTTAACTCTGATAGATACTGCCAGATTATCCTCCCAGAAAATGAGCACTGTTCACACTCTTACTAAGCTTTGAGAGGATGCAGTATAATAAAATACATAGATAAGTATTTGGTCTTTGTCCCCAGTTCCCAGCACAGAGCTCCTAAAACCCTTAGAATTTTTTGATTGATAAGAGTGTCTTTGTTGTTTTTGAGTCCCTTTCCACTTTAACTGAGTTTATACTAAAGAAGTGACTCAGGGCTGGGCCCTACCTTCAGGATTGGGGCCGGCTGCCAGAAAGATCAAGTATGTGAGTGGAGGTTGGAACTTTCAGCCCCTGATCTCAGAGGAGTTTGGGAAGAGAGCTGGAAATTGAGCTCAGTCACCAGTGGCCAGTAGTTTAATCCTTCATGCCTATGTAATGAACCCTCAGTAAAAACCTTTAGACATCAGGGAGCTTCCAGTGGGTGAATACATTGAGATGCTGGGAAGGTGGCCCTTTCTGGGAGAGCATGAAAGCTGTGCATCACCCCATTCCCCCTGTACCTTCCCATGTTCTCTTCCATTGGGCTTTTCCTGAGTTATATCATTTATAATAAACCAGTAATCCTGAGTAAAATGCTTTCATGAATTCTGTGACTTCTAGGGAATTGTTGAACTTGAAGGGGGTTCACGGGAACCCCTGAATTTGTAGTTGATTGCATAAAATGTAGCTGGCCTAGGTGCCCCATTGTGGCTGGTTTGAGGTGAGGGCAATCTTGTGGGACTGAGCCTTTAACCTGTGGGTCCTGCATTGGTTGACTCCAGAGTTGGTATCAAAATTGAATTGAATTAGTAGATGCTCAGTTGGTGTTGGAGAATTGGAGTGGAAAAGTGACAGATATTTGGTGTCAAAAACCCCCATACATTTGGTGCCAGAAATGGTGTCAGAAAACACCAGAGGACCTGACTCTTACCTTTACCAGCATCAGGTGTCAGACTTTCTGAAACAGTTGTATCTTCTTATTAGGTTTTCCCATGGGATGGAGCATCTCTGTGATATTTATTGGGCACATTTCTTGTTTCAGGACCATGTTGTTGCTCATGACTGTAGATGGATAATAACTTTTGATGATCAACAAAAATCCTCCTTAATTTACTATTTTTTCAAAAGCTGTTCTTCTGTATCATCTTTATAATGAACTCATTTGGTCCCCCTCCACCTCTAATTTATAGGAATTTTTATTGATTATTCACTGGCTTTAGAGATTCATTGGGGGAGAATCAGCATCATGGTTAATATTTCTATTCAGGAACCTGTGACTCCATTTACTCAGTGTGTAAAATAACCTTCTATAAATATGTTTTTTTCTTTATATAAACAGGACTTTTAAAATAATTCAAAACAGTGTTTTTTTCTTTCAGTTCTAGTTCACAAGGTAGTTTACCAGTGGATTTAAAAAACATCTTGGAGAAACAGTTTTCAAAATCTTCGAGAGCTGCACACCAGGTAAAGGAAAAGGCTGTTTGCATGGATAAAGCAAACTCTTCAAATAGAACATTTTTCATATGAATTAATTCTAATCATGTACATCTCTTAAGATGTATTTTTTTTTTTACAATTTAAGTTATGGACATATAACTTAAATATGGTTGCTAAGAGACCAAACTGTCAGTAATTTAAATATCAACTTTTTAATCATGTTAACCAGAGATTTAACTAACGGTTAACATTGCGGAATCGTTTGCCCCCTACCTTGTAACAGGAAGAACTTTTTTGGCAGGACTTCGCCAACATAATGAAGATGCTGAGGAGCTTGATCCAGGATGGCTACATGGCCTTGTGCGAGCAGCGCTGCCGCAGTGCCGCGCAGGCCTTCACGGAGCTGCTCAACGGCCTGGAGCCCCAGAAGATACAGGTGAGACGCGGCAGTGCACACGGGCCTTCGGCTGCACTGTGACTGTGCCGCACATGCGCCGAGGTGGGCTGGGTCCTCGGGGCCGTGAGAGGCAGGCTGGGCTCCCACCCCGCACTCGGGCTGTACTCGGGACTCAGGATACGACCGGGTTTAGACTCCTTGCTCTCAAGTCAGTGTTCATTAGGACTCCTGGCTTATTCTCTGTTAAAGTACTAAATCAAGGATCTGGGCTCACTTTAGTCACATCATTTCATCCAGAAAGAATTAGCTAAGTGAACAGATACTTCATGCAAGGGTGTAAGAGAGCAGATGTCTTCATCCGTCATTAGTACCCACTTCTGTGTGACGGGACGTGACTTCAGTTACTCTTATCCATGATCCATGCCTTCAAGGAACTAGGAGGCAGTTATTCTCTGTTTTAAATACTTGATAAAAACATATCTTTGCCAAATATACTTTCTAATTCTTTTGGTCTTCATCCCAGCCATAGTGATGAGCGAGATTTTGTTACGTTTTTTTTCTATTGTGCTGATGATGTAACATTGATATAATTGAGCAGAATTATGTTGGTATTTTTAACTGGAATGTTTTCATTGGCAGCAATTAAACCTGGCCATGATCAACTATGTCTTAGTCGTCTACGGACTTGCCATTTCTCTCCTTGGAATAGGACAGCCCGAGGTAAGATTTGTAACCGAAGTAATGAAACAATTAAAATGGGCCATGGGTTTTAGAAGGTATATGAAAATAGTTTTCCCATTTGGGCTGATTTCCTTTTGCATACTTTCCTGATAATTTTTTTCTGAAATACCAAAGTTTAGTTTGTATTTTTTTGAAAAGAAAATTTAGTTTTGAATTTCCATTAGAAAAAAAGCTATGTCTGACAACCAGTGGGACATACTTTTTATTTGGATAAAAAAGGAAAGGACCTAAGGTATCATAATAGTTTGCAGAAACATGTTGAGAAAAGGCAAGTTGGAGAACATAGGAAACACTGTGATACCACTTAGGTACTATTTAGAAAACATACAGAACAGTAGTATATATCGTTTCTGGGTATCAGTGCATCTTGTGTATCTCGTAAAAGTTAAAAAAACATGGACTAGCCCCACATCACATTTAAGATAACGGTTGCATTTAATGAAGGAAAGAATATGCCTGGGTGGTTGAGAAAAGGAGTTCAGCTTTGTTTTATGCTGTTTAATTTTAAAGCACAAAAGTGAAAATGATAACGTTAATATTTCTTAGTTCTGGGTGGTGAGGACTTGGGTATTTTATTATTTCCTAGAGTGTAGGCTTCCTATAACCACATAGTTATACTTTGCTTCCCATGGGTTTGTGTTTTCGATAAAGGTTGAAAACACAAACCCATGGGAAGCAAAAGGTAGAATCACCTCAGGTATAATATATTCTTTCTACCAACTTGGGCTCCAAGCGTTCTAGCCTAGGTGAAGGCTTAACCCTAAGGATTAAGCCTTAGGGTTAATCCTTACGGATCCTCATTGCTACCTAATAAGGATCGAGTCATCTTTCCTGCTCACTTGCCCAGTGGCCCAGTGCCTAAGGCTCATTTTCCTTGTGACATGCTGCTTTCCTTGTTCATGATGTGGCAGGTGCATGTCTCCCATGAAGGCCTGTCTGTTTGCTAATAGATTGTTGGAGACAGGACTTCGTGATCTCAATTCTTTTATTCTCAGTAGAGTAATGATAAATATCTTTTGTTTTATCGGAATTGAAAAGGTAGTTTATTACATTTGTGGTTTACTTTGAAGTAGTGAGACCGATTAAAAAACAAACCAGTATGATAGCACTTGGGCCTTTGAGAGAATTTTGTCATTCAGAGTACCTCCCCAGCGGGAAGCGATGTGTTCACTCCAGTACAGCGCTTGCTTAAAATAGTTTTGGAAGGCCGTCTTCGGAGCCAGCCGCAGAGCTCCTCCATTTTATACTGACATCTCTGTTTTCACCCACAGTGGAGTTACTAGTGTTGTGGAGAGCTAGGTGTCCTTAGTAATTTTTTCCAAAACAAAATTCATTGAAAGCACAGAGGTTTCCACAGTTGAGAATATTCAAAAGAATGTACGCTAAGCTCTGTGAAGCTATTACTAATGAGCTATTTTTAAGATAGAACATTTGTTTTATGCCAAGGAACATATGGCAGCATTACTGCAGTGTGCCTATGCTCCCAGCGGGGCAGCCCTCACTAGGATATCTGTTATGGCGTGTTTGCATCCAAGTCAGTTTTTCTGCCATGAAGTCACACCGTTTAATGCTAGCGAGCACCCTGGGCCCTCTGCGTGTGTTAGTAAATGCTCATTTGGTTAGTTGGATGAAGTGTTCAGGGTCAGCTTTTCATTCTGGAACTGGATCACTTTGGTGGTGAGTATCCACATGGTAAAAAAAAAATACACAATTGCTAAGAAAATGAAATGCAATAGGTGTAATTTTGCCATAGAAATTTTGGACAAATAGTTGTTTTTAACATGACACAAAAAGAACCTTCAGGTAAAATCTCTTCTAGTATTTCTTTTGCGTGTAAGTGATCATTGTTCTTACTGCTATTAAAGGAATTATCGGAAGCCGAAAACCAGTTTAAGAGGATGATTGAATACTACCCCAATGAGGGGCTCGATTGCTTGGCCTACTGCGGAATTGGAAAAGTGTACTTGAAAAAAAACAGGTTGGTAGAAACCACACTACTTTATGCTCCAGGCGAGTGACTCATCCAGAGTCTAATTTCATGATGATCCATTTTCTGGAATTATTTTGATATCTTCTGTGGCATACTCTTATAGTTGTGTTTACTTTGAGGACTGGCCTTTATAATACTAAAGTAAGGGCAATCACTTCAGTTCCTAATGCTTTCTAATTTTGAATCTAATAAGAAATTCAGTAATAGAGTAATTTGACACGAGATGTTCTATTTTATATTTTTGTATATATCATTTATAAATGGTGACTGAATTGATATAAGTTAATGCTTTTACAAGTTTGATTATATAATTTTTTTGGTTAAATGCCTATTTCCCCAAAATACCTGTATGAAGATAGGTTTAATACAAGGTATGTATGTGTTCAAAGATGTCATGAGTTAGGAATAAAAATCTTCTCTGAATTTGAATTATAGTTGGAATCCTTATTCAAAGTTTACTATGTACCTGTTCCCTAAGTATTTCATGTCTTCTCCCTGAATTGCTATATGACCCTTAGGGGACAGGATTATGCCTTGAGCTTCTAAAAGAAAAAGACCTCTCTATTCCTGTCACTTGTACCCAATATGATGGTAGGTGTGTTTGATTGCTTTATAGAGAAATAATTGTCGAATGGTTGAATATCATTCATAACTTTTAATTATCCTTAAGTTTTCATCTGACTTTTTAGGGGAAATTTTATCAAATGGTTGGTACTCTTGAGATCCCAATCTTAGAGTGTGCCTGGAACTTTCTTTATAGATTTTTAAAGATTAAAAAAGTTCTTTTACTTCCTGGAGTTACAGTCAGGCCAGGCTAAACTATAATATGAATCAGGTAGAGCTAGGAGTAAGGATTGAGCAGTCATCTGTATAGCAATAGCAAATGAAATTAACTTCAAAGTTTAGCATAAATTGTCCAGAGCATACCTTTTAATGCCATGGTCACATGCAGATATGCACAAGGTCTAGAAAAATAACATAGATGTGTAAAACCATTGTGATTGTGGTAAATGAAAAAATCTTTGCCATATTGAAAGGCATTTAAATTTTAATTTCAGTATATTAAGGTGTGAGGTTCAATGTCTAATGTTCTGTTTTTTTGCCATTGTAATGTGCAGTTTCAAGTTTAAAAGCCTTCTTATAACTAACTATCTGGGGGATGGTAGTGTAGCACCACAGGCAAAAATATGTTCTTAAATTGGGAAATCATTTCAAGATTGGAGAAAGCAGGAAAAACCCTTTTCTCTAGTCTGAAGAGAATAAGGACATAGTTAACTTTATAATCTAGTATTTCAGTATTCTTTTGTTGAATGGACTGTGGGAATATATTGGCATTTTTTTACAACCATAAATTTTAAAAAACCCATAAATTAGGTTAAAGCATTTCATATTTATAGTTAAAACAATTTACATACACATTCATTCTGTCAAAATAATTCACTAGCTTTATGGTTAAAGATATCCAGAATCCACGATCTCTTTAAAATTTTTTCAGCAGGGTGATTTTTACTATAGATATCCTAATAGAATCAAGTTTTAAATAAAAGAATTTCCCTATTTATGGTTAATTAGTTGAAGTGGAGGGTTGCCATTTCTCTACAAGAAGCTAATTAGCTTAGTAAATGAAACAAAAATGGAACAACTGAGTTGTTCGATTTTCTGTTTTAATTGTTGGAAACTTTAAAAAATAAATTACAACTTTAAAAGGACTACAGCCACTGTTCAAGCAGATTTGTGTTTAATATATGTTACTTTTAATAAACAAACAAAAATGTTATGGTTTTTTAAAGAAAATATAGGTTACAGTGACTATTTTTATGCAGTGATTTATCAAATATTTGTGCTAGTAAGTTTAAAATCTCTGATTTCTGTTGTGGGGAATGAAAATTCATGTTACATCTTTAATACTTTATTTCTTAATAATTTTGACTAGATTTCTAGAAGCTCTTAATCACTTTGAGAAAGCAAGAACCTTGATCTGTCGTCTTCCTGGAGTGTTAACTTGGCCCACAAGTAATGTGGTTATTGACGAGACTCAGCCAGGGAAAATAAAGGTACCCATTTATTTCTGCAGAGCGCTTCTTGCTAACTATAAAAGCCCTTTTCTGTGTTTAGCTCCCCACATGCACTTCCCCTTTAAAGGCGAGTGAGAATCACTAACATCTCTTAAATGGTTCTTATGTGCCGGTCACACACCTTCCATATTTCATTACCTTTAATACTTACAGCAGCCCTGCAGGATGAGTACTATGATTATTCCATTTTACAGATGAGGAAAATTAAGTTTAGAGAGAATAAGTGATGAGCTCAGGGTTAAACAGCTAGGAGACAGTGGAGCTAGGACTTGAATTTAGGCATTCTGCTGTCAAAGTGTGTATTATTGAGCAGTATGCTCTACTGGTCGGGCTTAGAGAAGGGTATAGATAGCATTGTTGTTTCGTCAGACTTACTGTAGTTATTGGAATGGTACTTGAAAACTAAGAAAGTTTAAACTTAGTCTTATATCCAGAAGTGTAGGATGCTTTGCTAGTGTTGGAAAGGCTAAATTATATGTGAGGTGCTTTTACTTGTGGTGAACCCTGACATGTGCTCAACTTGCTTTTTTGACCAAAGCTTTAGAAAGCACAGGGGTCAACTCTTACAACTCAATAAGACAGCTAATCTAATTAAAAAGTGGCCAAAGGCTATAGCCAAGAAGTTACACAGATAGCCACTGAGCATGTGAAAGGTGTTAAACACCATTAGGTGTCAGAGAAATGCAGGTTAAAACCATAATGAGATAGTACTTTATACCCATTAGAATGGTTATATAATTTTAAGAGGTGTTGACAAGGCTGTGGGGAGATCTGAACTCGTGAACACCGGTGGTGGGCATGTGAAGTAGTGCAGCTGCTTTGGAAAACAGTCTGGCAGTTGCAAAGTAGGTTAAAGAATGAGATGACCAGCAGTTCCACTCGTGGATATATATATATGGGGGGTAGAGAGAGAAGAAAACACATGTTCTCAAAAAACCTGTACATGAATGTACATAGCAGCATCATAATAGACAAAAAGTGTCCGTCGGCTGATGAATGGCTAAATACAATTTATACAATTGAATATCATTAGCCATAAAAAGGAATGAAGTACTGATAGGTGTTACAACATGGATGAACCTTGAAAACATGCTAAGTAAAGCCAGACACAAAAAGCACATGCTGTATGATTGCATTTAGATGAAATGTTCAGAATAGGCAAATCTATGTATAGAGACAGAAAGTGGGTTTGTGGTCTTAAGGGCTTAGGGGGAAAATGGGAATGCTGATGGGTGTGTTTTCTTGTTGGGTGATGAAAATATTTTAAATTTAAATTGTAGTGGTTGTACAACCTTGTGAATGTGAAACTATTGAACTATACACTTTAAATGTGAATTGTATGGTATGTGAATTACATCTTACTCAAAGCTGGCATAAAAAAATAAAGCACAAAACACAGGGATCATTGGATTTGTCTCTCTCTATACTAGATTGAGATGGTGACATAGGAACTATTGGTAATGAAAGCCACACTGGAAGCATGGCTTGAGTCTCTTGGCTTCAGTGGCAGTGGGATAATTCTTCAGGGAATGAACAAGCACAGGTGGCGGGGATTCAGGGAGGTAGATGAACTAGAGGGGTAGGATCCTAGGTGAAATGACATCAGGAAGGGGAATAGAAGAGTCCTAAGCGTTATTCTACCATATTTGACTCCCTCTGAATGCTTAAAGGAGATTTCTAAGAGCTATGTGTTGTATGAGGTTTGACAATTTAGGATAAGATTTTGATTCTAACTTTGAAATTCCGAATTTTTTTCTTCAATTCTTTTTTCCCCCCATCATTCTCTTTTGACGTGTCTATATCAGACTCTTTCTAGAAGTAAAAAATTTTAAAGTGGCATGTAGTTCTTGGATGAAAAAATTTAGGTTATTCCTATGCCAAAAATATTTCGATGGCAAGAGGTGATTTTTGTTGATGAATTAGTGAAGTAGCAGTATCCTTTTTATTTTTGTTTTAGATGCTGTTAGAGAAATTTATTGAAGAATGCCGGTTCCCTCCAGTGCCAGATGCCATTTGTTGCTATCAGAAGTGCCATGGATATTCCAAAATCCAGATCTACATAACAGATCCAGACTTTAAGGTAAATGACAAACATACACTAGGACGTTAACTTGTATGATTGTGCATTAAAATGAATTCAGAACAAATTTTGTAACTGGAGGCACCCAAGTTCTTTGGCTTACTAGCAGGTTTATGTCTTGTTGTCCACCCCTTATCTTGGACCTCTTTTTAGGTCTTCACCATCTCACATGGGCACCCAGGGCCACTGAAATCAGAACTATGGGCAGGGTGGTGGCCTGGCAAGGCAGACTGGCTAATCCATTTTCTCTTTCTAGTCACTGTGTTATCTAACTGCCTCTTCCTTAGAAGCACAGGAGACAAAATGAGATTGTTACCTCAGATTTATTATAATTCTAATCTCATGAAATTTGAGTCCAAGAATCTAAAGGCCACAGGATCACTGAATTAGCACCCAGAGACCTAAGTTTGAGACCAAGTCTGGCACTTAATTGAGTGAATAAGTTAATTCAGGAAGCTGAGAGCTGCCCACTGTGGCACTATCCTTGGTTAGTAAACAGATGAAATAGTGTTTATAAAATGTTTGATACATTGTAAAGGATAGCGCAGCTGTAAGCTGCAAGCTTCACTATCCTTTACAATGTATCAAACATTTTATAAACATGTCAGTCAAGCTCTGTATCTCTGGCACTAGGCATTCTGGGGTACGGAAGTTTGGATGCCCCCATGAGGAATGTGGTGTCTAGTTATGTCTGCAAGGTGAATGTAAACGGCTCTTTTTATCTCGATGTGCATTGTGAGTGATTGAGTGAGAGACAGAGACAGAAGAAACCTTTAAAATGTGAATTAAAGAAAATTTTAAACCCTCAGGGTTTTATACGAATCAGCTGTTGCCAGTACTGCAGGATAGAGTTTCACATGAACTGTTGGAAGAAGTTAAAAACAACAACCTTTAACGATAAAATTGACAAGGTAAGACTAATAAGATTATCTGGATTTTTTAATTGGTTTATTGTACATTGATTTTTTCCCTTGAGAATCTTAAGAGAATGTCGAATATAAATTCCTTCCTTTGCATTGTAGACGTAATCAGAAAGTTTTAATTAAAACTTTAGTGATAAAGCAGAAAATAGTTTTGTTTTTAATAGATGTATAAATAACCACGAAGATCTTCAGCAAATTGTTTACCCAGCCTTCACACTGGGAATGTTAGGCTCGAGCATAAAAATTTTAATGTTTCATTTTAAAATATAGGTCTTATATTATGTACTGATGATTTTAGTCCTTCAAGGATCTTTCATTTAAAGTTATGATGTAAAATTGAGGTTTCATATTTTTTATTTCCTACCAAAATTTGATGAGATAATTTGTACTAAGGAGAATCAACTTAAATTTTATGCTACCACTTCCCATTAGGGTTTCTCTTAATTAGCAGGGTAATGATGTTAATTATCATTAGCTAGGTATACTTTGAGAGAAGGCACAGTTTGAAAATCTTATTTGTGTTCATAGAATTTGTTTCTGATTCATGTAAGCTATGTACTTAAAAAACAAAAACCTTTTTCTACACTGCATGACCTCATGTAAACCCCTGTTTATTGGGGAAAAAATGAAGATGCTTGTGCTAGATGAGTGTTAGCAATAGGAGTTATTCAAGTTTGGTAGAAATAAATCTTCACATTTTAGACATTATATAGTTAACTAGAGATACATGATATGAGCAAATAACTATTGCTGTCGGGCCACTTCTGCTGTGTCTTCGTCTTACCACGATGGCGTTATCTCCTGCTGCACATGCTCCCTGAGTGGTCTTAGCCATTTCCTGGATTGACATACCCTCTGTACATTAGCTTTCACAGGGATATACTGAAGTAACACAAAACCCAAATATCTCATGACTCAAAATAACAAACGTTCATCTTGCTTACATTGTTCGTGCTGAAGTCCTGCTGGCCAGTGTGGGGCTTTAGCAGCTCTGGTCCGTGTGGCAACGTTCTTTGTGTCTGAGTCGAGAGTGCCTGGGATGTGTTCTTGTGGCAGAGGGTGAAGATCAGTGGCCAGTCCAGTCAGTGTTTCTGAACGCTTTTTCTTGGACACGATGTATGTCGTGTCGGCCCTCCTTGCTTTGACCAGAGCAAGTCGTGTGGTCAGCGGTGTAGTCTTGCAGGGAGGCCCTGAGAATCACATGGCAAAGGACAGAACTTTCATTGCCTCCTGAAGGAGGTGTTTAACCATATTTTCACTGTTTCTGATGGTTAAAATGGTATACATGTACAGATTTATTCTGTGCTATAGCACTTTTTTTTTTAATTGAATAGGATTTTCTACAAGGAATTTGTCTTACCCCAGACTGTGAAGGTATCATTTCTAAGATTATCATCTTCAGCAGTGGTGGTCAAGTTAAATGTGAAGTAAGTATCTAATTCAGGGGAAATCTTACTAAACTGATGACCAGAATGCTTACACCTATTAAAACACAATTAAAATTTATGAAAGTTGTGCAATTTGGATCTTTTCCAGGAAATAGTTACTTTTTAAGAAAATAGAGGAAATACTAGGATATGAGAATGCTTCTTTGCAACAAAAGAGTTTCGCATTATTTTATTTCTTAACGAGAATAGGAGGCTTTTTACATTTTAGTTTTACTGTTGTCACTCTTTTTGATAACCTCTTTTCTTAAACCCCGGTAAACTTTTTGAGTACTGAAGGTGGGAGTCCTTAGGGAGAGGGGGAAGGCTGTCTTAGGGGTCACCTGTAACTTCATTATGTGGGAGTGGCAGGAGAGAGTTTCTATAATGATATAGTTTATTTTGATCTCCACTTACTCTTAGTTTTTAAAAAAATTTCTTGCTAAAGTGTGTCTACTCATTCCTCTTTCCAGTAAATTGTTTGCTAAAGTTTTCCAGGCTCTTTTTTCTGGCTCAGAACATTACTTTTCCGTATTAAATTGAACATTATGCTTCTGAAATGCTTGTTCCTTGTTTTGTGCTTTATGTCATTGGAGTATGAGACAAATTTTGGATGTCTTTGTTTTATTTAAAGTTTGAACACAAGATCACAAAAGAAAAGGTTCTTCCTCCAAGACCTATTCTGAAACAGAAATGTTCTAGGTAAGATTTTTAACAGTCAGTAGCTTAATGATGTCTCAGAATATAATTAAATGCAAATTTCTAAATTACGCTGTTTTTTAAATGGGCTGTGCACATCTATCCAAATAAGTGGTTTTTAAATTATTTTTATGGATACATAAAATGTAAGGAGAGCTAGCCTGGAGTGGTTAAGTACTGAAAATGTGAATCGGAAGCATTATTTAGTGGTTGAATTTGTATGTAGAATTATGACATTTGATGCTGTGAAATGACATTTGATTAATACATGTGGCAGTTAAATTAAAAATTGTATACTTACCTCTTAGCTGTTCAATTTCAAAAAACCTATTTACTTTTTATCTCTCTTCAGCGGACATTTTGAACCAGTGACATTTCTCACTGAAATAATGTACTTCTTTGTATCCTCTTGTTTAGATCAAATAATTTTAGTTCTATTTTCTTTTCTCTTTGGTCTTGCCACTTGTTTTCTAAGAATTGATTTTTTTCATCATTGGTGACCAAGAAAAAGCAAAAGAAAAGACGAACAGAATTATTTGTGGAAGAGAATTTACTGTAGTCATATCAACCAAACTGCAGTGTTGTGGGCCATCATTGGGATGTGAAAATAATATTTTACTGTGGAATCCTGTATTTGAAATGAGTGTTTACATGTATTATCTTGCAGAGTAATTTTTATTATTTATATTTTCCCTGAGCAGTAACTTATTAACATGGAAATCACATCTATACAATCTATATATGCCATCTTTATACTTAAAAGTCATTTAGTCATTGAGGTTTGTGTTTTCATGAAACAAATATCCTTCGTTTGACTAAATTGATCACATGTATCAACAGTTTTATTGAACAGAAGATGCAGGCTAAGTTCTAACTGAAAGGGAATACTTCTAACTTATTGTTAGGAGAATAGTTTCTCTAGCAAGCCAAGGAAAATAGTTGAATTTATGACAGAAGTGAGTTATCACTAACTATAAATGTTTATCAGTCTAGAGAAGCTGAAACTGAAAGAAGACAAAAAATTGAAGAGAAAGATCCAAAAGAAAGAAGCAAAAAAATTAGCACAAGAAAGAATGGAGGAGGATTTAAGGGAAAGTAATCCACCCAAAATCGAAGAGCAGAAAGGTATGCCAGAGTCCAGGGCGCACGATAAGAATGATGTGCGCTCGCTTGATACTATAAACATAAATATTCTTCTTATTGGGCCTTATGTTAGTTGTAACCGAATTGAAATTTAGATATCAGTTGATACTTTACTTAATACTACCACCGGCTTCTATTACTCCGAAATGGGGAGGGGTGGTGTAAAGAGCACTGATTTAGGAAGCAGTGCAGAGAGGAGGGGTGGATTCAGAACACCACCAGCTGCTGACCTGGGGTCGACTCTGTACGCAGCCTCACCTCTAACAGAAGGTGAGAATAAGATCCAGCATATTATGTTTGATAGTGCTCTGTCAACTCCACTAAGTGGATTTAACTTCTAAAATGGTAAACTGTAAATTAGCTGTTAATTATGTGAAATAATGCATAGTTCAGATAAAGAAGCGATTCATAAAAGGCACCAGGGAGGTTTCCCAGTCCAGCCTTTTGTTTTATGATCAACTTGTCATCACTCCCTGATCCACATGGGACCGTTTTGTTGGTGATGTCTCTGTTTCTGTGGCCATGTTGGTCCTATGTTTACTTTCAGTTTTGACTTGAAATAAGTTATTCTCATTTTCTACTAGGGTGGCTGTCTCTAAAATGAGGTATTTTCACCTGCTGTCTTGATTTTTCATCTAGTATTCCGTGAATGGTTCACAAATCAGTCAAAATGATCTTTCCCACTGAAAAAGTTTTCAGCGAATGTTTGTCTTTTAATTTTGCATGCTTCAGGGGGCTAAATGGGCATCCATTAGGGAGAAGTCTGGGTGGGAAGATGAGCTGAGATGTTTTCCAGCTTGCAGCTGGTGAGTCCGAGTCCACAGGTCTGCAATTCAGGATCCAACGATATGATGAATAATATAACAATAAACCACAAAGTAGTTGAATTCATAACTGAATAAATGATCCCTTCAACTCCAAAAAAAACCCCTTTTGTATTCTTAATGCCTTAAGTTTAATGAACATAAAAACAAAGAATCTACGAGTCATGTTTTATGTTATGTAACGTTACATTATTTCTTTCTGCGTTTGTGTTTGCAAATTAGTCCTGTTTCTCACTTTAACGAACCACCACTGTTATTTATCCTTAGAAACAGTAGCCAGTGCTCAGAGTTGCCAGTTCCTGAACGACAGAATTCTGCAGTGCATAAAGCAGTATGCCGACAAGATTAAGTCTGGGGTACTGAATACTTCCAAGCTTCTCAAAGAATTGCTTTCCTGGAAGGTTTTAAGCACAGAAGACTATACAACCTGTTTTTCCAGCAGAAATTTTCTAAATGAAGCAGTGGACTATGTCATTCGTTACTTGATTCAGGAAAAGAATAGAGTGAAAACACGGATATTTCTGCATGTATTGAGTGAGCTCAAAGAAATGGAGCCAAAGTTGGCCACCTGGATCCAGAAACTTGACAGCTTTGGTATGTCATTGAATTCCAGAGGCTCAGTTTAGTAGGAAGGGTGAATGTGGGTCTCCGAGTAGACCCACATTTTTCATTTTCCTATTGTTTGTGATTTTTTAAAATGTAAGACTATAGATTTGTATGGTTAAACACACTATTTCTCCCCCACTCAAAATTATTAGGTTATTTTATAGGTAGATTACAATATACTTTTGGAAAAGAAAGTTCAGTTGGTTAGGAGATCCTGCGTTATGCTGAGCTGGTTGTCAGCGTGTAAACTGTGAGTGCTAGGCACAGCCATGGCACGGAGCACCCCTGGGGCCAGCTGTCTGTGCCCTCTGGGATTGTGCGCAGCTCAGCACTCAGATTCCTCGACGAGAAATGGAGGGAAGAGTGGATAGAACTGCTTAGGTACATATGCGTATTATATAAAGTTGTAGTTTCTATTTAAAGTTGTAAAATGAGTTCAAGCCCTGGTGGAAAGCTCATGTTTGCTTATTAAAAACAAGTAATTTTCAATTCCTGGAATTTTATTTTTCACAAAAAGTCTATACAGTGGAGTCATATCATGCTCACATTTAACATGAGAGATCAGTTTATATGCAGAAAGAGGGAGAGAAAGGGGAAATGAACCTTTCAGTGCTGGGCGTGATTGCTGCCTTCCCCTCGCCTGCACATGCTCTGATGTGAGCCTTAGGTGGGGGGCGGGAACCGCTTTCAAAGATGTGAAACTGAATATGATTCTGATTTGGACTTTATTTTTATTACAGGCTTAGATGCTACAGGATCTTTTTTTTCGCGTTATGGAGCATCTCTTAAAGAGCTTGATTTTAGCATCATGACTTTTCTTTGGAATGAGAAATATGGTCATAAACTAAACTCAATAGAAGGAAAGCAACTTGATTATTTCTACGAGCCAACGTCATTGAAGGAAGCGCGATGTTTAATATGGCTGCTAGAAGAACACAGGGACAAGTTCCCAGCATTGCATAATGCTTTAGATGAATTCTTCGATATAATGGGTATGTGGGCCAAGTTTCAGTTTATATCTAATCGTAGGGAAAAAATATCTGAAGGACCTAGTTCATTTAAAAACAAAGAAAATAGTGAAAATTATCATGGTGCAACTGGCATATTTGGGGAGGTTAATGATTAAGAATAGTGATTTTTTTTTCATGTCATCATTAAACCATTTTACTCTATTGAGCTAAGTGTTGGAGAGATACTCAGATGGGTATGTTACACTGACTATATACCATTACTGTTTTCATGATATTTTGTCAGCGTCGTGGCAAAGATTGCACATTAAATTGATAATTGTTTAAAGAAATGGTTTGCTTTATAGCAGTCAAAACATTGGCCTGCAGATATAGGTGATGTTTGTGGAATCTAGAACAGAGAGCACATCTGTGGTATTGGGAAGAGCCTAGAGCCAGGAGTCAGGAAAGATAGGCTGTGGCCCATCTTCTTTTCCGATTCGTTTCATTAAAAACCTCGTTTCTCCTGCTTCAAGGCCCATGCTAGGTGTTAATAAGGAATTCAGAAATGCTCATGCTAGTTGCTGACCTCAGAGACCTTCTGCTCTACAAAAGGGCACAAGATAAATGTGATTGTAATGTGGGAGTGGGCTCAGTAAGAGAGTACCAGAAACGTGGGTTCAGACGGAGGAAGGGGAGGGCCTGGTGCGAGGTGGCCTCCGAGCTGGGCTATGATGGAGGTGGGGTTGGACAGGTTGGCATCGGGCTTGGAGAGGCAGGTTGCAGGGAATTGGGGGACCTGTTTAGGTAAAAGTCCAGAGTCCAGTGTGGCACAGTAGGTAGCTAGTAATTCATTCCTCAGCTTCTCCGCAGTCTTACTTTCTTCGTCATGAAAATGAGAGGATTTGGAGCCAGTGATCTGTGTGGTCCCATTTTACTTCAAAATTCTAATATTTTAGATTCTGACTAATTCAAATTTATCTGTGGTACTACATGTGTGTCTTATGATAATGCTCCCCACTTTTCCTCAGCATCAGAAGCTATTTTATATATTGTTGGGAACTAGACTTTTAAATTTTATGTTGTTTGTTTAGAGTGTACATTAAAAGGTCTGGCCCCTTAGAAAATTGTAGCTGGTCACAAAGTTCAAATGCAGTATAAGGAACTGAAAAGCTTTTCTTTTGTCGTAGTTCTTAGGAAAGAGCACACTCAAATATAGATGGCTTTATTTTTCTAGGACAGTGCTTCATGACTGGAGGTGACATGGCATGCTACTTTGTAGCCTGAATTTATTGCCATCAGTTTTCTGTTGCTGGTAGTGAAATGCTGTCCTGGGACTGAGCTTACGAAACCATGTTTGGGTCACACAGCAAGACAACTTAAAAGGACACAGTTCCCTCCCACTGTGCATTTTCCCTGATCCTTGTGTTCTAAACCTAAAATGCACAGTCCATCCAGTTGTGACTATTTCTCTGCTCTCAGTCGTAGAGTTAGAAGTCACCAGCCAAATGACTGACCAGCAGACTTTTAAGTTCCATAGTTCTGCCTCTCACCTTCACCCTAGACATTTTCAATTTTATCTCCTTTCATTGAAAGAAATGATTGTATTTTTTAAAACTTTAGAAAGTCTTCTATCTTATAAATAAGGAGCCCAAACCCCTGAACTCTGGGTGCGCGTTGCCATTTGTGATTTCTCTGTAGACAGCTGAGAGGCGCCTCGAGAGCAATGTGGCTGAACCCACTTATATCCCACTTATTTTCCAAATTTATCTCATTTAATAACACTGTCATATATCGTATTTTTAAACAGGAAACTCTGGAATTACCCTCAATTCTTCCTTTTCCCTATTTCCCCATATCTAGCTTGTTAGCAGTCCAAATAAGCTTTATCTTGGACCTGTGTTTTTCTGTCTATTTCCACTTCCCTAGGCCAGGACCTCAGTAATCCTCCCATGATTAGACTGTGACAGTGGTCTAAACTGGTCTCCAGGCCTCTGGACCCTCCCACTCTAAATGTTCCTGTTGTATTACCACTAGTGACTCTTAGAACATCTGTCTGATCCCCTAATTATTTGGTTTGGGAAACGCTTGATTTTGCCTGCAGGTTAAATTCTCATCGTGTGTCCATGTTCGTCATCACTCTTGCCATCTGCCTCTGAATGAGCACCTGCTTCTTCCTGCATCCAAACCTGCCTTGTGCTTTCTTGCCCGCCTCCTTCGCTTGTGCTGTTCCGCCAGCCACGTCCCACTCCTTTGCTTTGCTTGTTCAAGTGCCCTCTTCCCCAAAGCCTTTCCTGATCCCTCCTTGGGCCTCTCCCCTTGAAGACCATTGCTCCATCAGCTCAGTTTCCATCGTATCCATTGTGGCCCTTCGCTCATAGCTCACTGGGTTACAGCTATTGGCCTGTCGGTCTTCTATGCAGAGGGGGGCTTGTTGGATGGCAGAGGCTATTCCATGCATCTCTGTATTCCCAGCGCCTTTAGAGTTTGGTACCTAGAAGGCACCAGATTATGCTGAAGTGGATTGAAATTTTGCGGTTCTTTGTAGTTGGTTCCCCATTTAGTTAGCTGTTTTGCCCTTGGTTTCTTTCTTTCTTTTTTTTTTTAAATGCCTACAGCACCTGGTCTTCCTAGGTGGTCTCCCTTCCAAATACTAACCAGGCCCGACCCTGCTTAGCTTCCGAGATCAGATGGGATCAGGCGTAGTCAGGGTGGCATGGCCGTAGACGCTCTTGGTTTCTAAACTAGACTTGTATCAAAGCCAAATAAGGCATAGAACATGGTCTGGGTTGGTAGTGCCCGAGGTGGTTTTCTTTAAGGTTTTAGTGCACTGAATGGTATTGTATTTCGTTTCCTCACCAAACCATCTGTATCTCCCTACAGACAGCCGCTGTACTATATTAAGGAAACAAGACAGTGGAGATGTGCCGGTGAGTGATTTGGTCACTGTCAGTGTTATGTTCTCATTGGGTTAGCCAAAGGGAGAGGAAGACCCAGGCCAGTGTGCAGTTACATCTAGGTGGCACTCCAGAACCAAATCTGGAGGACCTCAGGTAAAGTGTGCTGTTTCATTAGGAAGTTCATACCCATCTTCCTGGAGCTGGAGCAGCAGTCAGCAAGCTCAGAGGCTTATGTTAGACAATGGCCGTAAATGTTAGTCGTGAAATTCGAAAGGAATTCTTAAGTCATCTCCTGGCATAAAAATGAAAAGTTATCGTCATGAAAATTCTAATGTTTTGTGCAGTAAGGAAAACAAAGAGACTTTGTTTTGAGTAGTTTCAAATTGAGTTTAAGTTAAATAATTCCAGAGTCGTCTTCCTTTGTAGGTTGTGGCAGTTTTCAAACAGAAAGACACCGTTTGCCGATTTTTAAGATTAAGTCATCTATACTTGGAATTTTGTCTTAATCCATTCTATCAAATACTGCCTGGCTAACTATGGAAGTTAAGTGCTTCCACAGTTACTATTTGTGCCCCGGTGTCTGACCACGTGCAGAATGTCTGGTTTGCCTTAGTAAAAGAAAAATCATCGAAATACTGTTAGCACATAACTGGAATTACTTTAAAAGGCTGATTAATTACTTGGAATGTTATAAACCCTATTAAAAATGATTTAAAATGTTGGAATAATGTAATTTTAGTTATAACATTAGATATCATTAAACTTTTTCTTAATTTCTATCAAATCATAACATGTGGGCTAACACTGTAGTGTTATTTTTGTAAAGCATTTTATGTACTTCAACTTATGATTGGTCTATGAAAATCATCATGGTATCTTTATAATGTATAGTAGCTTCCATAATGCTGTTATTTCAGTATCCAATGATTTCCCCCCGCCCATTTTTTAGTTTAATTCTACCAAGATAAAAAACAAAGGGAAGAAAAAGAAGCCAAAAGATTCAAAGGTAAGGAGTATTTTCTGTATTAATTCTTACCTAAAATAATTGGATAATGTAAATTAGAATTAAGTAAATCTTGGGGTATTTTGAAGCATTTTGTAGAGAAGACTTTCTGAGTGTTAATGTAAAGATATTTGGCAGTCTTCTACACTTTTACCTATATTGCCACTTTTATTTTCTAAATATTTCTGAGTGAAAACGTTGTCATAATGTAGGACTCTGGGTGGTCGTAGAGCTGAGTGACTAAGGCAACTTGCGGGCAGATAGATTCGAGTTTATTTATATCTCGGTTCTCTGCCAAATTTTTTTATTTGTTACAATTTTTATTATCTATATGACTTCGGGCAAGTTATTTGACTTCTCTGTGCCCTAGTGTCGTCTTCTGTATAAGACATGATACCTATTATCAATAAGTAATGGAGTTTTTATCTAAAATATTCAAACTAAAGGTGGTGAATATTGATCATCGTAAGAGAGTCTCAGGACTGATAGGCTCCCTTCTTCCCTCCCACCCAAGACCATGCTCTGCAAGGTCATAAGGCTTTCTTTTTAAGTCCTGCAGTGGGTTCTTCATGACTCTCATGTGTTTAGAGGGTCAAGTAGGGAGTAGGGTGAAGAGAATGAACAAATATTAGGGGAGGATGAGAGCAGCTTATAAATTACAATAAAACTTTTCATTTTACCTTTGAGTATATGTTTTCAGTTTATTTAAAATGAGAGCTTAAATGATGTGACATTTAAAATTTGGCAGATGTTGGAAGCTACCTAAATGTTAATTCGGGCCTATGTTTGGCTGTTGAAACTTTTATTATTATGTGTTTCTAGTTACAAGAAATTTTAACTAAGTGTTATATATTGGCAGTTTGTGTGTGCATTTATATAAGTGTTCATCAGTTTTAATGGTAATTTTAAGATAAAAAATCATTTTCATTCTTCCGTCTTTTAAACCAGCCTATGTTAGTTGGGTCTGGAACAACCTCAGTAACACCTAGTAGTGAGACTGTCACTCTAGGAGAAGAGCATGAGTAAGTACAATTAAAAATTTTTACTTCCTTTTAACTCAAGTATTTTAACTTAGTAGTGTTATTTTAATGTACTTTAAACTTATATTTTGTTTCCTTAATTTTCTATTTAAAGATGTGCATCTGTTAATGGCAACGCGATGTGACTTTATAACATGTTTGAATGTATACCATGGCTTGTCCACATTAAGAATTCATACATACTGCATTACAGTCATAGGGCCAATGACATTAATTTGATAGATTTGAGAATCTACTATGTGCAAGAAACTGTGGGAAAATCCTAGGTAATAGTCTTTAAAATATTCAATGAAGAGAATGTCCTGTTGATCATTACTAGCACATTTGCTATAGAGGAAGATGTTTTGCAAGCTGTATGTGGTGTTATGATTTAAACTTAGATATTAGTGATTTTTAATAGCATCTGGTTGTCGAAGCTGAGTTTTCAAGAAGCAAATAGACGTAGAAGAAATAAAACTAGTGAGTAGCAGTGACCTTTTTATATCATATTCCTTTATGGGCTAAAATAAAAAAAAAGTTTAGTATTTTCTCTCATAGTTCTTAAAGGTGTTGTAATAACAGTTGTATTGCACAGTCATTTTCACAGATTCTTTAAATGGAGGAATTTTTTTAAGTTAAAATAACAATAGCCTATACTTGGATAGCACTTACATACCAAGCACTATTCTAAGAGCTTTACATATATAAACTCATTTAATACATTCTTTCACCCTAAGAGATAAATGTCATTATTATGCCCATTTCACAGGTAAGGAAACTCAGGCACAGTGGAGCAAGCGACATGCCCAAGACACAAAGCTTGTACGTAGCATAGCCAGAATTTAAACCCAGCAATCTGGTAGAAAGCTCACACTCAAACTTCTACATCTTTTTAGATGCTGTAAACTTTTATACCTTCTTTTTAAAAATTTTTTATTATGTACTTTTTGTCAATTTCAGTTTAATAGCAGTTATAAAATATTTTTCTCTTTAACAAGTTAAAATGAAGATAGCATTGTTTTTTTTTAAACCATGAGTTTGAAAAACTTTGCACTTGGTGGCAAGAGTAGTTACTTAATTAAAAGTGCTCATTCAGTAGCCAGGTGCATATCTCTTGATTGTGATTGTGGACGGATAACTTTTCTGCATTAAATTCTCTGGTAGTATTGTGATGCCGAGTAATATGTTATGCTCTTTATGTTTACTTTACCTTGTTATTCACAAAAACTTATTCACAAAATTGTTTTTTTATCAGCAGACGCAATTCCAGTTCCGCAGGCCCATTTGTGGTGCCTGACCACCTTCGACAAGATGTGGAAGAATTCGAAGCTCTCTACGAACAGCATACTCATGAGTACGTCGTCCGCAATAAGAAGCTGTGGGACATTAACCCAAAACAAAAGTGTTCGAGTTTGTATGAGTAAGTAGCTTAACGTTTCTGCAACTATTTCACACCGAAGCTGCCAGTTAAAGATCTTAGTTGTTTAACTTGTTTCCTTTAATAAAGGAAGCATTTATTGGCTCCCAAACTCTGGGAAAGAAAAGTATTTTTCCAGCTTTTGTCCAATATTATACAAATATAATTAAGGATTTTTAATTATTAAATTTTGAATCTTAATAATTATTAATTAAACTTTAATTATAATCCTACAAACTGTGATTTTACTCTGCACTTAGCTTTGTCATTTTCTTTTTCACCTAAAAATGCATGGGGAGCATTTTTCTACATCCTCTACTAGTCTTCAGGGAACACGAATTATTAGCCACTTGGTGGGCATCACCGGGCCAGCATCTTCACTCATGTTTCCAGCTGTTGCGAAGCTCAGTGCTGAGTTAGAGACCAGCTTCCTTTCACATGGTCTCTGTTCTTTAGTTCTCCTGTTTCACATTTACATATTTTCATCTAGGTGGAGAGACTTTATTTTTCAATGATTCTTTTGAGTATTCCTCATGGAGAGAAAAAGTAAGTGCACACACACCATTCAGGAATTGTGCCGCTGTGACTAAATGGCAGCTGAACACACCAGTTGGGAAGGTCTGTCTTCAGATAGATAGTGGGGTCGGTGTCATTTATACCAGTCAGCCAGAATTCCCAGCAAGGACTGCTGTTTCTAAGACCACAAGGAGTTCTTTATGGGTCACCCTCTTCAACCCCTTTGCTTTTAGAGTATTCTCATTAAAAATGAAGTTTGATGGCAATCTTAAAGAAACGTTTAACCTGTTACCTTGCAAAACGTTTGTAGGGGAGTTTCAGTTGTAGAAGTTTTTCTAAAGGGAAAATATTCATGGAAAAAAACATTTAAAAAGATGGCTTGGTGACTTTTAAGTATTCTGAGTAGCAATGCTGACAGAAGTGGTGTTTGGTCTTTATGCTTCAGAGTATCATCAGTTGCTTCGAATAGAGGTTAAGCATTTGTAATTGTCCTCTGCGTTTATCTGCAGCAGCGTCTGCACAGAAAGTGGTGTTCTTTTGCTTCAACGAAGTTTTTTTATCTTCCTCCTAAATAACTTGTCTTCCTAGTTAGCGTTAATTTCACTGAGAAAGTTTCTTTGAAGATTTTTGCTCTTGAAAAACCTTCTAAGTGGTATGTGGTATGTCTTTTTTGCTAGTTAAGTCACTGTTATATAGTGAACACCAAATTGAAATGACAGAGGAGGCCTCTGTGAGCCTGAGACACTAATGGGAAGGAAAATTGCCCAGAGCTGGAGTGAACAAACCCAGTTCAGAGCTGGAGGCAGACGAAGGGATCCCCAGCCCCGTTACTGTGGATTTGATCCTGTACTTTATTGGTTTATTGGTCAGAGGTGATCAGTTTCAGTACCTCTGAAGCATTGCGTATTCCTAAACAAAAATTTTAATGGATGTACTAAATGCACATTCCAATAGGATTTTTTTGGAATTTTATTTTCTCCTTTGACATTTTTGTTATTGTATTATTATTTTTCTTGAATAAATTTAGTTTTCATTGCTCTTTAAATAGATTATATAATGGAAATTTATAAAATAACTTTTGAATCTCCTTTTATTTTTTCCTAAAAAATGTTTATAGGATTTTCTGAGGGTAAACAAAATTTTATTCATAGTATCATCGATTGTAGTTATCCTTTCTCAGATTTAATATGAGTATTAATGTTTTTTGGGGAGGTGTTGAGATCAGCTGGAAGTAAAATAGTATCTGCTTTGGGAGAATTTTTTGAGAAATGAATTTTTTCAAATGAACAAGTACTTATAATAGCTTACGTAAATGCACATTTTTTCCAAGTTACTTCTCTCAGTTGTTGGAGGAGCAAGGTCCCTTGGATATGAATAACAAGATGTTCTCTGAAGAATATGAATTCTTCCCAGAAGAAACTCGACAGATTCTAGAAAAAGCCGGAGGTTTGAAATCCTTCCTCTTGGGATGTCCTCGTTTTGTTGTGATTGACAACTGTATTGCATTGAAGAAAGTTGCGTCACGGCTCAAGAAGAAGAGAAAGAAGAAAAACATTAAGACAAAAGTGGAAGAAATGTCAAGGACAGGAGAGTATTTACGAGTCAAGCTCCCACTGAATCCAACTGCTAGAGAATTTAAACCAGACGTAAAGTCCAAACCAGTGTCCAGTTTATCTTCAGCACCAGCTTCTGAAGATGTAAAACCCAAACCTGTATCTGCTGATTCTCTTAAAGCAGCCTGTGAAGCCGAGAAGCTGAAACCAGTATCTGAAAATTCTCCCAGATCAGTTTTTAGAGATGAGAAGCCCAGACAGGTGTTTCTTGATTCTCCCAAACCAGTCTGTGATGGTGCCTGTCACCTGCGAGTCCCCTCGAATTCTCCCAAACCAGTTCCTGAGGACATGAAACCAACCTACTGGACTCAAGCCCACTTGGTCACAGGATACTGCACGTATCTTCCCTTCACTGGATTCGACATCACCCAGACACCACCAACGTACATCAGCGTGTTACCGACTTTGCCCCAGTTCACTAGCATTTACACCCCTCTGGCCAGCATCCCTTCTGAATATCAGCTGCAAAGGTCACTGCCATTGATGCCATCTTTTGTAGTCAGTGACAGACCAAATAAAAGTGCTACTGTGTATTTCGAGGGTCATCGTTCAAATGTCGAGCGTGCCCTTGGTCACCAGGTAACCTCTGGAACACAGACCCTTCAAGACTCTGTGGGAATATCAGTAAAGTCACAGTGCAGCACGGGTGGCGCTGATACAGCCCACAGTGAGCCTAGTAGACGCTATGGTCTCCGTAGGAATTCTGCCAGCAAGTCAGAAGTAAATGCAGAAAGTACTGATGAAGCAACAAATATTGCACATACACAAGCTGTTGCCATGCAGGTAAGACTTAAATAGAAAAAATCACCTTAATACTGAAGTTAATTTTTTTTTCATATTTCATTGCCATTATATATATTAAAATTCTTTAAAACGATTGATTTCAAAATGGTTACTAAAGCTTTCACTTGGAAATGTTTTAAAAATATGGTCCCTTTCATAGGGCATGGCAAGTAATATCGTCAGGAAGAACTTTTGGGCCTAGTAAATATTATCCTTCCCTACCCAGGTTTCGCATCAGCTGAGAAATAAGATAGAGAAATCAGTAGATGGAGCCAGAACATCACCTTAGTTATTACTACAGGCACAGTAGGAAGGTGTAGCCATTTCACTAAAGAGTTTCCTGATGGTGAACTGGCTACAGACCAGTGTCCTCACCAGTTACAGCAGTGCTGGGCCAAGAGGCCTCCCAGCCTGGGGTGCCTGCCCCATAAGATTTCCTGCATGGAGGAGGAGGGAGCATATGCTTTCTGCACAGCTTACAAGATAAAGAAGAGAGAGTCTGGGCTACAAATGCCCATTTTTCCAACCAAAACTGGGGAGGAGTAGGGAAGTCAAGAGATAACCCGATGGAGAGGGACCAGAAGGAGGTGAATAAAACTTCCTCCCTAACAAGCATGAGAATAAATTAAGGTTCCTCTGCAGTTGACTTTGTAGGGCAGGAATTCATTAAACCCTTATTGGATTATCCTCCTACTCACTAAGTTTTCTGCTTTCCAGAAAGCTTTGAAAAAACATGTTAAGAGTAATGAACCAAAGTCATTTTCATTTTTACTAATTGTAAATGATAGTACTTTCCTAGTACAGATATTTGTAGAAAACATAGAACGTTATCTAAATTGTCAAAAAAAAAAACCTTGTAAAAATTATAAGCATGTTTTTAAGTGATATTACATAGTGGATTTATTTCACTAGAGCATTTGCGATAGATTGAATTCATCTATTTTACCCCAAAGGTGCCTTGGAATACAACACATCAAGAAGCCAGTACTGAACCACATGATTCTTTTGAGGCACAACAGGTGAGTTGAAATTTTATTGGACTGTTTAAAGGTTTAGTTTTTATTATTTAATTGGATAGGAATGACTAGAACTATTTTGGAGCCATCTAATTCCATATAAAATGTTATCATGGAATAAGCTTTAGAGCATAACCAAAAAATTATCATTTTGTTTTTATTGTTGGAATTTGGGAAGGACAGGCAGCAGAAAAGATGTTTGTTTCTAGCTTATTTATTTCACAGTATGACGGCTTTTTTGTAACTGATATAATGAGCCCGTATTAATTATAAATAAGAGCTCATTCACATGAATAATACAGAAAGTATTATAAAGATTTTCACCATTTTAAGAATGATTCAATTAGAAAATCTATTAAGATCATTTGCTTTGTTAATATATCTTAAAAGAAAAATTATTTGATCAACTGAAAGAGTTATCGGATAAAATTCAAATTACTTTCTTGACTAAAGCTCATAATAAAATGTGAATAGATCAAATACATCCCAGTATGTCACTGTCATGCTCTCTTAAGCCATTATCCTGGAGATATCAGCTACTAAAATTAGACAAGAGAAAGAAATAAGATTGTAAAAGAAGAGGTATAACTGTTATTACTTATCAAGGCTAAGGTTGTGTTCCTGAAAAGTCCAAAACGATCACCTGAAAACCCAATATCAAAATGTAAGAGAATTCGGAAAGGTGATGGGAGATAGTACCTCTCCACAGACAGACAACAACCTGTTGCAAAGAAGAAATGCTGGAAGAAAAAATTCCATTTTCAGTAGCAACAAAAAAATTAAATGCTTTATGAAAGAAAACTTTAAAATGCTATAGAAAAACACACAGAAGACTTAAATGAAAAGGTGTTGAATAGGAAAACCTACTATTGTAAGGAGAGTGGTTTCCCCTAAAGCTTTTCATTTAATGCAGTCTCAGTACAAACATGAACAGCGTGGATTATTTATATGTTGCTGTATAACAAATTACGTGAAAACATAATGGCTTAAAACAACAAACATATATTATCTCACAGCCTCTGAGTCAGAGAGAGGGGCAGTGTAGCTGGGTGGTTCCGAAGCTTGCTTCTGAGTTGCAGACAAGGTACTGACCAAGACTCGGTAGTCTGCAAGAACTCCCTGAGCCTGGAGGTTCCACTTCCAGTATGGCTCACTCACATAGCTGGCGAGTTGGTGCTGGCCGTTGGCAGGAGGCTTCAGCCCGCTGCCTGTGGACCTCCACGTTGGGCTGCTTGAGAGTCTCAGGGAGCTTGGCTTTCCCCAGAGTGGGTCATCCAGCCAGAAGTTGCAGTGGTTTTCATGGTCTGCTTTAGGAAGACACACTTTTGTCATTTCTGTGTTCTCTCAGCCACACACACCAACCCTCGAACCCTGATACATTGTAGGTGAGGATTATACAAGGGCGTGAATACCAAGTTGTCAGGGTCTTGGTGGCTGGCTCTTGCACAGGATTAATTTGAATCTGGACACATTGATTCTAAACTTCATATGAAAAAATAATCAAGAACACCCATGGGAAAGAAACTATAAAGAAGGGAGTTGTACAGCCAGATATCAGAACATAATATGAATCTATAAGAATCCAGTAGAACAGAAGAACATAGAAATATAGAGTATAATAAAAATGGAAACTATTGGTGAGAAAAAGTAGATTTTTAAATACATGGTGCTATAAATCTGTTGCCATCTAGAAAAAATAATTTGGGTCTCTACCTCATTTTCATATACCAGAATAAATTCCAGGTAGATCAAAGTTTTAAGTATTTAAAAATGGACCCATAAAAATACCCAGAAAAAAAGGGAAATTTTTTTCGTAAGATAAATAGCATGACAAAAGCGTGTATTTATATATATACATACACACATGTGTCTATGCATATGCATAGCATTTATGTTTGTGAACAAATGTACAACATGTGGCATCAAAACACAAGAAACTAGGAAAGTTATTTGTAGCATAGCACAGACAGAGAGCTAACTTTCTTGTTTAACAAAGTTTCTATAAATCAATAAGGAAAAGATTAATAACCTAACAGAAAAATGGGAGTGGATGTGAATAGATAATTCACTATAAAAGAAGTGAAGGTGATTTTTAAACATATAAAAAGATGGCCGACCCCACTTGAAATTTAAAACAGTTATTTATATACTATTGAAAAAATGTAAAATGTAAATTTTTGCAGAAGGCAGCTTGGAGTTTATCTGCACTCGTGTGTGTAGGTGTGGAGAGACTAGTGAGCAAGGGTATTTGCGTATTTGTTTCCTCTGCATTTGTGCCAGCAAAAAAACTGAATGCAACTTAAATTACCCATCAGTATCGGACTAGTTAAGTTACGGTACATCATATAATGAGTTACGGTACATCATATAATGACATACTACACTGTCATTTAAAAATGTAGCAATTTTAATATTACTCATATGCAATGATTTGCAATGATTTACAAGGTCAGATGTGAAATTAATCAGGAAGAAGCAAAGTTAGAACTTATTATTGCTGTTATCTGTTCAAAGAGCTTTATAGTTTCGGCCAATTATAAAAATAATATAGAGTCCTCAAATTTTTGAATGAACAATAATGAAAATTATGAAAGAGAATTGAAAATGGTCTATATTCACATCACCCATGTTAATATTTTTATATGCAGCCTTCCAGGCCTTATTTAAACATTTACATTGAAGTAATAGTGCTTTTTAAAAGATAGGATCACACAGTGTATGTTATATTTGAAATCGTTGGTCTTAACATATTGTGGCCTTTTTTCCATGTCAGCAAATACAGATTTTTACCATTATTTTTAACATATTTCATTGTATGACCGTATGATAATTTGACTACGTGTTTATTACTGAACATTTAGATCGTGTCAGCTTTTCACACGTACAAACAGTGCTGTAGTGAACGTTTTTGCCACTGTGAATTTATATCAAGTGGAATGACTGTTGAGTTCTTACACCATACTTACCTTTAAACCAAGTACACTCTGTTGTTTAGTGAGTCATTGATTGTGACCCTCAGTGTTGGGGAAATTCACAGACACTTCGTTAAACTAGCCCTCAGTTTCAGGCCTTGGCGGTGGCATAGCTGCTCGCCGGCTCCTCAACCAACAGTTAATCCCAGTGCTGCTGCTTTCTTCCGGGACTTTGAGAAGTCGCCTGATATTTCTGAACTTTCATTTTCTGACGCATACAAGGTGAAAATGTTTCTTACAGAATTATGGTGAAGTTTAGATGTAATAACATAGAAATAGTACATAACATCCCGCCGGTCTCTGTGGGGGACTTGTGGCATATAAATTAATTTAGAATGTCATGTTGCTAGTCGTTGTAAACTTTTGTTGACTTGAGAATGAAAATAGAATCTTAAACTATGGGTTTAAGATTGCTCATGGATCATAGTAAGGTTAACCATTTATTACTTAAACATGGACTCTTCATGACGCTAAACCTTCAGTCTGGATGGACAAAAACTGGTATGCTCCAAGGAAACTGGTGTATAAGGTCACCCTGGCCATCCATCACAGTCGTCTAACTTATAATTCACAGAATTTCAAAACTTCAATTTCTTGTCTGTTGACACTTAGATGCTTAGGTGCTGGGAGAGGTGCAGAAGATGGGGAAGATGAACAAGTTTGGCCATGGGGGTTGGTCTCCAGAGCTTGGCTGCCAGGGCCCTTGTGTCTGGGTCGAGCAGTCACCTGCAGTGGGAGGAGCTGCTGGATCACGTAGCTCTTCCCTTCAGACTCAGATGTGTGATTGCCGACAGTCTTAGCAGTATGAAAGGTTTTAAAAATAACTGACGTAAATGATGTTTATTGTTTGCCAGTATTTCACATTACTGTATGGCTTCTGTTTTGTTTTTTAAAGCTGGTCCAAGAGATAGTTATAAACCGAAAACAATTCATTGATAATATTTTAACTTAACCTTTTGAAATAATCAGTAACTATCCATTTGAAACACTTAAAAATAGGGCCAAAGTTAGTAAAGTTTTTTATATCTAAAATATACATAGTATGTACAGCTTTAAACCTAAAAAATAGTTCTTGATGTTCATTGTGGAGAATGACATTCACAGCAAACTCGATTTATACTGAACCTTTCTAAAAGAAAGAAATATTCATAACTAATTATAGCATAGATTGAAAGTTTCATTATGAATTCCAATAGTACAAATAATTTTTATTTTAAAAAGAGCTTGGACTTTGGGTGATACACAATAGAATATGCAGATATCAAATTATACTGTACACTTGAAAATTATATCATTGTATTAACCAACGTTATCCGAATAAACTTAATTTAAAAAAATAAATAAATATAAAAAGAACTGGCTTTGCTAAACAGTGTTTGGGGTTTTAAATTCTTGATCGATTGTAACATTTCTCTTGAAAATTTGCATTTGTTTTCTTCTCCTTTTCATTTTAAGAGGCAGCCCCAAACAAGATCAGAGATAAGCATTTTTACTATTTTAATAGATCATTTTGTAATTTACTTTTAGGATGATATTTCACAGATTGAAAAGGAGTGCCAAGGTTTACAAGAGCAACTTAAGGAAGCATGGGAAAACTATGAGCAGAGAAAACTCAAGGGCTCAGAAGAGACCAGGGACCTGGAAGAAAAGTTGAAAAGGAACTTAGAAGAAAACAAGGTAATTCTATTTGAAGCATGTAGCATAGTTAGGAGAATTATTTTTGTGCAGCTTGATTAGCTGAGCATTGTTGGCTGAACAATGGATTCTTTCTCAGTATTGCCTGTTTCACATCTGTCCATGATATATTAAAGTGACAGTGTTTTTGCAGTGTTTTAGAATTTCTACAAGTTACCAGTAGGAAAAGGGCTGTAAATCTGGGTTTTTGTTTACCTGTAATTCAGTTTGCTTGATTAACCGAAACTATTTTCTGGTGACTAAGTTCCGAGTTAAAGTTGTTTCTGTTGAAGGGCAGTGTGGCATTAGTGGTTCAGAGAGTGTCGTCTGGAGTCAACACTGGCTGGGTTCAGATCCAGGCTTGGTTCTGTACCAGTTGTGATCTTGAGCAGGTGACCTAACTTCTTGGTGCTTTTAGTTCCTCATCTGGAAAATGTGGGTGGTAATAGCTCTCAGTTTGTGGGGTTAGATTAATCATAAAGTATTTAAAACTGCCTTGTGCATAGAAAGGGCTCTGTAAGTCTTGGCTGCCACTATTATTACTACTACTGTTACCGTCATCATCATCTTCATCTTACTTCTGAGGAAGTGTAAGAATAACACATAGAGCTTGTGCATACCAGGACTGTATAAAGTCACCCAGAGCATCTTGTTTGAGTCTTCTGCTACTGGAGTAATCCTAATTAGTGGCAAAGCCAGACTGCTTTATTAGGAAAATGGAGTGAATTATAGATGTGAGGAAAGCTCAGTGTGTTTTTAAAAACCAAGGTCTTTCATTCAGCAGTAATAAAGGGATAGTAGTCCATTTAAGAAAGAATTTGTTCCAGAAGTCTATATCAATAGCTGGGGTAACATATTAAATAGAATAAGATTAGCTTAGTGGGACCTTAATCAAGAAACTCATTTGTGGAGTTTTAAGTGTACCTAGAAGAAAAGGGACACTTTGAAAAGATAACCATTGTCACATTCCATAGGATCTGTTTATACTTGGGGCTGGAGAGGATTCGAAGAATGAGAACATTAGAAGGGACCTGGCTGAATGAGGGCTCCCTGATTGGCAGAGGAAAAAAAACAAAAATAAAACCCTGCCTAGCACAGTGACTCATGGAACACAAGTTTAAATGTTACTTGGAGTTGGATGGAAGGCTTAACAAAATAAAGTATTTTTTTTTATCATTATTATTATTATTTATGCCTACAACACCTGGTCTTCCTAGGTGGTCTCCCATCCAAGTACTAACCAGGCCCGACCCTGCTTAGCATCCGAGATCAGACATCAGGCTTGTTCAGGGTGGCATGGCAATAGACCATGAACCCAGGACCTTCTGCTTGTATAGCAGACATGCTAACTGCTACACTATGGAACCACGTCCAAAATAAAGTATTTTTATAAAACTTTATTGCCTCAGAATATTCCAGTTTAATAAATCTGTACGGGAATGCCTACGGCCACCACATAGATGAGAGCAGATCTGGAGACATGGCCACTTCATGGTGAATGAGGGTTTCTGGCAGAGGCTTGTCCAGCTTTATAAACTGCTGGTCTGACCGGGTCTTACATCTGTGCAGTTCAGAGCTTCTTTGTACACTTTGCCAAGAAACTTAGAGCAAGCCAGGCGCCAGGAGCAGGGCCGTGAGAGTGCAGCTCTGAGTGGTGAGCTGGGTTTCATGTGCTTTTGAACTTTGTGAAGAGGCTGGGTCTGGTTTGATGTGGTTGCACTCGAGAGTGTAGTCACTCCATTTTTTAAAAGAGCTATTGTTTTGTACCCTGCACAGGCCTGTGTCAGGTTATTCTAAGACTTCCCGTGTAAAACGTGTACTGTATCCCATCAGGGTAAATTGCTCACCCAAATTCCTTAGGTGAGTGTCCACACAAGAGCAGATACGATTTAGCCATGGCCATTTCTTCATTAATTGTGATTATGCTCATAATTAGCTCGTGGAGAATTCCTTTACAAACATGAAAAAAAAACGTGTGGTCTTTATTGATCTTTCCCGTGGCCTTTGACTAGATCACTGAGGTTATGTGCTAACCAGCTTTTACTTTAAGTGATTTGATACCAAATTTGCATGCGTTAGATGTCACACCGCCCTCCCCTCATAGAGACGAGAGAGAGAAGCAGCTCTAGCAAATCACGTCTCAGTGCTCCGGGGTTCCGACTGCCTGAGCCGAACCCAGCACCACTCCACAGCTCTGCAGCCTCAGACAGTTTACTCAACCCCCTCCGCTCTCAGGTCCTCATAATATAACCTCTACTTCATATACTTTACTCGCGAGGACTCAGGCGTATTGGAAAAAGGGGGACAGCCAGAGATAATAAGTATAGTACAAGGAAAATTGTCCCGCCTGAAATGCCAGTCATGCCCCTGTTGAGAAAAATCACTTATTTACAAGACATTTGAAAAGTGCTTAGAACATATTAAGCATCAGTAAAAATCCAAGCTAGCTATTGTATATAGTCGATGGGAGTTTATTATCTTGAGCCAGGAATGGCATGAATAGATAATTAGGACAGTTATCTATTGTCCACCAGAGAAAAATGGCCATCCCGAAGCCAGTCACCTGTTGTTTTTATTCTACCTCTAACCTGCAGCTGGCGGATTATGACTGGTTGAGGTATTGCTCAAGGGCATGTGTTCTTTGTTGTTTTATTGAGATAAAAATCACACAGTGAAAAGTTCACCGTTTTAACCAATTCAGTGTTAAAAAGTGTACAGTTTAGTGGTTTTCATTCTCACAATATTGTGTAACCATTGCCACTGTCTCATTTCAGAACCATTTTCATCACCCCAGAAAGAAACCCCATACCCATTAGGCAGTCATTCGCCATCTACCCTGGGACTTCTGTCCTTAAGGTGCTCTAGGGAGAATTTCCCTAAAGCTGAGATGCGTATTTAGTCGACATGGCTCTTAAAACACAGGCAAAATAACTTTGGCCCAGAATAATTTATGGAAGAGAATTTTTGAACCTGTCCTTTTCTACATTAGGGCAGAATCTTGAGCCCTGCCTGCCAAAACTTCCTCAGCCCCCATCTGTGTAGAGGCGGGAATCATAGTCCTTGCCAAGTTCAGCCTTTTGTTAACGTTTATGGAGCTCATATTACGTGTGTATGGCGTTCTCGGTTGTAAACTTTTTACCTGTATTGATTGATTAAATCTCAGAACGGTGCTGGTGCACTCATGTGACAGTGTGGTGCACAACTCCTGTTATCTCCACCTTCCTGATGAGGAAATGGAGTCCGGAGCAGCTAGTGCAACTTGCTCAGAGTCACGCCAGGACCACGTGGCGGAACAGTTAGTGTCAGGCTCCAGATCCCTTACTTTTGTCCTCCCTTAAGTGAACAGCAGTTCCACAACCAGGCTGAAAAGCGTTCTTGAGCGCCACATGAGCAGCGCAGGTGTATCAGGTCATCGCTGCCATGGTGACGCTGAGTTAACTGCCATCCACACAGCGTCGGTGACATCGCTGCAGCGGTAAGCATTAGATGTGTGCGGCTGGGGTTGGCTACTCCATTGGCCTTGACTGGGCTGTGTTACCTTTGGGTCAGCTCAGGCTGTGCTGTTCTCAGGTGTTTGCTCCTCTACCTGGGACCAGCTGGTTATGGATTGATCTAGAATGGCCTCGGCGAGGGTGACTGGGGCAGCTAGCTGTGCTCCATGTGTCCTTCATCTCCCAGAAAGCTCAAGAGCAAGCAAGGACAGTCTCGTAAGCTCTTTCAGGCCTCGGCCGACGTCGGGTCCACTGATGTCCCAGTAGGCAAACCCAGTGACAGAGCCCAGCTTGGAGGGGTGGGGAAGAGAGTGCCTGTTCAGTAAAGGGGCCCGCGAGGTCCTGTGACCACGGGTGTAGTAGAGGGAGGGGCGAGGATGAGTGCCGTCCCTCTGCCACAGCAGGCCAGGCCAGCAGCGATCATCCACTATGAAGAACCCGTCCACGATTGGTGCCCGCCTCCGGCCTCAGCCTCCTCCCCTAACAGTTCTCCGCACTGTCCTCTGCACTTTGTGGGTGACATTTGTCCTGTGGTTTCTCACTTCTGAGCCTTTTCTGGGCATTGACCCTTGTGCCTCAAGTTTGTTCCCATGCCCAGCTCACTCCTCCTCAGCCTCTGGGGGGAGGAAGTGGTCACCTCTGGCAGCCTCAGGCTTGGCCGTAGGCCCTGGCTAAAGCAGTGGTGATAACTGTACCTGCTGTTACTGTGCAGTAGTGACCACTCTGTTTTCATCTGTTGAGATGCAGTTTACATACCATCAGATTCATCCATTTAAAGTATATAGTTGACTGTTTTCAGTATACAGACAGAATTGTGCAGACATCATCACATTCTAAGTTTAGAGCTCCTCATCACCCCAAAAAGAAATCTCATACTCCTGTTAGTCGCTCCCCGTTGTCCTACCCTCAGCCCTAGGCAACCACTCCGTAGGTTTCTGGGCATTTTGTATAAATGGAATCATGCCGTATATGGTCTTTTGTGAGTACCTTCTTTCACTTAGCATAATGTTTTCACAGTTCACGTATGGCCATCTGTGTAACATATGTCAGTACTTCGTTCCTTTTAACTGCTGAATAATATTCCATTTTATGGCTATATCACATTTTATTAATTTATCAGTTGATGGGCACTTGAGTTAACCACTTTCTGACCGCTATGAACATATGATACAAGTTTTTCTGTGGATATGTGTTTTCATTTCTTTCGGGTATATACCTAGGAGCAGAATTTCTGGGTCATAGGCTAGCTCCGTATTTAACCGCCAGACTGTTCCAAGCAGCCGCACCACCAGTGTGCAGGGTTCCACTTCGTCCACATTCTCCTTAACATTTGTTACCATCCACCGCTTTGATATTGCCATCCTGATGGGAGCGAAGTGGTATCTCATTGTGGTTTTGATTTGCATTTCCTTGAGGCTAATGGTGTTGAGCATCTTTTCACGTACTTATTTATTCGTATATCTTCTTTGGAGAAATGTCTGTACTATCCTTTGCTCATTTATTAATTGGATCATTTGTCTTTATTGTTGGATTGTAAGAGTTTTTAAAATGTATTCTGCGTACAAGTTGCTTATTGGATATCTGATTTATAAATATTTTCTCCCACCTTCCATACTTACAAATATATTTCTCCCATCTTTATTTTGTGAGTTGTCTGTTCACTTTCTTGATGGTATCATTTACAGCACTAAAGTTCTTAATTTCAGTGTAGTTCAATTTTTCAATTTTTTGTCGCTTATACTTCTGGTATTATATCTAAGAAACCATTGTCCAATCTGGAGTCACCAGGATTTACTCCTGTCTTCTAAGAATTGTGTAGTTGTAGCTCCTCCATTTAGACCTATGATCCATTTGGAGTTGATTTTTGTGTATGTGTAGTAATTATCTCTTAACACATATTTCCCCCACCAAACTGTGATCTCCCTGAGGGTAAGGACTGTTTCTCAGTCATCTTGGGACCTGAGCGTATATACTCGGAGCCCACCGATGGTATCACATCGTGTGTCCGTGAGCCCCCGAGCTGCACTTAGTGAATCATGTCTTCATATTCTCTGTTGGTCTATATCAAAGGACATCAGGCCTACACATGCTGTGAAGGTGGTGGCTTTATCTGTTGCTGTTTATTTATTGCTGGTATGTAGTTGAGAATACTGCCTATTCTTTCACTTGACAAATATTTATTGGATGCTCTTGAGTGCCAGGTCTTCTGCTCTTTGTCTGGGACTTCCATGCAGCCTTCTTTCTGAGGCCCCCAGAAGTCCTGTCTCTCTGCCCTCACCATCCAGGCTTCTTGGTACAGTGGGCTTGTTTTTATCATGTGGATACTGAATTACGTGGTGCACTGTATTTCCTCTTTGACTTTGTCTGCCAGAAAATTTTAACATTATTTCTAAAGAACAGTTAGGATCTCATGCTATTTATTTTTATATTATTCCTACTGCTGGTTTTATGTTATTTTTGTCTTTTTATTCAATTTTCTTTACCCACTTAACATATTTTAATCTTTTTAAATTATATGTGTCGTTGAAGATACCTCAAATACTTATTTTAGAGCAAAATTGAGGTTTAAAAGAGGGAAGTGTGGAAACCAAATATTCTTTGAGGAAAAACCCCTCAGAGAGTATTTATAACAATGTCTGTAAAGTGTGCATATAGAGGCTGCAGTTGTATATGGCCTGTTCTTTATTCTGATGTCGGGAAGGCAAGGGTTGAGGTCATTCTCATTCTTGTAGTCAGAGACAGGCTCACGAAAGCGACCTGGTGAGCACTTTGAGGCAGCTATGTCATTAAAAGATAGTTAGTACCAACACAGATGAACTTGGCAGCATTTTCCTTGATTGAGCTGTAAGGATGTGTGTATTCACAACACTGAGTGCCTTTCGACACCTGAGTTCCTTCAGGTACTTGTTGCCAAGTCCATTCTTAGGCCCCAGTATAACCTTGTGGTTGCACACCATCTCCTAGCCAAAGTCCTGGATCTGAGGTGAGGGCACTGGCTTAGAGTAGAAGCACAGGGTGGGCGGGGCTGCCAGCGGTGAAGCACAGACAGGGTGGGTGCAGGATCGTAGGCATCGAAGTGCACCAGGCAGCATGCAAGGGTTCCTAAGGAGAGTGGCCATGGTGGTCGTCTGGGTCACTGTGATGGCCAATTCAGGGTCAGTAAGGCTGCAGTGAGGACATGGAGCAGAACATGCCCTGCACTGCAAGGCATGTCACCGACTGTCATGGAACTTCTGCCCAAGAGCAGTTGGCCTGTGCATCCCCAGGCCGCAGCGCTTGACCCCAGCATTGCTGTGGGACCTGGACTGTTAGCCATCTGCCTCCCAGGGGCGTTGAAAACCAAGTGCTAAAAGGGAGATGCGGGTCTAGTGGTGATAGAGACTGAGCCTTCAAAACCGTGTCTCAGAAAGTCTTAACTTTCCTCACTGTCTTCCCTGTACCCCAGGTCTCTGCTCCCAGAACCCCAGCTAAGACTGTTAACTCTGCTGTCAGACTCTCGTGGTCTGGGAACTTGCCCTCTTCAGACCTCCTTTTAGTAAATCTGCCATTGAAAGAGAAGTGTTGGACGTTTAGTCAATGTGTCTAATGTGGGGCTTTAGGAGGAAATGCATTCGGGTTACAACCAACCAACTTGTAAATGGACTTTGGATTGCAGCGTGTTAATGGGGTGGGAGCTGCCCTTATTGCAAAGGGTTGTTTTGAGGAGCAAAGCAGGACTGACTTGATGGTGCACTGGTCTATGTTAGAATAGTCTGTAAATAGAAGTATCCGTAATGTGTAAATAAATGGGACTTGGAAGTCTGTTATTCCTTTCTAATCGGTTATGTTGAAAGACCATATGAATTCAGTATTTTTATTCCTTTGCTTTGCAGTCTTTGTCCAACACTTGTAAATTTCAGTTCTGTCCCATCAAAATAATTGCAGGGTCAAATTATTTCTTATATATATTGTTGATTCACAGATTTTTATTTAAATGTCCATATCTAGGTTAATTTCCCCGTTTCCTATGCCTCTTAGCTTCTACATCGTCTATATTTTGCTTTTTTATTAATAGGATTTTATTTATTCATCCCAAGGTAGGAGCGTTTAATTGTCAACTTCTGCTTTACATCTTATATCCAACTGGACTCGTGGTCTTATCCATTCTGCCCGTCTAAAGTGTCCTTTACTTCTTTTTGTCATCTCCTGTTACCACCATCATGCTCATTGTCTCACCGGGGCTGTCGCAGTGAGATTTTTAAGGGATTTCCCCTTTCTCTTATCTAGAGTTTTTAACATTAAGGGTTATAACTCATAATGGGCTATGAAATCAGTTTAATGATGATGACTGGAATTGTTTTTAATAAAATAGAATAGAAACATTAGAAATCATCTTAGAAATTAAGGGCAGTTTTTTTCAGTGTGTGTGTGTCTATGCGCCTTATAGATCATTATTAAAATGTATTTCATTGTAGGTCACAGTCAAGCAAATGTGAAGGCCAGCTTTCACGTACCCCTTTGCCCACCCTTTATCCATCTCTGTGTCCTTCAGAGTTATTTTTTCCAAACCAGAAACTCGTCATCTTACTGCCTGCTTCAGAGCCTTCACTTTTTCCCTGTTGTTGGCAGGGTGAGGTCCACATGTCTTAGTGTGGCATACAGAGCCCTAAGGGTACCTCGGGTGCCATCCCTCTGCCCTGCTTTCCACATGTCCACTGTGTACTCTGGCCGTGTCACGCCTCTGGCTTTGTTCAGATGCGCCTCACTCTTACCCTTCTGCCTTGTGGTTCCTGCTGCTATGGCATCCACACTTAGAGTGGCAGGCTCATCTTCGAAAACCAAGGTCAGATACGGCTGATTTGGAGAAGCCCTCCACAAATACTGGATACCTAGCATGCCTTTGTCCTTGGTTTGTTTCCCTACCAGCCTCCCCCTAGCCTGATTCGGTGAGGGCAGGTGAGGGCTGAGGCCGAAGATTGCATGACTTTGTGTCCCAGGCTCAGCTGGGTTGCACAGCCTGCTACAGCCAGCCCTGGGTGCGTGTTCCGAGCTGCAGTCATTGATTAAGCTGGTATTCCACCACAGCTGTAATCTTTTGGGTTCTTTTTTTAAAAAATATATTTAAATACTTTCTAAAATGTTTTTAGATTTCAAAGACAGAATTAGATTGGTTCCTTGAAGATTTGGAAAAAGAAATTAAAAAATGGCAACAGGAAAAAAAAGAGGTCCAAGAAAGACTAAAAGCACTGAAGAAGAAAACGAAGACGGTTTCAAATGCCATTGAAGTGTAAGTAACAATTGAAAGGCAGTGATTTTTACTGTTTTTTTTTTATGTGGGGTGGGGTTCTTTGGAGGTATTTTAATGTTTTTGATATTCACTTTTGAACTGTGTCAAGTAAAGTGAAATTTTTAGGTACTGTTTTTTTCTCATTTTAAAGCACCTCTGTTGGAGGAATTATCTCACCGAAAATTTTTTCTAAACCTACCGCATTTGCAGATAAAAAAGGTGGAGCTGCAGATCAGCAAAAAATAAGTTCCTTCCAGTCTGAGCACCACCTCCTGTGAATATTTACCTCTGACATTTTTTTCTTATCTGTAAAATGAGGGGCTAGTTAGCTTTTAAGCTTCTTTTAGGCACTAAGATTCCGTGATGATTATTGTATTATTACTTTCACCCCGAATCCTTGAATTATTAAGTTTGGTACTGTGGTATGAAGGATTTGGAAATGCATATAGGTATTAGTTAGAGTTGTCAGATGAGCCAAACTGGTTTTAAGATTCTCTGTGATCGATTCCTAACCCCTGTCTTCCCTACACAGTGATATGTCATATGATTCCTCAGCTTGTCTATCACTGTGACGAAACACCCAAAACTCAGTGGCTTAAGCGAGCAGTCATTTTGTTTGCTCATGATCTGGTAGTCTGGGCTGAGCTCAGTGCAGCCATTCTTCTGCTGTGCTCACCCGTGGTGACTGGCTGCATGTGGCTGGGTTTCGTCGGGACTGGGCCCAGCTGGGGTGCTGGGTTGTCTTGGGCTCTCCATACAGCTTCAGAGTATCTCCCCCTCCATGTGGCCTCTTCATGTGACTTATCTATATAGTTTCTCCATCTGGTATCCAGCATGTTAGCCAGGGTTCTTGAGTCGTGGCTAAGGGCTTCCAAGATTGCAGAAGTGGAAGCTGCTAGGCCTTCTGAAGGGTTAGGCCCAGGACTGTCAGAGCATCACTTCCACTACATTCTCTCGTTTCAAGCAAGTGCAGTCCTGGTCCAGATGCAGGAGCATGAAAATGGGAGGCACGGTTCACTGGCGCACACCACCATGCTCATCTTCCAGGGCATTTGTGTTTTTTCCGCTTGCCATGCCATGTGATCAGATGACTTTGATTATGTGTCTTGCTAGCGTTATACATTTGGTTGGTTTTTAGGCAGTCCTTAAAAGAACAGTGAAGTATAAAACACTGTCTATATCAATTTGATTATTCTCAAAGTAGTTTAGTAGGTGGAACACATTTATAGAAAAATAACATTTGTAAAGCTCTTTACCTTTTAATATTTGAGCAGGTCTAGTCTTAATCATTAGGTTATCCAAAAATTCAGGAATATTTATATTTAATATATATTTTTATATGCTCAATTCAGATATACTGTCAAACTTGACAAAGTAAATGAAGCTATTGATAAAATATTTTTGTACTAACATAAAAATTCAACATTTCTGCCAAGAAATAAACTTTTTAATTTCTTTCATTTTATTAATATATTTCTTTGCCTTTTTCTGTCACAATTTAAAGATAAGCCATAGGCTTTCTCTGTGGTTTTTGCACTTTCCAAATAAATGCATTAAAGCTAAATTTTTATATTTAGATTTTAAATTAAAACCTTAAAACTTTTTGGACCTCTTAGGTAAGCACAAAGGATATGATTTGATTTTCGCACTTTAGATCACAGTTAACATTCATTAAAAAGTGAATGGGACGTGAGGAGCTCGTGATTGGCGCAGTGCTGCAGAGGAGAGACAGCTGTGAAAGAAGGCACACATCTCCAGTATTGAGTACTTGGAAGAATTATTTTACAAAGCAAGTGACATGGCATTTAAACTGGTTCTTAATGGAGACGGGACTTTTAGCAAGTAGAAGTGACTGAAAGGTGTGTAGGAGAGCGTTAAAGAAGCAGCAGACCTTCGTGCAGGGCATTGCTTAAGAGCCACACACTCTTTTGAAGGGTTATCAGTGCATGCATGTGAGAGTGTGTGTGTGAGTGTATGTGTGTGTATTGAACTTTAAGTTCTGTTTTAAAGAACAGAAGCCTGCTTTCATTTGCGTGAGGACCACTGGTCATACTGACGATGATCCAACGCCACCTGTACCTCTGTCTCATTTGGACCACTCGGGTGCTCCGGGAAGTGGACTGAGGCAGGGGCATCTGCACTGCAGTGTGCGACTTAGTAATGAAATAAAATGGCTGAAATAGGTGATCTGCCCTCCAGGTGCAAAAGGGAAAATGACCTCAATTTTTGCCTATTTAAAGGATATTAGAAAGGAAACGAAGTGTAGAAACTTATAAAGAATTCAAGAATTTGTGCATGGATGTAGGAGAATTTACTCTGTGGAATCAGGTTTTTGAAAAATATGGGAAATTAATTAAAATTTGGAAATTATGCTTTTATAGGTACACCCAGAAAAATGATGGGAAGGATGAACATGAATTTCTTCTGGATCAGTTCCCTGAAATCAGGCAATGAGGCTTAATTTTTTTTTTTTTAATATCATAGTTTTAATACCAGAGGCACAGGCACACTAGACTTCTAAATATATCATTGCATCCATTTCTTTTAAATAATTTATTTATTCAAATAAGTTTATTCTTTAAGTGTTTTTATTTTATGATGTTCCCACTTTTATTTCACATTGTCAGTATAAAAATTTATTGTTGATTATTCCTTTTTTTCCCTTGAATTAACTTGTAACCAAGTATGTATTTTCAAAATTTTGTGTTACTTGAAGTAACAGTCTCAGCTATATTGTGGTAGATCCGTTGCTCTGTGATTATAGGTTTAGTAAACAATTTTTATTATGAACCTATAAAAAGTTTCCTTTTAACTTTTATTAATAGAAACTGTTTTCATATGCTGGTAACAAGTATATTCAGGAGTAAGCTATTGTATTCTGTTTTTCTCATTTAATATTTTTTCATATACACAGTTCCATTCACATCATGGTCCATGGCCTTTTTTTAGCTGTTATAAACGTAGTGCCATGAACAGCTTTGTATGTTTTTTTTCCTTTGGGTTATTTCCTTGTAATATGTGTCAAGATAGAATTTCTGACTCAGAGGATGAGGGGTGTTCTGTAATGTTTATTAAAATAGCCAGATTACACTCCACCTACACTCATAAAAATCGTGAATCAGTTTCTCAGCATTCCGACCACATACACAGTTGTTGTAAGTTCATATCTCCCTTTGATCATTTCTAAAGCGCAAAGAGCGCATGTGAGTCTGTAATACATAGTAACGTATTAGACGAGCAGTTACCCTAGGTGATGTTATGTCTTTTGGTGGTGTGATTTCAGAGTTAACCTGGCTTTAGCCTTTGTCATCTCACTGGATAAATTTTTTCAAAAAGTTTTTTTTTTTTAATATTTGCAGTAATGCATTTACAAACGAGAAAGTGAAAATAGAAGAGTGTATAAAGAAAGGGAAAGAACATCACGAAGAGATTCTTCAGAGAGCTATGGCTGCAGAGGTGAGTCCAGGACACTTGGTGACTGACAGATGCAGCAGGTTGTCATTAGTTTGCTTTGCGTTTAATTACATATCAGGCATGACAACATTACTGGAAAATGTGGAGGCGGAGGGGTCTCCGGTTACCCATAGTGCTGCCGCCCCAGACAAGCGCTCTTTGCTCGCCCGTAGCTTTTCAACTTTTTACACTTAACACTTATGTGTGTTATACAGCTGTGCTCAGAGTGCACACCAGATTCTATAACCTGCTTTCCTTGTTTAACATTATAATTCAGTCATTTTTTCATGCTCTCCACTTCGATTGGCTTCGTCATATTTAGTCAAGTGATGAGCCATGACGTAGTCAACCATAAAATGTTTGCCAGTAGTAGAAGAGGAATTTGAAAATAATCCACTAAAAATATACTCTCCTCCCCCAGGAGGGTATATACTAATGTCAGTATACCATTTTGAGAAACTAGTGAGACAAAAATACAAATAATGACCCCTGGCTGTATTTTATTTTGTTCCCGAAACATGGTTGTCTTCGTTTGTGTAATTGGGAACTAAATGTTACTTATTCGTATATGTCTGATTATTCTGAGAAAATAAGAAGAGCCTTAGCTTATGTGGTCTACAAATAGGAGTCAAATAAATAATGGCTATGCAGTTACTTCTAAAGAAAGGGAGGAGAATAAAAGCCAGAGGACCAGTCCTTTGTGGATCTCGAGCTTGCTCAGTTCCCACTTACCACCACTGGCCTTTTGCCTGGTGGGTCCCACCAAGGTTTACTGACACCTGACTGAAACAGGGCAGTTTTGCGTTTCCTTAGTGACTCTTGCAAAAGTGGCCAGTTGGCCCTAGGGGAAGCCAGAGAGACTAAAGTTTTAAAACCATGCCCCAGAGGCTTTTGATGCCCATGCCAAGACTCTGGGAGGGTGCAGCCTTGGGGTCATTCTGCAGCATACCCTCCCAGCCACCCTCTCCTCATGTGGAAGGTCTGGGGTCATGCACATCACGTGTGTACATACAGCTCCATGCTTGTACATGGCTTAAACAGTAAGCCCTGGGGGGAAGTTTCATATCTGAGAAAAGTATCATTTACAGTATATAATTTTATTGTCCTTTTGTTACTCTGTTTCCAAATCCAAAAAATTTTATTAATTAGTGTTCATTTGAGTGAAATTATAACCAAGTTCTGGTGATTGTCATATGTCATTTAAGGAGAAACTTCAAAGTGATTTAGCATGTTTAACTTTTAAAATACTTCCCATTTTTCAGTTTTAAAATACTTAAATGTTCTCTAATGTAATGGTAGGTATCTGTGCTTGAAAACTGGAGGGAGATGGAAGTGTTTAAGCTACAGATCATGGAGTCACGAGCAGAAGGGTATCTGAAGAAGCTGAAGCAGTTGAACAGGTACTGTATTCTCTCCTCGCTGTCTTTCCTAGTGTGTCAGTTAGTAAATAAAAGTCCCTGGTGATTTGAGAGAAAAAGTTTTACATTAGGACCTTTTTCTTCTTAATAGTTATATAATTACTACTGCATGTTCAGTTGTAGAAAAATCAAAACATACAAACAAAAATGATACAAATGACCTGTAATTCTAAATTGAGATACAATTAGTTAATATTTTAGAATTTATTAAGTATTTGAAAAAAATGAAAATTTTTATATTTTTTTACTACGTAGTATATAAGAAACTTCCTTTTGTATCATAAGATTTGTCATACCTAATTTCAAAAGGCTGAATAGTATTCCAGCATACAGACGTGTCCTGATGTGTCAGACACCGCTGTGGTGGGAGGCTGTGTGGTTTGTGCATTTTGTTAGTAAATGCTGCACGTATTCTTGTAGCTAAATTTTTATACACATTATTAATCGTGTCTATGCCATGAATTTCTGGAACAAAGCTCACATTTTCCGGGCTTTTCAAACATTTTGCCAAATTGCCTTCCATAAGAAGTTACTTAGCAGTCCTAGTGGCAGAGTACTGGACTGTCATTTCTAAGGGTGTTTATGGATGTTCATTTTTTCAGCTCTCGTAATCTTTACCTGTTTTGGGTTTTACACTAAGGTTTACCTGGGACTCCTCGAGGGCCTTCCGTCCAGCATGTACACTTCTCTGGTTCAGTAGTTTTTTTAAACTACTGTGGGTTCCCACACATTTCCCTCTGGTCCTTTTACTATGTTCCATACACAGGGTTTGATTTTTCAGTCCCATGTTTTTCATCCTTCCTGGTGCTTTTTTGGTTTAATTTAAAAAACTACTGAACCAGAGTTTCTGTGGGGCTCAGAAAAAAACAGTTTTAATGTCTAGTTCTTTATTTCTTAGTTTTTCTAAGACTTGTTTTTTTTTTTTTATACAACACCTTTCTGGTTAAAGGTAAACTAATGTGCTGATTGAGGTGATAGGACCTACAGCTGAAGCTGGGACCACGTGGTGTTAAGATGCAGCATCCAGCACTCGCCACAGGCTGCGCACCCATCGTGGTGCATCTGAGAAACCGAGAGAGCTCAGACCCATTTTATCTTCTCAAACCTCATGGTTCACGTAGCTTCTTTCTTAGGGATTCCATGCTAACTGCCCATTCTACCAAAGGACAGCAAAAGACAAAAGGAAAGTTCCGTGTTTTCTTTAAGTTATATAATGAGAACTGACCATCACAGGTTGATAGTGTTATCGATTTCTCAGTTAAGGAGTAAAAAGCTTGTGTGTCACTGGTCGACCAGGTTTGTGCAGTACTGAGATCATAAATTTACTGCAGTCTCTGAGGCCACACCCTTTATTTATAAGGAGGCAGGAATGTTGGAAATATTCCAGTCTGTCCTTTTTTTAATGCAAAGACAGCCTTTAGTGTTAAACATGAATATCAGGCCAAATATTCGATTTGAGGGAAGAAGTTAAAATTCAGGTTAATATTTGCTTTCTGCCCATCGGTCTTGGGGTTTTGGTTAGATCAATAATTAAAATTTCCTAGAGCATCTCTAACGGTGAGGTTATAAAATACACAATTCCTTAAAAATAGTTTTTTGTGTGTGATCATGTGAAATGTATCTTTCATGTTTAAATGTTTATTTTCATTTGTACTTTAGTGCTTTCAATTTTTAAAAATATTTTAAAGTGGATGTTAGGCAGTTTCTTATTTTTCTCCTTTTGCAGTGATCCTGCAGCATGTCCTGACCTGGAATCTGACATGTGTTCATGGGGATCATTTCTTTCTAGTGTCAGAGAAGAAATTGAGAAAGCAGAAGTAAGAGTCGTAAAATGTTTTATAATTCTGTCAAAATCTGTATGATGGTTATAATTCTCAGGAGGCTGGAGTCATATTCAAACTTTCTTTTTTGAGCTGTTACAGGCAATATATTTTTTTAATTGAAATTTTAAGAAGACTTTTTTATGAAAGTAATGAGATTTTTTCTCAACTCTCTTAAACTCTGCCCTTGATTAAGATTTGATTAGAACAAACTAATCAAAAACTGATTCACAAATATAGAGGAAAATTTGGTGATGGACAGAGGGGCAGGAGATTGGGTGACTGGAAGAAACGGGTGAAGGGTTAAAGAAACACATATTAGTAGTTGATAGATAATCATAGGGCTGGGGAGCACGGCGTAGGGAATACAGTTAGCATTAATATATTAGCTAGGGTAGAGAGCCAGAGGAGAGAAAAAGCAATTATATTGTTTTATAAACTATATAAATGTCTAACCAATGTACTATATACTTGAAACTAATAAAAAAGAAAAAAAAAACCCTAGCCCCCCAAAAAAAAGACTAGAGCAGTTATATTCGATAAGGCCGTCAAGCATTCTCGTTAGTGAGGTCTTGTTTTGAACCTCTTTCCTCACAAGAAAAAGTTGTTTTAATGCTTCGCGTGTTAGTTATATTTCTTAGAAAGTTGTTGACCATTTTTAACGTATAATAAGGAAAATAGTATTAATTGACAATTGTGGTGTTCCCTTGGAATTTGTTAGACAAACCTAACACCTTTTCTTTTACCTACAGTCTCAGTTTGAAGAACAAATTAAGGAAATTAAAGCTGGTTCTCAGCTCAGTGAACTTTCTAAAGTACAAATTTCTGAGCTGTCGTTCCCTGCGTGTAGCACAGTAAGTCAGTTACATCTTTTGTTTTTTTGTTTTTTTTTTTTAAGGAAAGAAAACAAAACCTGGTTTCTTAAGTGGCCGAAGTAGGTAGTAGTTGCTGTTTTCTGGGAGTGGGAATGGGAGGGATTAATAACAGCCTTATTATTTTCACTATTGGTGCTACTGGTTAACCTTTTAAGCTTGGTAATAAGCATTCTTATGTAAATGGAGGCATTCTTTCTATAGGTTTCTAAGGAGAGGGCTCAGATGAACACGCTGCTGGTATATCTC